>NC_141368.1:12926654-13447281 GCF_963921425.1 Dryas octopetala
TAATAACAATGGTGTTTTTTTTCTTTTTTTTACTAAATACAACTGAGAGTGACACTAATGTTGTCTCTCTCAAAAGAAAAAGTGACACATGTTGTCACTTATTTTTTTACTACCTCCAGAACTTGAAGTCTATGCAACTATGCAAGCACCATTAATTGGGTGATTTCAAGGACTGCGGTGATGGAATGCTATGGATGGGACTGCCCTGCCCCCCGTTTTGATGTGAGACTAGAGAGCCCCAATGCCATACGTTAAATGTGTGGTTCATCAGAAAAGCAAAAAAACAAAAATCAGGCCCTAATTGGTCAGTGTACGTTGTATCTTATCCCACGGACCCACTGTCAGAATTTTCTGCCGCTGCCAGCCATATGTTGCGTGCCCACTTGAGAGGTGGAATCAAAAAGTTTTGCAATAATTCAAGCGCGGGTAGATGAACGTTGATGAAAGACCCCACAAGAAGTTATAACGAAACTTCCTCACGTAACTTCACTTTCTCGGTGTAGATATCAAATTAATTAAAGAATATGTAAGGTGAACATCGATCAGTATATAAACAGAAGACGCTTTAATTCTACCTCCACTGCTGGTAACAACAATTCTATCAATCTCAAAAACTGAAGGAGAAAAAAGAAGCAGCTAGAACATCAGAGAATATGGCTGAGGCTGTTGTTGCAATTGTGGCTGAAGGGATCAAGCCTTTGGGAGAGTTCATCTTACAGCAAGCCAAGTTCTTTAGTGGAGTCAGCGGTCAAGTTGAGCTTGCACAGATGGAGCTACAATTGGTGCTGAGCTTCCTGAAAGATGCAGATGCAAGGCAAGCAGACAGTGAAGTTGTACGCACTTGTGTTGCAAATATTAGAGATGCTGCTTATGATTTGGACGATGCCATTCAAACTTTTTACTTGAAAGTGACTTCCAAGAAGGGAGGAAGTGTGATGATTGTTCTGAAAAGGTTTGCTTGCATCCCGAGAGAAGCAATTTATCTCAGTAAGATTGGGTCTAAAATTGAGACCATTACCACCAAACTGTCGAAGTTGAGGTCAAATTTGCAAAGTTATGACATAAGGGAAACAAGGGGGAGTGGAGGTGCCACTTCTTCTTTTGAGAGGCAACAAGAGCGAAGGCTAACTTATCCTCATGTTGTTGAACCCAATGTTGTTGGGTTAGAGGATGACGTAAAAATATTGTCTATGCAGTTGAGGAAAGAAGAAAAATGTCTCCAAGTGGTTTCTATTTGGGGAATGGGGGGTTCCGGAAAGACCACTCTTGCAAAACAAGTTTACCATCACGATGAAGTTAAGCGTCATTTTGATTGTTTTGCTTGGGTCTGTATATCTCAACAACATCAAGGAAAAGCTATTTTGGAAGAAATTCTTGTCAAACTAATTTCTGCTACCAAAGATCAAAGGGAAGAAATTGCAAAAATGAAGAAGGATGAAATAGCAGAGAAGCTTTGTATAACCCTACGAGAAAAGAAATGTTTAGTGGTCCTTGATGACATTTGGACCCTTGATGCATGGAACTCTTTAAAAGTTGGATTTCCACTCAATGGGGAATCAGAGAGTCGAATATTGCTCACCACTCGCAAAAATCAAGTAGCATCGCATGCAGAAAAAGTTTTCCTCTACCAACCTCGACCTCTAAATAGAGATGAAAGCTGGGAACTGTTTGAGAAGATAGCAAACATTGGAAGGGATTGTGCAGGTATTTTCTCATCCAATTTTTAGACATCTTTACTTTTCTTATTCATCAAGTGATAGAAACTATATATCACATGCATTCCATTTTTAAGAAAAGAAAGAAATCTTTGGAATTTTACAGTTTTTGAGAACTCTGATAGTTCCTATGAATTCATCACATTCTCTCACTGTCTCACATAAACATATATACATCAAAAGTCAAAATAGGTGGTGGACCTGCTATTCTCCACATATATATATATACACACACACTTCCACGAAGCTATATTAATTATTAGGGAAGACACAATATCGATGTATATATATATTAGAAGACACACGAAGCTATATATATATAACCTGCAATTCTCTTTCTGAATTCGTCTTGGAACCATTAGAAATCTCTATATTGTCGTGTATTTTTTTGCACTCCAAAAACTCTACCTCAAACACTCATTTTTATTTTCTAATTACCCATATCCATATGGTTAACAAAACTTAGAAACTTGAGTTTTCGTACTTTCAAAATCATTCAAGCAATGGATATTGATGATAGACTGTCATATTTATGTTTTTATACTGTGAAAATGCTAATATGAGAAATGCAGTTGATTTTGGTTTTTTATTTTAATAGACTCCGAAATTTATACAAAGAAGAAAGAACTAGGAGAGAAGATGCTTCAAAATTGTGTAGGTTTGCCATTAGCCATTACGGTGCTCGCAGGAATTCTAGCTCTAAAGGAAACAATTGATGAGTGGGAGATGGTGCATAGGAATGCTAATGTATTTATAAGGAGAGGCACAGCTCTGGAACAAAGATACAAAGGTCAAGAGTATGAAGGTGCATCATGGGTGTTGGCATTGAGTTATGATGACTTACCATATCTCTTAAAATTATGCTTTTTGTATTTAGGCCATTTTCCAGAGGATTTTGAGATATCAGTGAAAAGGTTGACTCAATTGTGGATTGCAGAAGGTTTTATATCTATGACACCGCAAAAACATGGTTTAGAGGAAGTAATGGAAGATGTATCATACAATTGCTTATGCGAGTTGGTGGAAAGGTGTATGGTTCAAGTTGGGAAATATGGTTGGACTAAGAGGATAAAAACATGTCGTCTTCATGACCTTATGCGAGACTTGTGCTTGTTAAAAGCGGAAGAGGAGAATTTTCTCCATATTGCCAATTTTTCTGCCACAGTAACCAAGGCAGCACCAATAATTGGTAAAGTCCGAAGGCTTGCCGTCAACTTGGACAAAGAAGTTTACAAATTAGTTCCCATGACAAGAGGTGGTCACGTGAGGTCTCTTTTATACTTTACTCCACCAGTGTCTCTCCCATACTGGAATAAACAATTAATGAGATCACTGTTCAAGGACTTCAAATTGCTTCGAGTTTTGAAGTTTGAAGGTATG
This sequence comes from Dryas octopetala, assembly GCF_963921425.1. Lineage (NCBI taxonomy): Eukaryota > Viridiplantae > Streptophyta > Magnoliopsida > Rosales > Rosaceae > Dryas > Dryas octopetala. The sequence continues at coordinate 12,929,750 of NC_141368.1, forward strand.
CGGGGTATGCGGGGAAACATATGGCTACCAAGTGAAATTGGGAGTCTAGTTCACTTACGATTTCTAAGTCTAAAGAATAGTTATGGTATAAAAGGGTTACCATCATCTGTAGGTAACTTGGTATGTATGCAAACTCTAGATTTACATTGTCGTTGTCGGGGATCGATGGTCATCCCCAATGTGATATGGAAGCTGGAACAATTGAGACATTTATATTTACCCAGATTTTACCGAGTCAAAGGTATATTTAAAGTAGTATTGCGATTGGGTACTCTCGGCAATTTGCAGACGTTAGTAAATGTTAAGAGCTCCAATTGGGATTTGAAAGATGTTGCTGGACTAAGCAATCTTAGAAAATTGGACATGAAAGTGGCAGCAGACACACCCTTGGAAGAGTTGGAGGAAGTCTTGGAATCTGCGAGCATCACATTTAGGAGTCTTCGGTCTCTATCTGTGGAGTCTAGAAATGCAGAGGTATTACAAAGGATGGTATTAAGCTGTCCTCATATATACAAGCTGAAACTGGACGGGCCAATCAAGGAGATACCGGAAGACCTCCAGCGTTATCCAAACCTGACCAAGATACAGCTGTTTGAAACTGATCTCAAGGAAGAGCAGATAAAAATACTGGAGAAGCTGCCACACTTAAGAATGCTTGACCTTAGGATTAATGAAAGTATCCATTCATTGGTTTGCTCCCAAGGAGGCTTTCCTCATCTTGAATTTCTTTCTCTTGATTCTTTATATGAATTAAAGGAGTGGAGGGTGGAGAAAGGAGCCATGCTTAGTCTCTGCAGATTGCACATTGAATATTGTACAGAACTGAGGGAAGTTCCAGATGGGCTTCAGTATGTTACGACCCTCAAGGAATTAAGCATCGAAGACATGCCTCTTACATTCTGCAGTAGGCTTGGGGAAGGAGGAGAGGATTTCTACAAAATCAAACACGTGCCTTCTCTAATTACATCCCATGGATTGAGAATATGCGGGCTATAATAGTCTTTATAGATTGGAATGAGAAATATTTTAATTTCTATTTCTTTTTTTCTCTTTTTCATGAGAAAAATGAACTAATTGAATTGATTTTTACTCTTTTCTAATTGAGTTTTTTTTTGGTCAACATAATATAGAATTTTTTTATATCTTAATTCTAAAGTAGAATTATTTTTTTATATTTTATTTTATCTCATTTCATTTTGTTTTTTTATATATTTATTAGTTGCAAGCAAAGCAAGACACGAGGCTCAACACTGCTTTCCCCCTTCCTCACATGTGGAGGCAGCTCTGCTTCTAAAGTTTCCTTTCTGGTACGAACAATCACAAAATTTTTTAGATTTTAGATTCTTCCATTTCTCAGCTGCCAAACAGAAACTTTGGTCTCTTTTGTTCAGCTCAAGACTGGAAATGAAAATTGTGCGTTTTTTGTATTTTAAAAATGGTTGTAAAATGACCCTATTTGATTGGAAATGAAAATTGTGAATATTAATGACCGTGGAACTGAAATTTGGTGCACTAATTGGGGTTAGTCTTTTATTATTTTCGTATTTGTAGGTTTGTTTAGGTTGGATTTTAGCTTTTTAAACAAAATGTAGAATACAATCTCGTTACCATTTGTAAAAAAATGAATTTTTCCTTTTCAAGGTTCCCCTAGGCAAAAAAAAAAATAAATAAATAAATATTAAATTGAGAGTGTTTTCATTTGGTCTATTCTATTAGCTATAATCATGAAATGGATTTCCATTAAACTCTGTGCATTGAGGTATCAAGAGGGCTAGCCTTGATGAATTCAGAGTTCCATCTTAAAATGAAGTAGAAATTGAAATAACAAGAACCCTTAGCATTGTGATGGTCATTCCTTTTATGAGTTTTTTGTTTTGCATATCATATTCTCGAACACTTAGTTGTATGATGTGTTGGCATTTACTTTTGTTACTGTGGAGTGTGGGATGTTCCCTTCTCCTTTTTTCGTTTCTTTTCCTTTTTGTTGTTGTTTATTGGAGGCCCATTGGGTCCATAGGCCACACTGCATCTCTAAGGCCCCCATCCCCACATTGCCAACTATTCTATCTTGCATCTTCTGAGTTCAAATTCATCTTTCTAGTAATACTTATACAACAATGCTCTTGTTAATTTTCTTTAGAACTGTTAGAATGAGGTAATTATATTAGTATTGGCTTGATATCATATTTTACCTGTAGATGGGAGATCATCCTGATGAATCTTGGACAGGTTCCCAAGTAAACATGGCTGCAGATGCAAAGGTTGATTTGTCCAGAGGAGATCCTGTTTGGGATTCTGTTGTGGGGATGTGGACCCCCATACTTTTGATTCTGGTTTTGTTTCTATGGTTTCTGATTCTCTGGTTTATTTGCAGATGCTAGGAGAGATTTTAGTAAGGGGGGTCACACTGTCAAGTCCAGGATTTGCTGTGTCTAGTATGGAAGTTTGTTTGGAATGCTTTCTCGAGACTCAGTTTTGGAAGGCATAGTGATTCCCCAACTATGGTTTTCACAACTAGTCGTTCTGATGTCTGAAATGTGCAGTATACGTGCAACTATTTTGCGAGTAATCATGCTTAGTGAGGCACTAAATGAGGTGAATTTGTCGAGAACTGACCGCAGTTCCAGATGGAAAAGGAGAGTTGGGTTCGAGCACATTTGTCACATGGTGTCACAGCTCAACACCGCTTTCTTCCTTCCTCACATGTGTCAGCGGCTTTGCTTCTAAAGCTTCCTTTCAGGTACTAAGAATCAGGAAATTTTGGTTCTCATATAATTTCAATGGGCTGGGTGAAGCTTATATATGTAGACTGCTAATATAATTCATTTCCGATACTGGGTCTTGTATTCTATTTTCTGGGTCGTTAAGAATTCATCTCATTTAAGTCAAAAAGGGATACACTCAGGTGAGAGAGACGATTTTAGTTTCTTGCATTTTCTCACCTGCCAAACAGAAACTTTGGTCTATTTTCTTTAGCTCAACTTCATTTTTTGGGATTTTTGTAAACTAAGGAAAGAAAATAATTGATATTAAATTTAGAGTGTTTTACATGCTTTTACTCTGCTTCATTAACCCTATTTGACCATAAAAATTCATGAACCTTCCAGAAAATCCCTTACAACCTCAGTTTATGCACCAAATCATCAGAAAAGCACAGATGAAAATCATGAAATAGTTTAAGCTGTTAAACTTGAACATCTTGGATGAAAGTGAGATTTCAATAGTGGCCCCCTCATTCAACAATCTGGATTCTAGTAACAAGTGCCAAAAGATAAAGGTACACGAGATCCCCTTGTTTAAAGCATTTGATTCTAGTAAAGTATCCATTTTAACCCCGTCTAAAGGACGTGGATTTAGTCATGCACTTGTTTACCGAAAGTGTGATTTTTTAATACCAATTGCTTCTAAAATCTGCTATACAAACTTCATAAACAATAAAATCAATTCCCCAAACATTGACGTAGTTTGCTTCTTTGATTTTGAATGATGCATGGCGTCGGATGTTGCTTATTTACAAAATAAAGCTAGGGATTTATATACATCATATATACATATTTAATTAGTTTGTTCTTATCAGATTAGCTATTACTCTAGTAGTTCATTTGGTCTATTCTATTAGCTACTATTTGAGTTGACTTTTATGTATTAGGATGCTAGAGCTGTATCATTAAATGGATTTCCACTATATTCTCTGTGCATTGAGGTATCAACAGAGCTAGCCTTGATTATATAGGTTATTGCATGATTCGAGCTGGACATTCATTAAACACCTTGATTCTTCCCAGATGATTTGTGATGAATAATTGTAAATCTAATGATTTTAATAGAATGATACGAAAGCTCACATGAAAACAAAAGAATTATAAACAACAATGCTGTTATGATAGCGTTTGATCTATGCGTATGACAATATGTCCATATCTTAGATTGTGTTTTCCTCCTATTTGTGTTTAACTGGGCCAAAAACTTAAATTGTCATCTGTATGATCAATTTGAGTTTCAGATATTGTCTGTTATATTCATGATCATTTTGTGTAATACCTGATCCAAATAAACTGAGAGTGAATGAAATTAAAGTAGATTGCAACTGGCTGGTTCCTTACCAAGATTACCAACTAAGTTATCATGCATCTTCTGAGATGATTCGTTCATATTCATCTTTGTAGTAATACAACACTGCCATTGTTAATTTTCTTTAGAACTGGTAGCATGAGATAATTAGGATTTCAGTATTGACTTGATATCATTTTTTACTTGCAGACGGGAAGATCATCCTGATGAATCTCGTTCAAGTTCTCAAGCAAATATGGCTGCAGATGCAACAGTTCACATCATTAATACTTCTTTGGAGGCTGATGACTCAATGAACAAAGTTCTGTCTTTGATTTGTCCAGAGGATTCACCTTCAAGCAGTGGGGCTCAGAGTCCTTGAAACTCATGCTCAGTGGGGCATTCTGTTGGGGATATGGACCCCCATACTCTAGTCAGGTCCAGGATTTTTTGTTTGATAGGGAACAAGATGAAAGAGGTCGATTTCTATTTCACGTTGATGTGGTGAGTATCCCTTCCAACATGTTGTCTACTAGCATTGCTGAATTAATTAAGTATGGCACAAGTGAAGATAGTGGAAATGTGTTTTGGAATGGTTTCTCTTGACGCAATTTTGGAAGGCATAGTGATTCAGCTATGGTTTTCACAACTAGTTGTGCTGATGGCTTGGGATCCCATGACAGATGGCGCATTGATTTTAATGTCAATCTCAATTATGGAGTTGATCATGATTCTGGAAACTCTCACAGTCTCACTCTAGAAATAGTTGCTGAAGTGGACGCCATTGGCAATGCAAGATATGTGGTAATATCTACTATCCCAACCACTTTTGTCTTCTAAAGCATCTTCTTGAAAAATATGTGCTGGTAGTTCTCTAGTAATGGCATGAAAATCTAAATTTCAGATGCCCTGAAAATTCTGCTTTTAGATAAACATTGCCTTCGTCATGATGGTGTAGTTCTAGATTCTGAAAATCCAAATTTCATTGTGCTGGGTATTATATATTCTCATTAATGAAATGAATTAAAACCTGCATTATATACCTTCCTTAGATATCCAATTATAAAGATTGAGTGAGATTCAGTTTTAAAATGCTTTACAAATGTAAGATACTTTTTGTGCTGAGGATTGCTTGTGACTTGTGAGCATACAGTTCTTTGCAAATAATTTGTGCCTGTGGAACTAGTAACCATTTCTCCTATTGTCATCTTCTTATTCTGGATTATTCATTATGTTGACTTATCTTCTAACATCTCTTCTGAAGCACTACGGGTGATGCAATTAATGACAGCATTTATGTTTTTGAATTGTCGTCTATTTCTTGTTCTGTGTGTGGTATACTTTGCAGATTTTACAATTTACACCTGTGGTATGCCTCGTCGTAATTCCAAATTTTAATTTTACAGCTTTCATAAAGGCTACATGGTGGGTGGTGTTGACGAGAGTCTCTCTCGACAAGTGAGTTCCTGAGATGTCTTCCTGTGCATCTGGGCTCCATGCTGATGGTACATGCTCCTGTGAATCATTCTTGATGGCTGAAATGTCCAGTATTCATGCTCCTGCGTATGTATGACAATATGTCCATCATATCTTAGATTGTGTTTTCCTCCTATTTTTGTATAACTGGGCCAAAAACTTAAATTGTCATTTGTGTGGTCAATTTAAGTTTCAGATTTGTCTGTTATGTTCAATTTGTGCAATACCTGATCCAAATAAACTGATAATGAATGAAATTAAAATTAGATTGAAACTGGTTGGTAGAAGCTTCTGCCAGCTCTGGCTGTTGACATGTGTGTTGTCTAGCAGCCTTTTCTTAATGCTAATTATGTTTGAGCATGAATATTCAGAATTCCCTCTTAAAATGATGTAGACAAATTGAATTAATGAGAACCTTTAGTATTCCATCTTAAAACTTTTTACTGATTAATTCCTCATACTTATAATATATTCCTAGCTAGTGTATGCATGTATCTTGATTAATTAGGGACAAACATTACAAGTGACTTCAACAACTAAAATTTTTACGTTTTTTAGAAAAATTTTCCCTATAAAATTGATTGTTACTTTAGTGTGAGCTCGATCAGATTCCATAATGATCAAGGTTTCAGTCTATCTACTCAACTCAAACCTCACCAATGGAACTAACCGTCTAGGCCACAGATAGATGGCTCATAATCATCTAGACCATTGTAGCATAGCTGATTACTTAATAAGAACAATTTAGATTCTATCCTGCCAACACCTCATACAGCTGCTTAAGTTAAGCAACTTTTACAAGCTGCTCTCCTTCAGACATTTCATCTGCTTTTCTGAATGCAGAAAGAAATCACATTTGCCATTTAACCAATAATGTGAGAATTTTCTAACATTACTCCAACTCAACTCACTATTTTATCAATGAAGTCTCTGTCTTTCATTATGTTCATGGCTCGTACAATAAATGATAGTAAAATTTCTTCATATCAACAGATACGAATAATACGAACGTGATCGCCAGTAACTATCTTTACGAACATCATAATGCCTCAACAAGTAGACAAAATAAACAAATGGTTGAAGCACAACAACACAGAAAAAACAAGCGCCGGCCACCCGTCAAGTCCCTCCTTTCTTCTAAATACGACAGCGAAATCAACGACACCCCATTTGTGGGTCAATGAGATTGGCAAAAATGGATTGGAAGATTAAAGAGAAATTTAATTCAATAACCCACTTTTCCTCCCACATTATTTTTATAGCCCAACTTTTCAAATGGGAGATAGAAAGAGTGTTTTTACATTTTTTTCAAAATTAATTGTGGGTGTAAAAATAAGGTAGGATGGACAAATAAGACAAATGAGTGAAAATATAAGCACTCATAAGTTTTAGGTGATTAAATTAGACAACTAAAGTCTCATATGATCGATAATGGCCAAAATTAAAAAAAGTCCCATATGATAAAGTGAGATTTCAAAAAGTTTGGAGGACAAAATAATAATTAAGTCTAACTTTTAATATGATGATCATGTGACATTTCATTCAATTAACTTTAGGTAAGACCAAATTGCAATCTTAATAAATTACAGGGTTGTGAATCATGTGATTGTTAAATTAGGAGGAGGAGGAGGACTTAAGTGAATACTAACTATAGGGACACACAAAAAAAAAAAAAAAAATCCCCCAAAGAATATTAATATAAGAATGCAGATAGGGTCTAGTTTCAAAGATTGGATCATCTCCCACATAAAAAATTTTAAAAACAATGAAGAAAGTAAAATACAAGAAAAGAAGCTAGCGTTCAACAAATATAGAGAAAGACTCAAAGTTAATTGGGAAATAATAAATTTTAATAAAATAATAAAAATGCATTGATATAGGGGGCTTCGTTTCTTAAGTTTGACTTGGCTCTTATGGTTGAATGTACGTGATGAGGTCTAGTGTTCCAAAGATTCCATCTCCAAATTCCAACTCACAATAGGAATTTTTTTTTTAAAATGTAGATGAAAATATAAAGAAAGACTCATGAAAGATGAAAAGATAATAAAATACTGATAAATTTAGAGTTCATAGTAGAATACAAACGAAGACTCAGATGTGGAAAAAAAAAAAAAAACAAATTGTTGAGGGTGTGTATTTTCATTACTTAGGGATATATTGAGCAAATTTGGTGGTTCAATACTTCTATTGGGCCATATCACATGAGTTGATGGGAGCTGCAGCCTGCAGCCTTGCTACTGAATTTCCATCAAGAGGGTATCGAGTTTGCTATTGATAAGGGTATTGAGTTTTCCATATCATATGAGTTTGATACTGAACCGCCGGCAACCTTGCCAACAGCGGGGGTGGCTGAGGGTGTGGTCGGGGTGAGGACAGAGAGGGACAGAAGAAAGAGAGAAATGGAGAGAGGAGAGAGACCAAAGGGAGAAAGGAACAGAGGAGAGAGAGGAAGGAGAGAGAATAGGAGGCGCGGGCATAGGGCGGCGCCGGTGATGGTGGGGTCGGGGTGGGTGTGGACCTAGAGGTGGTGATGGATGGTTTGAGGTGTGTAATGAGGGTATTATGGTCATTTGGGTTAGAGGTTAGAATTGTAATTTAATAAAGAGAAATTTGCACAGATACCATCCAGATTATAGAAGGTGTGTGCATTTACCACCCAAACAAAAAAATTTTACAAATTGCCACCCAGACTTTGTGTCGTGTAGTAATGTGGCACCTCCGTCACATTCCGTCCATTATTATGTTAAATGTTAAGGGTGTTTTTCGTAAAATCATATATAAGGGCTTTAGAAAAAAAAAATCTCATAAAAATATTTATTTAAAACTAAAATTTTGAAAAATAAAAATAATTAATTAAACCTAACCTTCCCCTTCCCCTTCCTCACCCAGTCCATAACCCAAAAGAGCATAGGAGGAATTGCTTCCATTTTGGTCTGTCAAAAGCCGGCGTCGGCGTCACCTCCCAAAAGCTGACAGATTTGCCTTGTATATCCTCTCATCCACTCTCTCCCTTCTCGATCTTTTTCCGTCTTTATTCTTCTTCTTTTTCTTCTCTCTCTCTCTCACGACATTATACCACCCAGCCCTACCCCTGCCGCCCTTCCTCCTCTTTCAATTGCTCCCGATATGACGCCGTCTTCTCCGCATTGAATCAGATTTGCAATGAGGAAGAGAGAGAGAGAAGATGGGAGAGTGGTGGGGGGAGGGTTGAAGATCGGCCGACACCGAAAAATGGTTGGGGTTGGGACTGGTTGCAATCATGTTGGGGGAGGAGGGGTTATTATTATTATTTTTTTTGGACTGAGGGGTGGGGCTACATTAGGTGTGTTCTTTAATTTTTAATTTTTTAAATTTGATTAAACTTTAAAACTAATATATTTGTTAAAGAAAAATGAGTGAGAAAAAACTTTAATTTTTAAAATTTTTATTTAAGGGTAAAATAGGAAGTTTGGTGAAAAAATATGATGATTTAATAAAAAATGTCACCTAGGTGCCACATTGCTACACGGTATAAATTAAGTTTGGGTGGCAATTAGTAAAAATTTGTTGTTAGGGTGGTAAATGCACGCACCCCTTATAGTCTGAGTGATATTTGTGTAAATTTTTTATTTCTCTTTAATAAATGAGGAGGAAGGTGTGCAATAAGAGAAAAATGGGTGTGCAAATAGCCGCACTCTAATAATTAAGTCTTTTTTATATGATGATCATGTAACATTTTAGTTAATTAACTTTACGTAAGACCAAATTGCAATCTTAATAAATTACAAGGTTGTGAATCATGTGATTGTCAAATTAGGAGGAGCAGGACTTAAGTGAATACTAACTATAGGGATAAAAAAAAATATCGCCCAAAGAATATTAATATAAGAATGAAGATAGGGTCTAGTTTCAAAGATTGGATCATCTCCCACATAAAAAAATTAAAAAACAATGAAGGAAGTAATATACAAGAAAAGAAGCGTTCAACAAATATAGAGAAAGACTCAAAGTTAATTGGGAAATAATAAATTTTAATAAAATAATGAAAATGCATTGATATAGGGGCCTTCATTTCTTAAGTTTGACTTGGCTCTTATGGGCCATATCAACCATATTTCCTAATTAATTTTAATAAAATAATGAAAATGCATTGATATAGGAGTTTTCATTTCTTAAGTTTGACTTGGTTCTTATGGGATCTTAAGTTTGACTTGGCTCTTATGGGATATGGTAGATATCTCATAAGAGCCAAGTCAAACTTATGAAATGAAGGCCCCTATATCAATGCATTTTCATTATTTTATTAAACTTTATTATTTCCCAATTAACTTTGAGTCTTTCTCTATATTTGTTGAAGGCTTCTTTTTTTGTATATCACTTTCTTCACTGTTTTTTAAATTTTTATGTGGGAGATGATCCAATCTTTAAAACTGGACCCTATCTGCATTCTTATATTAATATTCTTTGGGCGATATGTTTTTTTTATCCCTATAGTTAGTATTCACTTAAAGTCCTCCTCCTCCTAATTTGACAATCACATGATTCACAACCTTGTAATTTATTAAGATTGCAGTTTGGTCTTACGAAAAGTTAATTGACTAAAATGTTACATGATCATCATATAAAAAAGACTTAATTATTAGAGTGCGGCTATTTGCACACTCTTCCCCCTCATTTATTAAAGAGAAATAAGAAATTTACACAAATATCACTCAAACTATAAGGGGTGTGTGCATTTACCACCCAAACAACAAATTAATTTTTACTAATTGCCACCCACACTTAATTTATACCATGTAGCAATGTGGCACCTAGTTGACAAGACATCTTTTGTTAAATCATCATATTTTTTCACCAAACTTCCTATTTTAACCTTAAATAAAAATTTTAAAAATTAAAGTTTTTTCTCACTCATTTTGTTTTAACAAATATATTAGTTTTAAAGTTTAATCAAATTAAAAAAATTAAAAATTAAAGAACACACCAAATGTAATCCCACCCCTCAGTCCAAAATAATAATAATAATAATAATAATAACCCCTCCTCCCCCAACATGATTGCAGCCAATCCTAACCCCAACCATTTTCCGGCGTCGGCCGATCTTCAACCCTCCCCCCACCACTCTCCCATCTTCTCTCTCTCTCTTCCTCATTGAAAATCTGATTAAATGCGGAGAAGACGGTGTCGTACCGGGAGCAACTGAAAGAGGCGGAGGGGGAGGGGCGGGGCTGGGTGGTATAATGTCGTGAGAGAGAGAGAGAGAGAGGGAAAAAGATCGAGAAGGGATAGAGTGGAGGGGAGGATATACAATGCAAATTTGTCAGCTTTTGGGACGACGCCGTGGCCGGCTTTTGACGGACCAAAATGGAAGCAATTCCTCCTTTGCTCTTTTGGGTTAGGGGCTGGGTGGGGAAAGGGAAGGTTAGGTTTAATTAATTATTTTTAATTTTTCAAAATTTTAGTTTTAAATAAATATTTTTATGAGATTTTTTTTTTTTCTAAAACCTTTATATATGATTTTACGAAAACACTTTAAGATTTTAACAGAATAACTGACGGAATGTGATGGAGGTGCCACATTATTACACGACACAAAGTCTGGGTGGCAATTAGTAAAATTTTTTTGTTTGGGTGGTAAATGCACACACCCCTTATAATCTGGATGGTATTTGTGCAAATTTCTCTTTATTAAATTACAATTCTAACCCCTAACCCAAATGACCATAATACCCTCATTACACACCTCAAACCACCCATCACTATCTCATTAAACAAGACATGCAAAGGTGCTAGTGGTAGCTGTTTCCTATATTATTTATTTTTTTCAACCAATATATTAAAACAAAAAGTAATCCACATATATGGTGCATGTTAGTGTATTTTATATACGGTGCCATTATTGCCATCTGAAGTATTATTTTGATGCATACGTGTATCTTAAGGAATATCTTAAAGATTAAGGCGTAATTAACTCAATCAATTAACTAACAAAAAACAAAACTAAAGGCTAGACAAATACCATGTGCTTGTGCGTAGATGACGGTGGATAGAAGAAGAGCCACACAATATTTAATTTTAATTGAATTTTGACAGCAGATTGGACTAATTAATCTCCATGTGATGCAAGTTGAACAAGTGGGAAATTTGATTCACTAAATTATTATTACAAAAATTGATTAGTGGAGCATTAGCTGAATAGATCAAATTAATTTAAAGGATTTGCAAAGGGAAGCGATCGACTTGGTTGACGGGACTTCACATATAAACGGGGAAGAGCCTTCTCCAGTTCCGATATCAATCTAAAAACAGGAGAGAAAACTGAAGTCACTTTAATTCTACCTCCACTGCTGGTAACAACACTTCCATCAATCTCAAAAACTGAAGGAGAAAAAAGAAGCAGCTAGAACATCAGAGAATATGGCTGAGGCTGTTGTTGCAATTGTGGCTCAAGGGATCAAGCCTTTGGGAGAGTTCATCTTGCAACAAGCCAAGTTCTTTAGTGGAGTAAGCGGTCAAGTTGAGCTTGCACAGATGGAGCTACAATTGGTGCTGAGCTTCCTGAAAGATGCAGATGCAAGGCAAGCAGACAGTGAAGTTGTACGCACTTGTGTTGCAAGTATTAGAGATGCTGCTTATGATTTGGACGATGCCATTCAAACTTTTTACTTGAAAGTGACTTCCAAGAAGGGAGGAAGTGTGATGATTGTTCCGAAAAGGTTTGCTTGCAGCCCGAGAGAAGCAATTTATCTCAGTAAGATTGGATCTGAAATTGAGACCATTACCACCAAACTGTCGAAGTTGAGGTCAAATTTGCAAAGTTATGACATAAGGGAAACAAGGGGGAGTGGAGGTGCCACTTCTTCTTTTGAGAGGCAACAAGAGCGAAGGCTAACTTATCCTCATGTTGTTGAACCCAATGTTGTTGGGTTAGAGGATGACGTAAAAATATTGTCTATGCAGTTGAGGAAAGAAGAAAAATGTCTCCGAGTGGTTTCTATTTGGGGAATGGGGGGTTCCGGAAAGACCACTCTTGCAAAACAAGTTTACTGTGATGATCAAGTTAAGCGTCATTTTGATTGTTTTGCTTGGGTGTGTATATCTCAACAATGTCATGGAAGAACTGTCTTGGAAGAAATTCTTGTTAAACTAATTTCTGCTACCAAAGATCAAAGGGAAGAAATTGCAAAAATGAAGAAGGATGAAATAGCAGAGAAGCTTTGTATTACCTTACGAGAAAAGAAATGTTTAGTGGTCCTCGATGACATTTGGACCCTTGATGCGTGGAACTCTTTAAAAGTTGGATTTCCAATCAATGGGGAATCAGAGAGTCGGATATTGCTTACCACTCGCAAAAGAGAAGTAGTTTCTCATGCAACTGAAGAAAATGGTTTCCTCCACCAACCCCGGCCACTGAATGAAAGTGAAAGTTGGGAACTTTTTGAGAAGATATCAAACATTAGAAGGGATTATGCAGGTATTTTCTCATCCAGGCTTTTTGTTAATTAACATCTTTACTTTCTTATTTATATATATATATTGAGCCCAAATAGAAACTATCGATCATATTCCATTTAGCATTACATTTGTAAGGAAAAAAATTTTCTTTGGAATATATTTTATAGAAAATTAGGGTTAAATACCAATAGTTTTTCAGTAAAGCAGTAAGACACTAATTTCTTTTTGAAAATTTAGGTAACTTAGTGGGGTGTATTGTATATGGATTTTAAAAGACTTTTGTAGAGTTTAAAAGTCATGTGGTATTTAATTAAGACTTTTAAAGATTTTAAAAAAGTCTATAAAAGTCTATGTGTATTCACGTAAGAGTTTTAAGAAGTCTATAAAAGTCATGTGGTATTCAATTAAGACTTTTAAAAGTCTGTAAAAATCTGTGTATTTAAAAAGTCATTGACTTTTATGGAATTCATTTAATGATGAATTTGTAATGACTTTGAAAGACTTTTATGTGTATTTCAAAGTCATTATAAATCCGACCTCTCTCCTGCAGATTTTTAAGAATTTCTATAGATTCTATAGAATTCTGTGAAGATCCATAAATTCTGCAAAAATCTATCACTTAAAAAAAGTCTACGTACAAAAGTCTTTATAAATCTATATATATACACTACACCATCCTTAGACTAAGACATTGGATTAGATTACAAATCTGTACAAAACGTGAATCTTTGAATACCGATCGCTTGACCAATTAAAGTGTCTAGCGCTTGGTGGTTTTCCGTTGGTTTTTTTTTTTTTTTTTTCCGGTTTGCTATATAGCTGAGACTGTCCAATAGTCAATGTTGTAACTTTATGAAATCCATAAAAATTCAAAGTTTTTGAGGGTTTAATGCTTTTAATTTAGGCTTTGGGGATGAAGTTCTATAACCCATAGGCTAATTAAACATTAAAGCTTAAGTCTCATAAACACTGAAAAAGAAAATCAGTAAAAAAATTGTGACTGTTGTACCGTCACAGTTGAGTTTATAAAAAAAAAAAGAAATATCTATATATATTTCTCGCGAGTGCTCGGTAGGACCATGTTTTTTAAAGTTGGTATTTACAATGAAATTTAGTATTTAAAATGAAATAACATAAAAATTTTGATAGTTAAAATAAAATAACATTGAAATTTTGCACATAAAGTCAACAAAACTTATATTTTACTGTTTTCGGAACTCTAATAGTTCCTATAAATTCATCACATTAATTCTCTCACATATACAAGAAGTACACATGTCAAAATTGTGGTGCGCCTGCTTTTCTCTGTATATAAGGTTTCAATTAAGAAGTTATATTAGGTTCATTGGAAGACACAAATTAAATGGAGGTCTTATAAGTTATAACGTGATATTCTCTTAATGATATATGTATATATATGTATTTATACTGTGAAATTTTTAGTATGAGGAATGCAGTTGATTTTGGTTTTTTTATTTTATTAGACTCCGAAATTTATACAAAGAAGAAAGAGTTAGGAGAGAAGATGCTTCAACATTGTGTAGGTTTGCCATTAGCCGTTACAGTGCTCGGAGGAATCCTAGCTTCAAAGGAAACAATTGATGAATGGGAGCAGGTGCATATGAATGCTAATGTATATATAAGGAGAGGCACAGCTCTTGAAGAAGAATACAAAGGTCAAGGGTATGAAGGAGCATCATGGGTGTTGGCATTGAGTTATGATGACTTACCATATCTCTTAAAATTATGTTTTTTGTATTTAGGCCATTTTCCAGAGGATTTTGAGATACCAGTGAAAATGTTGACTCAATTGTGGATCGCAGAAGGTTTTATATCTTTGACATCGAAAAGACATGGTTTAGTGGAATTAATGGAAGATGTATCATACAATTGCTTATGCGAGTTGGTGGAAAGGTGTATGGTTCAAGTTGGGAAATATGGTTTGACTAAGAGGATAAAAACATGTCGTCTTCATGACCTTATGCGAGACTTGTGCTTACTAAAAGCGGAAGAGGAGAATTTTCTCCATATTGCCAATTTTTCTGCCGCAGTAACCAAGGCAGCACTAATAATTGGTAAAGTCCGAAGACTTGCCATCTACTTGGACAATGCAGTTAACAAATTAGTTCCTATGACAAGAGATGGTCACGTTAGGTCTCTTCTATACTTTACTCCACCAAAGTTTTCCCCAAAGTGGAATAAACAATTAATGAGATCACTGTTCAAGGACTTCAAATTGCTTCGAGTTTTGAAGTTTGAAGGTATGCAGGGAAAAATATGGCTGCCAAGTGAAATTGGGAGTCTAGTCCACTTGCGATTTCTCAGTCTAAAGGATAGTCATTATTTAAAAGGGTCACCATCATCTGTAGGTAACTTGGTATGTTTGCAAACTCTAGATTTACGTTGTGGTAAACTCCTTGGTGAATCGGTGGTCATCCCAAATATCATATGGAAGCTGGAGCAATTGAGACATTTATATTTACCCTGGAATTACCGTGTCAAAGGTATATTTAAAGTAGTATTGTTGCGATTGGGTAGTCTCGGCAATTTGCAGACGTTAGTAAATGTTAAGAGCTCCAATTGGGATTTGAAAGATCTTGCTGGACTAACCAATCTTAGAAAATTGGACATGGAAGTGGAAGCAAGCACACCCTTGGAAGAGGTGGAGGAAGTCTTGGAATCTGCGAGCATCACATTTAAGAGTCTTCGGTCTCTGTCTGTCAAGTCTTGGTTTAATGCAGAGGTATTACGAAGGATGGTATTAAGCTGTCCTCATATATACAAGCTGAAACTGGACGGGCCAATCAAGGAGTTACCGGAAGACCTCCTGCGTTATCCAAACCTCACCAAGATAAAGCTGTTTGGAACTCATCTCAAGGAAGAGCAGATAGAAATACTGGAGAAGCTGCCACACTTAAGAATGCTTGACCTTTGCAGTAATTATGGTAGGATGCATTCATTGGTTTGCTCCCAAGGAGGCTTTCCTCATCTTGAATTTCTTTGCCTTGTTTCTTTACATGAATTAAAGGAGTGGAGGGTGGAGAAAGGAGCCATGCCTAGTCTCTGCAGATTGCACATTCAATATTGTCTACAACTGAGGGCAGTTCCAGATGGGCTTCAGTATGTTACTACCCTCAAGGAATTAACCATCAATGTCATGCCTCGTACATTCTGCAGTAGGCTTGGGGAAGGAGGAGAGGATTTCTACAAAATCAAACACGTGCCTTCTCTAAGTATATATCCCATTCATTGAGAATATGCGGGGTATTATAGATTGAGAATATGCAGAATATTTTTTTTTTTTTCTGATAGAATAGTTTAATGTCAAGGTTTTAAATTTCTCAAATTTAATTAGACTGCTAAATATTTTCTGGATTTCAATATTGGGCCAGTCTTGTATTCTATTTTCTTGGTCGTTAAGAATTCAGCTTATTGTATATATGTAGTAACGTTGGTTTTGCTCTATGGGCTTTTCTCTGTTGCCGAATTCGTGCAAAATGTAAAAGAGCCTTGCAACATGCGTTTACTATGAGAGAAACGGCACTAGACCAAATGATGTTGGGCATAATGAGTAAAATATAAGGGTGCTATTAATAGAATTTACCTTAAATAATGTCTTTCAGTTGTAGAGAAGGCTTTTTCCCTAAACAAAGGGAGACGCCCAGGCCACATAAAGTGATTCCTGTTGTACAAGTTATAACTGCTCCATCCATCCATCCCTTTTAGGTGTCTGTCATGCTTCTTGTGTATGCCCTCAAACTCAAAGGGCCATGAACAATTGCTAAAACATATGACAAGCAAAAGCTTCTCATTTAATATACACCAACATTATGGTTTTGAGAAGCATGCCAGGAGTCCCACTCAAGCAAACATAAGAGAGAGAGAGAGAGAGAGAGAGAGAGAGAGAGAGAGAGAGAGAGAGAGAACAAACTCATGCCACTCAAGCATTGCAATTCTCGTGGTTCTCTGGTTGAAGCTTGCAAGGCTTTCATTGGGAGTGCCGTTTTTCTCATGTGTACAGAGAAAGGAATCAAGTGGCGGATCGTCTTGCTGCTCTCTTTGGACTTAGGTCTTGCTGTCTGGTGTATATGAGCATCCTTCTCAGAGTTGTTTTACTGTCCTTTTTGAGGATGCTTTGGGTTTGTTTGCTAGTTAGTTTGTTAGTTTGGGCCTTGGCCCCGTTTCGTTATATTCTCTGGATTTCAATATTGGGCCTTGTATTCTTTTTTATTTTTTTCTGGGTCATTAAGAATTCAGCTCATTTAACATAAAAATGGATGTACTAAACTCAGGTGAGGGAGAGATCGAGGATTTAGTTTCTTACATTTTCTCAGCTGCCAAACACAAACTTTGGTCTCTTTTCCTTAGCTCAACACCAGTTTTTGGAATTTTTGTAAGTTAAAAATGCTTTTCAAATGACCCTATTTTATTGAAAAGGAAAATTGTGAGTATAAGTGACTGGAAGTGAAATTTAGTTCACTACTTGTGAACATTTGTAGGTTTGTTTAGCTTGGATTTTCCCTTTTCAAACAAAATGTAGAATGCAATCTCGTTAGTATTTGTTAAAAGAAGAGTATTGGGAGTTCTAGAGTGCAATGCAATTATTGCTTAGTGATGAACCTTTAGACTTTAGAGGCCTCATCCCAGAAGTTTCACTTGAAGGTTTCAAGTTCTCAAGTAGACAACGGTTGACATCATTAATACTTGTGTCTTTGATTTTTCCAGAGAATTTACCTTCAAGCAGTGGCGCTAAGAATCCTAGAAACTCATGCTCATTGCGGGATTCTGTTGGGGATGTGAACCCCCATACTTTTGATTCTGGTTTTGTTTCTACGGTTTCTGATTCTCCAGTTAATATGCAGTTGCTAGGAGATCATTCTAGTATGGAGGTTTTACTGTCAGGTCCAGGATGTGCTTTTCTGTTTTTTTGGTATTTGTTGGAACTAAAATTCTAAGAAAGAATTTGTTAGCCCACAATAACAAAGGTGGTTGAATTACTTGATTAAAAGGTTGACGAAATTGGATGAAGAACTTCTTTCCTTTGAAAAAAAAGGGGACGTCACTTGCAATAAACACTTTGATGCCAAAGTTAGTACTTTTTTGCTTTTTCGCTATTTTTATAATAAAGAATGTGCGTACCTTTAAGTTCGTTTGTATCAACTATTTATATGACGTTCTGATCGAGTAACGTTTCCTTTATTCTCGTATTCATGTTCCCACGTCCTACATGAGATGAATGGTCCTTGAATGTCCGTTTAATTCTGATCACAACGTTCTTATTATTAAATAATAAGAACGTTGCACTTTGTTTACTGTTTAACATGGATTTGGGCTTTTTTCATCTCTGTTTATTGGGCTGAACTTTGGGCTTATTTCCTCTTCCACTTCAAATGAAGCCCAATATCCTTTTTATTCTCTTCCTTTGGCCCGATTCAATTATCCTGATTATTTGTGTAAGAAATTTAGGTCCCACAGTATTGTTTCTTGGCTGGATATGTGCTTAGGGACTACTTTGGATTGGTCATTTCTGTAAGATGTTGTCTTTAGGGACTACTTTGGATTGCTTAGTTGGTGGTTTACTTAGAAACTACTTCGGATTTTTTGCTTTGTATTTTACAAGCCTTTTGGAAATGAAAAGCTGTAGGATCTGTTTGCACTGCAATTTTGGATGAGTTTAGAGAAAGTTCAAACTTCTATTCACATAATTAGCTAAGGCAACTCTAAGCAGTAGAGAGACAAAATTATATCTTTCCGCTCCTTGAAAGGCCAATTTGTTTCTAATCTCATTTAGTGGGATTTCTTCTGGTACCACACATTGAGCACTTTGTCAATTCCACTCAAAACAACTGCAAACATAATTAATGTAGGTGAATTCTATTATCCTGCATCTCTACATAAACAAATCAGCAGCCAGTAAATCCCTTTCTAATTAATATGCCTTTCTGGCAAATAACTTGTTCTCCAAGGCAAACCATATGTATGAATTCTATGCATAAGAAACAATTTAACAAAAGCTCTTAGACTTTTACATTGATAAACATAGTTGGATCGTATATTATGTCCTAACATGTAGGCTATGTAGATGTAAAGCCATGTATTGAACCAAAAAGAACCCAATTACACAAATAAAATTTCAAAATTTTTTTCCATGTTACAGAAGTCCTGTTGTAATCAGTCAATCCTCCACCCCATATCTAATACACCGGTCAGACTTAATATTGCATAATCTAGAGCATTGATTGCAATTTGCACAGAATATAGTTCTAGTGCTCTTAGACTAAATGTTAGTAGTGATTATATCTGGGATCAAATGACGTGCTAAATTGATTCTACAAGATCTTCTAAATATTTGATAAGAATTACGCTTCCTTTCCCTTCATGAAATCTTTGGCTAAATAAAATTTGCCTCTTGCTCATCTCATTAGGACCAGCAAAAAGAACCTCACTCCTAACCCTCTTTGGTTAAGCAACTCTGGTTTTTTTTTTTTTTTTTTGGCCATAAGAAACTCTGTTTTACAAGTGTGAAAAATTGTATTCAAGTGCTCATTTAAACAGGGGGTTGGGTGATCCTTGACTAATGGGGTGAACAGACTATTTTTTTTTATTTTTTAGTTTTAGGAGGATGGAGAATCGAACTTAGGTGCAAAGGAGCAAACTCTACGGCCTTTCCAACAGGGCTACCCACCAACTGCGTGAACAAACTATTTTTGTTCCCACATTAATTATGTTTTTTCTTTGGTTGAAGGCTTGATTGAAGCACCTTTTTTGCCAAGAAAAAAGAAAAAGAAAAGAAAGAGAGGCTTGAAGCACCTATATTACATCTTCCGCTCACTTCAACATTTCTCATTATGTACAGATCTTTTTCCTGCAGCGTACAACAGATGTGAACATGGCTTTTGCAAGGGAAGCCATCCAAGCCATCTAACAACTCATCTTTTCTGGGACTTCACGCTTTCTATTAATTGCCACTTTTATTGTAAGTTAATTGTTATGTTTACAAATTTTTTAAATCTAAACCTCCCAAATGTAAAAATCAAAGTATGAAACGGGTTAATTAGTGTGTTGTAACAAAAAGCATAGTGTTCGATCATTTTCCGTTTGCTGTATATTTGTTAAGCTTCGTTTATGTTCAACGGAATTTCTCTCTGTTGATCGATAATTTACTATAGAATTGGGTAATTAACCAATCTGTGTACTTGTTGATGATTAGCACACTAAGAGCTTAGAAATGGAAATAAGTATTGAATACTCAGGCAGAGCTAAGTGTGGCTGCTCACATAATGAACCCATTGTATTTATAGGTTAAGCAAAACACTAACTTAGAGATTGTAGCTTAATTTCTTAATTTACATGCTAACAATTTAGTTAGCTATCATCTAATTTGTATGGATCAGAATGATTTAAATTTCGAATATGGGTTTTGTATTGGACTGGTGGGTTTGCACTACTCCAGAACTTGACTAATGGGTGATTTCCCCCCATCTTCTTTGATTAAGGTGTTGGGAATGCGATGGACCGGACTGCCCTGGCCCCTTTTGATGTGAGACTAGAGAGCCCCAATGCCAAATGTTAATTGTGTGGTTCATCTATCTCTATTTGTATGTTAAAAAACAAAAAACAAAAATCAGTAGAGAGCCCTAATTGGTCAGTGTTGTATCTTATCCCAACCTTTCTGCCACTGCCAAGTGCCAACCATATGTTGCGTTCCCACTTGAGCGGTGAAATCAATGAACGTTGATAAAAGACCCCACAATCAACTTAAAATTCAACAATGTTTTGTCTCAAAGGAAAAAGTTAAAAACTTCCAGCTATAAACAGAAGAAGTTGTAATTAAGAAGTTGTAACGAAAGTTCCTCACACACCTTTAAGTCTTTAACTTCACTTTGTCGCTGTCGGCCGGCAACTTGTCTTGTAGATATCAAATTAATTAATTATAGAATATATAGAGTGAAGACACTTTGTTGACGGGACTTGATATATAAACAGAGACACTTTCATTCTAGCTCCATTGCTGGTAACAACATTTCTATCAATCCCAAAAACTGAAGGAGAAAAAAGAAGAAGCTAGACCATTAGAGAATATGGCTGATGCTGTTGTTGCAATTGTGGCTGAAGGGATCAAGCCTTTGGCAGGGTTCATCTCGCAGCAAGCCAAGGCCGGTCGAAGAAACTAGGAGGCCCTAGGCGAAAATCAAAGTTGAGGCCTTTTGTATAAACAAAAAAAATTAATAATAAACAATTGTTGGATAAAAATTTACCACCCAAATAATCTTTTACTAATATCTCTAATAAATTTTATGATAAATAAAAACTAATTGAACAAAAAAAGCAAGAGCAAAAAAAAGAAAGACAGAGAAGACATAGCAAGAGATAGAGAGAGACAAGAAAAACTAGTGAAAAAAAGTTAGATGTAACTTTTTTTGAGAAGAAGCTGTGGCAATTTATTAATCAAAGATCAGTGTTCACTGCTTCACAAAGCCATAAAGGCATTGCATCAGTCCAAAAACAAACACCCATGTGGGTCTTGGCAAACTGAGCTAATTGGTGAGCCACCAAATTGGTCTTGCGACTACGAAACTGGCAAGTAGCTCCCGCAAAGGAGGCCAAAAGTAGCTTAATTTCCTCCACTAAAACACCATCTGCATGCATATAGGGACCTTCCTTATTAATACAGCTGACTGCGAATTCAGCATCCATCTCGAGTATGATGCGCTGAGCGCCCAAATCCAGTGCCAGTGTGAGCCCCATCACCGCGGCTAGAAGTTCAGTGACTTGTGGCGAGAAGGATCCCGGCACCTGCTTGGTCGCTGCCACCTGAACATTGCCAGAGCTGTCGCGAATTACGACGCCCAGCCCGTAGCGCCGGTGGCCACTTAGAACTCCCCCGTCCACATTAATTTTCACTATCCCCTCTGGCGGTTTTTCCCACCGGCCTGGCCCAGGTCTCACACACCTCTGCTCCACCAAACTCGAATTGGCTTCCTTGAAATCCATTGCAAAGTGAACCAAACGACGATAGACATCCTCAGGCACCTCTCTAACATTGTTATAGACCCAATTATTCCTCAAGTTCCAAATACCCCAGCAAAGTAAGGTGAAGAGGGTCAGCTCATCCATGGAAAGAACCCGCTGAGCATATTGACAAAATTCAATAGCCGACCCCCCCATTGGCCAACCCACAGCCGCACTCAAAGAGGATTGTCTCCAGATGGCTTTGGCACCTTTGCATTCCCAGATGGCATGTAAGGAAGTCTCAGCCCGATGATGGCAGCAGGGACAAAAAGGATCCGCACGAATGTTACGCTGAAACAAATTAGCATTGCAAGGGAGAGTTCCAGAGCACCAGCGCCACAAGAAAAGCTTGACCTTTCCAGGAATTTTGAGCTTCCACACCCCCCTCCAGAAACTTTCCTGAGAGTTATGAGAGGATCCCTCTGCACCCCCAGCCTTCCGCTTCTCATTGACAGCCAACCAGTATCCACTTTTAACCGAGTAGCAGCCATTCTTCGAATAATGCCATATTTGGGTGTCCGCCACATGCATTCGGCTGAGAGGGATGCTGACCATCATGTCAGCCTCAGAAAGAGCAAAATGCGCATAAATGAGATCATAGTTCCACTTACTCCCATCGGTGATGAGGTCGCTTACACGAAGGTCAGTGGCAAGCGAGCGAGGAGACTGCACTCGGAAAGTGGTCGGAGAGGGTAACCATCCATCCTCATATACTGAAATGTTCTCACCCGTGCCCACTCTCCATCTCATACCAGCCAGAAGTAATTCCCTAGCCCATAACAGAGACCTCCAAAACAGTGAAGGCCTAGAGCCCAGAGAAGCATTTGTAAACTGCTCAAGAGGGAAGTATTTTCCTTTGAGAACCCGGCATACCAAAGCATTCGGTGTTGTTAACATCCTCCAGCCGTGCTTTGCTAACAGAGCTTTGTTGAAACTCTCCACTTCCCTGAAACCCAGCCCTCCCTCCAACTTCGAACCACACATTCTCCCCCATTTTAGCCAATGCAAACCCTGATTGTTCTTATTTCCCCACCAGAACCGCAAAACTAAGGAGGTGAGCTCTCTGCATGTCTTCTTGGATAATCGAAAAAAGCTCATAGAGTAGGTGGGGATGGCCTGTATCACCGCCTTCAGAAGCACCTCCTTCCCCGCCTTAGAGAGCAATTTTTCTTGCCACCCATTAAGCCGCTGCCACACCCGATCTTTTAATGGGTGAAACAGGTGTTCTTTTCCTTTTCCCACTACTGTAGGCAACCCCAGATATTTTTCATGGCATTGGACAATCGGGACACCCAATACTTGGGAAATAATTGTGCGGTATAAATGCTCAACATTCTTGCTAAAACAAATAGCAGACTTGGAGAAATTCACAACTTGTCCAAAGGTTTCTTCATATACCTTCAATATCTGTTTGATTTCCTAAGCAGCCGCAATTGTCGCCTCCGCAAACAAGAGACTATCATCGGCGTAGAACAGATGCGTGATAGGGGGGGCGGAGTGGCCCACTTTGACTCCCTGGATGAGATTCCTCCGTTCTGCAGCGTGGAGCAAGGAACTAAACCCCTCTGCGCATAGCAAGAATAAATAAGGGGATAGAGGGCAGCCTTGACGCAGGCCCCGTTGTGGGGTAATGTGGCCCAATGGAATCCCTCTCCAGAGTATCGAAAACTGTACAGTGGTGATACAGTCCATGATTCTTCCAACCCATTGCTCATGAAAACCCATTTTCAGCATTATAGCTTCTAGAAAACTCCATTTCACTCGGTCATACGCCTTAGCCATATCGAGTTTAAGCGCCATCTTGGGCATTGCGGTGACATTCTGTGTCTTAATCGTGTGGGTGGTCTCAAAGGTTATAATAAACCTTATTTTAAAGAAAATTACACATTTATAAAAAAAAAAAAAAAATTGGGCTGCTTTATTTTAAAAAGAGAGGTCTATCTATTTGGAGGAGGAGTCCAAATATGTGCTTAAAACTAAGAAAACAAGTGAAGATTGAGTCCAAATAAAAAAATAAAAAAAGAAGACTTTTTATTTCTTATTGGGCTTAAAAACTAGTGGACCAAAATGAGGCCCTATACTTGCCAGGGCCCTAGGCGGTCGCCCAGCCCGCCTGCCTTCTAGGCTGGGCCTACAGCAAGCCTGCAACTGCTGTAATGGAGTTAGCGGTCAAGTTGAGCTTGCACTAGGGTTGTCCATCGGTCGGATCGAATCGGTAAATGGCCTTACCGATTTTGATGCCGATTTTTGAATCGATTTTTTCAAATTTTGGCATTTTTCGGATCCTTCGAATTTCGATATATTTCGGTATTTTCGATCCTTAGATATTTGCAGGCCTTCTCCTCATTTCTCTCCCCTGATTCTGCATCTTCCCAAATACCCACACACAGAGGCACACCAAAACCCAAGATCGAAATACATAGAAGCCATGGGGAGGGAGAACAGAGAAAACATAGAGCATTAAATATTCAATCAGCCTCGATTCACACAGACTCATAGAGTTTCTAGGGTTTGATTTGGGAGTTTTCAGCTCGATCAAAATTGGATCTATGCGTTTACACCAATTGACAGAGCTCAGAGTGAGAAGAAGAATGAGACCAGAATCGCCACAATTAACCGTCGGAGTCGTCGGAATCAAGCTAGGGAAGCCGTAGACTTCCCTGCTTCGAAGCGCCATGTGCGGCGGTCGTTGGAGCTGTTGGTGATCACCGAAAGAAGAAGCATGCCCAGAAGAATGTTGTGGGACTATCCCGACGACGAGAAGTCGTCGGAGTCAGAAAATTCGGCTAAGAGGGGTTTCGGGTCTGGTAGTGTTCAACTGGGTTTTTGGCTGGGATTTTGGATGATCAAAATCTAGAGGGAGAGAAGGCGAGCATGAAACGCCCAGCCACGTCGCCAGCCACCGCCGGACGGCGGCGGATCAAAAAGAGAAGGAAATCGGGAAGGGATGAGAGAGGAGAGAGAAGAGAAAGAGTTGGGGGATTGCGGCTGGTTTGGGAGAAAAGGAAAGAAATTCTAAAGTTTAGATTTTTATACTAAATCCCTATTGTATGAAAAGACCAAATTGCCCCTTATAACTTCGAACATCCCTAATTTCACCATCGTAAGTCTGATTCGAGTTCCGTTGATGTCTACACGATCGTAGGCTCGAACTCTACCTATCTAGACTATAATTAAATTATAAATCCTAATGAAATTTATTGTTCCTCAATAATTCACTTAAATCCGTAAAATTCAAAATAAACCCATGGCCTATTAAATACCATATACACTATACGTAATCAATACCCTATCCTAGATCCTATACATATACCCTATACTAGTATCTCTATATATACCCTATACCATATCCTAGCTAGTAATGGTGTAGGAACAACCAATAATAATTTGATTAGTTTTGGGGTTTGGCCATATTGGGGTTTGGGCAATTGGGGGTTATAAATATACATATATATGAGAACATCTCTGATCGGAACCATCTATGTTTTAGGAAATCATTCAAATATCATCTATGCAAAAAATCATCCAAATCGAAAATTGTTTAGCCATTTGATTAGTATTAACAATATTAAAATCTAATTGACGAATTGTGTTTGCATGTTTGCATAGTTTAGATGAACAAATAATTACTGATTTGGCTAATTTTTTACGATGATAATCCTTAAGGAGGGACCTAAAAAATGAATTGTTTCGATCATTGAGATACAATGGAGAGTGGATCTCACAAAGAATCTCTTAAGTATTCTTATACTTAATAGTGGGTTTATAAATATACATACAAATATATATATGAGAACATCTTATCTCGGGCATACCATTCAATGATCGGAACCGTCTATGTTTTAGGAAATCATGCAAAAAATTATCTAAATCGGAAATTGTTTAGCCATTTAATTAGCAGCAACAATATTTAAAAATATTTGTTTGTTTGCATAGTTTATATGAGTAAACAATTACCGATTTGACTAATTTTTTGCGATGGTGATCCTTAACGAAGGACCTAAAAAATAAAAGATTTTGATAATTGATATACAATGGAGAGTGAATCCCACAAAGAATCACTTACGAAGAAAAATCGATTTACCAAACCAACAAATTTCGGTCGATAATCGATCGGTTCGGTAAATACCAAACCAATGGGCAGCCCTAGCTTGCACAGATGGAGCTACAATTGGTACTGAGCTACCTGAAAGATGCAGATGCAAGACAAGCTGACAATGAAGTAGTACGCACTTGTGTTGCAAATATCAGAGATGCTCCTTATGATTTGGATGATATCATTCAAACTTTTTACTTGAAAGTGACTTCTAAGAAGGTAGGAAGTATGAAGATTGTTCTGAAAAGGTTTGCTTGCATCCTGAGAGAAGCATTTTATCTCAGTAAGATTGGGTCTGAAATTGAGACCATTACCACCAAACTGTCAAAGTTAAGGTCAAATTTGGAAAGTTATGACATAAGGGAAATAAGGGGGAGTGGAGGTGCCACTTCTTCTTTTGGAAGGCAACAAGAGCGAAGGCTAACTTATCCTCATATTGTTGAACCCATTGTTGTTGGCTTAGAAATGAAGTAAAAGTATTGTCTATGCAGTTGAGGAAAGAAGAAAAATGTCTCCGAGTGGTTTCTATTTGGGGGATGGGGAGTTCCGAAAATACCACTCTTGCAAAACAAGTTTACCATCACGATGAAGTTAAGCGTCATTTTGATTGTTTTGTTTGGGTCTGTATATCTCAGCAACATCAAGGAAAAGCTATTTTGGAAGAAATTCTTGTTAAACTAATTTCTGCTACCAAAGATCAAAGGGTATATTTTGCAAGAATGAAGAAGGATGAAATAGCAGAGATGCTTTGTATTACCCTGCGAGAAAAGAAATGTTTAGTGGTCCTTGATGATTTTTGGACCCTTGATGCATGGAACTCTTTAAAAGTCGGATTCCCAATCAATGGGGAATCAGAGAGTCGAATATTGCTCACCACTCACATAAATCAAGTAGCATCGCGTGCAGAAAAAGTTGGTTTCCTCTACCAACCTTGACCTCTAAATAAAGATGAAAGCTGGAAACTGTTTGAGAAAATAGCAAGCATTGGAAGCTAGGGATTATGCAGGTATTTTCTCATCTAATTATGTTTAAAGGACTTTTTGGGTTTTGTATGCTTAGTTTGTGGTTTAGTCAGAAACTACTTCAGATGATTTGCTTTGTATTTTCTAAGCCTCTTGGAAATGAAAAGCAGTAGAATCTGAGTGCAGTGCAAATTCTGTTGGGTTTAGAGGAAGTTCAAACTTCTATTCACATAATTAGCTTATTAATTGGCTCAAACATGATGTAGGAATAACATGAGAACCAAGTGAACCATAGCATGGGAATTAATGTAGGTGATTCCTATTATCCATAGCATTTCTACAGAAAACCAATTAGCAGCCAGTAAACCTCTTTCTAACCATATGCCTTTCTGGCATATATCTTGTTCTCCATAGAAAACCATAAAGCAGACTGAATATTAGCAGTGATTATATCTGGGATCAGATGACTTGCTTTATTGATTCTACTGGATCTTCAAAATTTTTTATAAGCTTAAGCTTCCCTTCCCTTCATTAATCTTTGGGTCAACAAAATTTGCCTCTTGCTAATCTCATTAGGACCCGCAAAAAGAACCTCACTCTTAACCATCCCTGGTTGAGCAACTCTGTTTTACAAGTGTGAAAAATTGTAATTAAGTGCTATTTTAAACAGGGGGCTGGGTGAAGCACCATTTTTCACCCCATCTTCTTTGATTGAGGTGTTGTGGTACGTACAAGTTTCCTTTACCTATTTTGAGGTATTTGGATAACAGAAATAAATAAATAATTAGGTAGATTAGGCTAATTGAGGAGCCTATGACCTTAGATAAGGCTGATTGATGAGCCTTTGACCTCTAGCACTCTGTTAAAGAGAAGAAATGTATATTTTCTTCTGCCCCCTTATTGACTTCATGACTCCATCTTAAATAGATGTGAGCTAACAACGTTACAGCAGGAAAATAGGACTCTGAAAACCCATGACTTAAACTACCCAATAAAATAGCAACAACCCAAACAACCCACTACAGTACTACACTAATCCACGTACTACACTAACTTATTAGATAAGTTTATTATCTAAACAGCCAAATAGATAACAGACTCATGACTAAGGCTAATAGACCCATGAATCAGTCAATGAAATTATTATAAGCACGTAACAATTCCTTCCCCCTTCAAAATGGCGCCTTGTCCTCAAGGCTACGAC
The DNA here is from genome assembly GCF_963921425.1 of Dryas octopetala. Taxonomy (NCBI): domain Eukaryota; kingdom Viridiplantae; phylum Streptophyta; class Magnoliopsida; order Rosales; family Rosaceae; genus Dryas; species Dryas octopetala. The sequence goes on from NC_141368.1 coordinate 12,957,984, forward strand.
TTCAACACATGTCTCGTTCCATAACCACGTCGCCATCTTCTTCCTCCCAACAAGGTGATATCATGAACAAATTTTACACCGATGTCTCGACTTGAATAGTTCGTCACAATTGAAATATAACCCTTTTCTTCTTCACTCTTGTAACTCAGTCGCAGTGAGTTGCTTCACTTGAACCGATGGCAGGGGTGACGCCATCTTGTTTGGTGACATGTTCTCTTGTGATTGAGGCAAATCTCTCGCTTCATACAAACGAGCGAGCCCAATGGCTGATGATAGAGTGTTAGGCCGATTGGCCTGCACATCGGTGCGAATTGACTCCCTTAACCCACTGATGAAGCAGCTCACTTGTCGTGCTTGGGGTAGAGAGCCTACTTTGGCAAGTAGTTTCTCAAAATGGTTTTGATATTCTTGTACAGCCCCAGTCTGCTATAATTTGGTAAGTTCTCCAAAAAAATCAACGAACTGATTAGGACCATAACAGAAGTCAAGTCCCTCTTTGAAATCATCCCAAGAGACAAGAACCATCTCTTGTTTCAGCAAGAGATACCATAGATGTGCGTTGCTCTCGAGGTGGAACGATGCCAAAGAAACTTGATCTTCGAGTGGTGTCTCGTGAAGTTGGAAGAACTGCTCGGCCCTACACAACCAGCTAGTTGGATCTTCTCCGCCGCCATAACGTGGAAAGTCCAACTTCACAGTTCTAGGAACAAAAAAGCTGGTGTGCAGGAAATTACCACTGCCATTAGAATGCCTTTCTTGAAAACGCAGATTGTTAGCAGAATTCTCAGCACCTTCGGTATTAGATTTACCGACAATCTGATCTATACGAGCATTGAGTTTGGAGAACATCTCTGCCATCTGATCCAAGATATCCTTTTGATCGTCCGAGAAGGATTCCATGGCGATCTCAATCTTCTCCACTCGCTGGTCCATTGCCAAGCTCTGATACCAAGCTGGTACGTACAAGTTTCCTTTACCTATTTTGAGGTATTTGGATAATAGAAATAAATAATTGGGTAGATTAGGCTAATTGAGGAGCCTATGACCTCAAATAAGGCTGATTGAGCACTCCGTTAAAGAGAACAAATGTATATTTTTTTCTGCCCCCTTGTTGACTTCATGACTCCATCTTAAATAGATGTGAGCTAACAACGTTACAGCAGGAAAATAGTAGAGGTGAGCTAAGGCTATCCACAATGGTGAGAGTGAGAGTGAGAATGAGAATAATACATGGCCTGAAAAGTGATTCTGTGGCCTGAAAAGTGATTTTGTGAGTTGAGAGTGATAGTAATATATGTTGAAGTTGCAATGGTGCTGAGAGTAATAGTTAAGAGTAATACAATTGTACCTAATTAAATTAAGTCTAATTGAGATTATATGATGGCTAAGTTATAATTTATAACTTAAATATTTATACAATTTATACCATTAGTTTTATTTGAATGAGATCTTTAATTTAAGGTCAATATTGAATATATTTGAATATTTCATTTTATGACACAAATTATAATTTATATATTTTTTTCTCCACCAAATTGTCTTTCAACTTGTTTCGTTAGTGAAATACATCTTGAAAGAGAGTGTGAAAAGAAAAATTTTCTATAACAATTTAGTATACAAAAGATAGATAAATGTGTGAAAAAATGGGGTGTAAATGCTCAATTTATAGAAAAATGATGAAATAGTCGTTGGAATTTTTAAGTTAATTTTTCTTTTCTTTTTTATGTATTTTTAAGTATTTTTATTATAATTATAACGATAATTAAATGGGAGCCGTTGATCACCAATGGTCAAATGAAAAGGAAGGCTCAGATCGCGCCACACGTTTAGATCAATTTTTTTTTTTTTTAAGTAAAGGTCGATTAAAGGGTATCGTTGATCTACCATGGTCTTTTAATTTAGATCGTTGGTGCACTATATGTGCTCAACAAGAGAGTGGCGCACTATCTGTTTGGCTACAGTAAAGTTGCTAACAGTTTTTTTTTTGCTTTCCCATTTCTCCCTTAAATAATATTTTTATTCTAACAAAAAGTAACCAGCCCAAATAAAAGCAAAAAGACGAAGAAGTCATTTCAACACCCTCACTTTCTCTTAATTAAACCATCTGCATGTGATTTTACAAAGTGGGCCCCACTCTCACTCAAGCTCTCACTCTCAATTTTTACATAGATCACTCTCAAATTTTATCCACATTTACACTCACACTCATATTCCAACCCATTAATTAACAAATGATAGTTTGTGTTTAGCTCACAATTACTCTCACTCTCACTGTCAGCATTAATCATAGCCAAACAACTTACAGCAGGAAATTAAGACTCTGAAAATCCATAACTTAAACTACCCAATAAAATAGCAACAACCAAACAACCCAAGCAGCCCAGTACTACACTAATCCACTACACAATTATTAGATAAGTTTATTATCTAAACAGCCAAATGGATAACAGACCCATCAGTCTAACCCATGACTCAGTCAATGAAATTATTATAAGCACGTGACATGGTCAGTATTCTTATCTTATCCCACTCTCTGGATTTTCTGCCACTAACTGCCACATGTTCCGTACCCACTCTCATTGTCGGCAAGTAGTCTTGTAGATATATATCAAATTAATTAATTAAAGAATATGTAAAGTGAAGAGACTTTGTTGACGGGACTTGATATATAAACAGAAGACAATTTCATTCTAACTCCACTGCTTGTAACAAGATTTCATTGATCTCAAAGAAATCAGAAGCTAGACTATCAGAGAATATGGCTGAGGCTGTTGTTTCAGTTGTGATCGAAGGGCTCAAGCCGCTCGGAAGCTTCTTCATACAGCAAGCCAAATTCTTGAATGGAGTGAGTGATCAAGTTGAACTTGCTCAGATGGAGCTACTCTTGATGCGGGGCTTCCTCAAAGATGCAGATATAAGACAAGGAGACGATGAACTAGTACGCTTTTGGGTTAACATTATTAGAGATGCTGCTTATGATTTGGAGGATGTCATTCAAACTTTTGCCATGAAGGTGACTGACAAGAGGAAAGGAAGTATGAAGATTGTCCTGAAAAGGTTTGCTTGCTTCTTCAAAAAAGGAGTTTATTTTTACAAGATTGGGTCAGAAATTGAGTACATTACCAACAGACTGTCTAAGTTGAGATTGAGTATGCAAAGTTATGACATCAAAGAAATAAAGGGGAGTGGAGGTGCCACTTCCTCTTTTCAGAGGCAACAGGAACGGAGACAAACTTATGCTCATGTTATTGACCGTGATGTTGTTGGGTTAAAGGACGACATAGAAAAGATGGTTACGCAGTTGCTGAATCAAGAAAAATGCCACCAGGTTGTTTCAGTTTGGGGGATGGGTGGTTCCGGAAAGACCACTCTTGCAAAACAAGTTTATCATCATGATAAAGTTAAACGTCATTTTGATTGTTTTGCTTGGGTGTGTATATCCCAACAATTTCAAGGCAGAGATGTTTTGGAAGAGATTTATGTTCAAATTATTTCTCCTACTAAAGAGGAAAGGGAAAAAATTGCAAACCTCAATAAGGCAGACATAGCAAAAGAGCTTTGTAATATCCAACAACAACGGAAATGTTTGGTGGTGCTTGATGACATTTGGACCCGCAATGCGTGGAACTCTTTAGAAGCTGGATTTCCAGTTCATAAGGAAGGAGAGAGCAGAATAATAGTCACCACTCGCAAAAAATATGTAGCATCGCATGCAGCCAGAGAAAATGGGCATGCAGCCGGAGAAAATGGTCTCTTTGAACCCCGACGTCTAAATGAGGATGAAAGTTGGGAACTCTTTATAAAGATAGCAAACAATGGAAAGGATTATGCAGGTATTGTCTCATCCAAATTTTTTACATACATCGTACTTTTCTTATTCATCAATATATTGAGCCTAAATAAAAACTACCACATTCCAATATTTGACAATATTACATCTTTTTCTTGGCCAAAAAAAAAAGACAATATTACATCTTTTTAAAAAATCTTGTATATGAAATTTTACTGTTTGTTAAAGTCTTACTAACTTCTTTTTACGATATACAATATATTATGCACGTTTGAAATGTCAAATCTCATACAAGTAAGTCTTTTTCACCTACAGTTTGATTAAATATCTACAAATTTTAAAAGTGGGATAAAAGTTTTTAAAAGCTTCAAAAATGGGTTTTTTTTTTTTCAAATTTTTCTATTAATCTTGTGGGAAAGATTGACGTAGAAAGACTCTAGTGCAATGGGCCTCTTTTGCTTAGGGGTGGGCATTTAAACCGGAAACCGGGTGCACCGTACCGAACCGGGGGAAAAAAACCGTAAAATACCGTTTTGACCAAAACTGGTCAACACCGGGTCAAAATTGGACTGGACCGGTCCAATCCAGTTCCGATCCGATTTTTCACTTCCCAGAACTGGACTGGACTGGATTGGACCGTTTAATTAATATGTATTTTTAATTTTTATATATATTTAATTTTTATACAATTTTTAAACACTTTATAAACATTTTTATACACATTTTTACACACATTTTTACATACATTTTTACACACATTTTACACATTTTAAATAATAAAATTAATATTAACTTAGCTATATTTTAGATCCTAAAATATATTTTATATAACCATATGGCATATTATTCTATATATATAATAATGTTTTAGTATATAATTTTAGTTATACCTTTTATAATAAAATTAATATATTTTTTATACTCTATAATCTATATACTAAACCCTATATAGTATATACTAAAATTATTATAGTTATAGGATATAGACTTATAGTATATAGTTAATTAGTTATAAACTTCTAATAGAGGAAATTATGTATTAGAGTTTAGGGTTTAAAGTTTAAAAGAAACCCTATAATCTAATAAGTATATAAGTATATAACATATATGACTATATACCCAATTGAAACCCCAATGAAACCTCAATTAGACTCATAGTCAACTATAACCCTATACCCTAATACAATTATAACCATATACCCTAAACTATATTAATTAGTTAATTACTCTATACATATATTATATATAAGTAATAAGTATATAAGTATATAACATATATAACTATATACCCAATTGAAACCCCAATTAGACTCATAGTCAACTATAACCCTATATCCTAATAAAATTATAACTATATACCCTAAACTATATTAAGTAGTTAATTACTCTATAGTCTCTATACATAATTACTCTATACATATATTATACCCTATATCTTAATTACTCTATACATATATTATATATAAGTAATAAGTATATAAAACCAATTGAAACCCCAATTAGACTCATAGTCAACTATAACCCTATCCCCTAATAAAATTATAACTATATACTCTAAACTATATTAATTAGTTAATTACTCTATAGTCTCTATACATATATTATATATAAGTAATAAGTATATAACTATATAACATATATAATTATATAAGTATATAAAACCAATTGAAATCCCAATTAGACTCATAGTCAACTATAACCCTATACCCAATACAATTATAGCCATATACCCTAAACTATATTAATTAGTTAATTACTCTATACATATATTATATATAAGTAATAAGTATATAAGTATATAATTATATAAGTATATAAACCCAATTGAAACCCTAATGAAACCCCAATTAGACTCATAGTCAACTATAACCCTATATCCTAATACATTACAACCATATACCCTAAACTATATATTAGTTAATTACTCTATACATATATTATATATAAGTAATAAGTATATAAGTATATAACATATATAATTATATAAGTATATAAAACCAATTGAAACCCCAATTAGACTCATAGTCAACTATAACCATATACCCTAAATTATATTAATTACTCTATACATATTTAACATACATAACTAATTAACTATATAAGTATAACTATATAACCACAATTGAAACCCCAATGAAAATTAAAACCCCAATTTAATTACAAGTGTTTAAGTGACTTAAGTGTTTAAAAAATTAAAATCCCAATTTAATTACAAAACTCAAACAGACAAACAAGTAAACAACTGAAGTCAACTAGTCAAGTACTCAAGTCACTATTCAGTATTCACTAAAACACTAAACATTAAACAAGTAAACACTAAACAGTCAAAGTTTCAAAATTATCAAATATCAAAGTCTGAAAGTGTGAAACCCTCAGCCCTCACGCCGCAACCCGAGCCCGCAGTCCAGACCTCACGCCGACTCGGTCTTCCTCACGCTGTCGCGGTCTTCTTCTCGCCGTCGCGGTCTTCCTCACGCTGTGTCCGTCACCGAGTCACCCCAGCCATCTTCCTCTCTTCCCGTCGCCGTCGCGATCTTCCTCTCTCGATCTCTCACTCTCTCAGCGCCTCTCAATCTAGCTCGATCTCTCACTCTCTCAGCGCCTCTCAACTATCTCGATCTCTCACTCTCTCACACTCTTTCAGTTATGTGTACTGCTTTTAATAGATGGGAAACTGAATTATATCTTGCACATGTTAAGCTCCAATATTCATTTGTTGTTTGTATGCTTAGGCTTGATTTTGTGTTAGGGGTTTTATTTAGGGTTTGATTTGGGGTTTGATTTGGGGATTTGGGGTTAGGGATTACTGATTTTGGGTTAGGGATTTACTGATTTTGGGTTAGGGGTTAGGGATTTACTGATTTTACAGTAAAGTCAAACGATTGTTGTTGTCAAATCCAATTTGGGTTTTGTTTTTCATTAGAAATTTTTCTCTAGCTGGGATGTATGTATTCAATCAAATGGTGTTCAGTGTCGAATTTCACAATGGTTTGTTTCTTAATTTCTTGGTTGATTTGGGGTTGTGAATCTGTGATTGTGAATCTGTTGGTGGCTTGTAGCAGTACAATTTTTGGTCCAGCCCCAAACAGTGCACCGGACCAAACTGAATTTGTTACAGTTCAGTTTGGTCCAGTTCTGGTGCAAAATGTACAGTTCTCAGCACCGGACCGGACTAGATAACCTCCACAGTCCAGTGCACAGTTTGGGGGGAGAACTGAATTGGACTGGACCGTGCCCACCCCTAATTTTGCTTGACCAACAAGCACACGATATTCTTCTCTTCTTTTTTTTTGGACGAAGATATTCTTCTCAATCATAATTTCTAGGAATAGTTGGCTAGCATTATATTCTTATCTATATCTTATTATAGGGACTTTAATTGAAATTATGATCAAAATTTAAATTAAAGTTCATATTTGGAATCACAATTGGGTTTTGTTTAAAGCCTAAATAAAAAGGCTTTGGACAAAATGGCCCACACGCAAAAGGGCATGACAGCAAACTTTTAATGAGCCCATTTTAGTAAAGCTTGTAGCATAAAAAAGTGGAACTTTGTTTTATAACAGTACAGATGTCTGACAGTTTTACCATTTTATTAGGTAATAAGATACTTATTTTTTCATGAAATTGAAAAAATAATTAAAAGAATTTTGAACCTTTTAATCAAATGTGTAATGGCCAAAAATCATCGTGGCCTTTAAAAGGTGGTGGTGAACATTACTATAATAGATGGGTGACACATGTCACAAAAAGGTGGTCGTCACCTATCCACTATAATGGTGATGTTCACCACCACCTTTTTGTGGTGAACAAAAATGTGATGGTAAATTTTTCTCACTATAAAAACAATTATTTATTTTCTCAAAATTTATACAGATGAGAAGAAAGATCTAGGAAAGAAGATGATTCAACATTGTGCAGGTTTGCCATTAGCCATTACTGTGCTCGCTGGAATTCTAGCTCTAAAGGACACTATTGATGAGTGGCAGAAGGTGCATGACAATGCTAAAGCATATATAAATAGAGGCACAAACCTTGAACAAGAATACAAAGGTGAAGAGTATCAAGGTGTATCATGGGTGTTGGCATTGAGCTATGATGACTTACCATATCACTTAAAATTATGCTTTTTGTATTTAGGCAATTTTCCTGAAGATCATGAGATACCAGTGAAAAGATTAACTCAATTATGGATGGCAGAAGGTTTTATATCTTTGACATCAAAAAGACATGGTTCAGTGGAATTAATGGAAGATACAGCATACAATTGCTTAAGTGAGTTGGTGGAAAGGTGTATGGTTCAAGTTGGGAAATATGGTTGGACTAAGAGGATAAAAACATGTCGTCTTCATGACCTTATGCGAGACTTGTGCTTGTTAAAAGCGGAAGAGGAGAATTTTCTCCATATTGTCAATTTTCTGCCGCAGTAACCAAGGCAGCACCAATAATTGGTAAAGTCCGAAGGCTTGCCGTCTACTTGGACGAAGAAGTTAACAAATTAGTTCCCATGACAAGAGATGGTCACGTTAGGTCTCTTCTATACTTTACTTCACCAAACTTTTCCCCAAAGTTGAATAAACAATTAAGATCACTGTTCAAGTACTTCAAATTGATTCGAGTTTTGAAGTTTGAAGGTATGCAGGGAAAAATATGGCTACCAAGTGAAATTGGGAGTCTAGTCCACTTACGATTTCTCAGTCTAAAGAATACTTATGGTATAAAAGGGTTACCATCATCTGTAGGTAACTTGGTATGTATGCAAACTCTAGATTTACGTTGTGGTTGTCAGGGATCGGGGGTCATCCCAAATGTGATATGGAAGCTGGAGCAATTGAGACATTTATATTTACCCTGGCGTTACAGTGTCAAAGGTAAAGTAGTGTTGCGATTGGGTACTCTTGGCAATTTGCAGACGTTAGTAAATGTTAAGAGCTCCAATTGGGATTTGAAAGATGTTGCTGGACTAAGCAATCTTAGAAAATTGGACATGGAAGTGGCAGCAGACACACCCTTGGAAAAGGTGGAGGAAGTCTTGGAATCTACGAGCATCACATTTAAGAGTCTTCGGTCTCTATCTGTCCAGTCTCGGAATGCAGAGGTATTACAAAGGATGGTATTAAGCTGTCCTCATATATACAAGCTGAAACTGTGCGGGCCAATCAAGGAGTTACCAGAAGACCTCCTACGCTATCCAAACCTGACCAAGATAAAGCTGATTAGAACTCGTCTCAAGGAAGAGCAGATAGAAATACTGGAGAAGCTGCCACACTTAAGAATGCTTCACCTTTGGAGTAATATTGATGGTATCCATTCATTGGTTTGCTCCCAAGGAGGCTTTCCTCATCTTGAATTTCTTTCCCTTGAACATTTGTATGAATTAAAGGAGTGGAGGGTGGAGAAAGGAGCCATGCCTAGTCTCTGCAGATTGAACATTCGATATTGTAAAGAACTGACGGAAGTTCCAGATGGGCTTCAGAATGTTACGACCCTCAAGGAATTAACCATCAGAAGGATGCCTCGTACATTCTGCAGTAGGCTTGGGGAAGGAGGAGAGGATTCTTACAAAATCAAACACGTGCCTTCTCTAATTATATCCCATCACAGGGATGATGATTAGGTAGGGGTGTGATTTGGATTGGAAAATCCGAATCCAACCGATTCCTATCCGAAAATTTCCATTTTTATTCCGAATCCGAAAATGCCGAATCCGAAAATGCCGAAATCCGAAAATTCCGAAAAAAATTGGATTGGAATTGGAATGTTTATGTAAATTCCGATTCCGATCCGAATTCCGATCCAAAAAATTCCGAAATGTTCCGAAGGCATTCCGATCCGATATTTCCGAAATTATGCCAATTTATTCCATATTATATATTTTATCATTTATTTAGTATGATACATATAACATATATTTTTAAAAAGATGACTAATACTATATATTAATATAAACATATGTATATTATAAATATATGTGTATCATAATAACATAAATGGTAAGTTGGTAACACAAACACCCACATTTTTCTGTACCTGTAATTACTATTTTTTTTTATTAGGGAGGGGAATTAAAGATATGAGGCAATTCTACAGTTGTTCCGACTGGAATATCCCACCAATTGTAATTACTAATTACTAAATATTTAAGCTTATTATATTCAAAATTTCAAACATGAGATATATATATATATTATTTGAGTAACATGTATTTATATACACATATATATATGAGTAACATGTATTTATATACACATATATGTGTGTGTGTGTGAGTAACATGTATCTACTAGTGACATTTATTCTAACAATGTTGGATGAGCTCTAAAGATTAATCCCCCACCTCTAAGATATGTGCTATTAAGTCTATTATACATTCATAGTGACATTTATTTCTCTTATATATTATGTATGTTATAATATATAATATATACCATTAAACATACACAATATATATATCATACATAATTTATTTCTCTTATAACATACATAATGTAGCAATGAAAACCTTGCTAGATTGCATCCTTTTTTTTTCCCTTCTTTTCTAGAATTTTTTTTATGGTAATGGTATGGGATGGTATGGTTCTAAATGTTATTTAAATTAATATTTTGAATTTTCTTTTTAAATTGGACATATATTTTAATTACATTTTAATATAAATATTGAAATGCATCATAATCTATTGTCTTTTAATTTTTTTTGTTTGTTAATTTCATCATTATTCTAAAAAAAAATCCGAACATGTTCTAAAAAATATTATGAAAATGTGAAAATTCCGATTTTTTATTCAAAAATTTCAAATGTTTATCCGAAAGTTCCGAAAATGTTATATTCCGAAAAATTCCGAAAATTTCAAAAAATCCGAAAATTCCGAATCGGAATGAGATGTTGAAATTCCGATTTTTTGGAATGGAAATTGGAACATAAATTCCATTCCAAAATTTTTTAGATTGGAATTGGAACACCCTATTTCCGATCCGATCCGGCCGAAACACACCCCTATGATTAGGTGAAAACCCTCCCTCTCTTGTTAATGAGGTTTTTTTTGGTCAATATAATATAGAATTTTTTTATATCTTAATTCTAAAGTAGAATTATTTTATTATATTTTATTTGATCTCATTTCATTTTGTTTTTTTATATATTTATTAGATGCAAGACACGTGCGAGGCTCAACACTGCTTTCCCCCTTCCTCACATGTGGCGGCAGCTCTGCTTCTAAAATTTCCTTTCTGGTACGAACAATCACAAAATTTTTTGTTCTGATAGAATAGTTTAATGTCAAGGTTTTTTATTTCTCAAATTTAATTAGACTGCTAAATATTTTCTGGATTTCAATATTGGGCCAGTCTTGTATTCTATTTTCTGGATAATGAATGAAATTAAAAGTAGATTAAAACTGTTTGGTAAAACTGGATCTCAAGTTTCCATGACCGATGTACTGATTTTAATGGCAATCTCATTATCGAGTTGAACATGATTCTTGATACTCTCACTCAAGAAATAATTACACAAGTGGATGCCATTGGCAATCAAGATATATATGAGGTAACATACTTAATATGCCCACCACTTTTTCACCTAAAGCATCTTCTTGAGAATTATGTGCTGGTAGTTCTCAAGTAATGGCATGAGAATCTAATAAATTTCAGATTCTAAAATTCATGATGGAGTAGTTCTAGCATATCATTTTGGCCCGTCAGCAAGCGTTAGGCAGTGGACTAGCACTTTTTAAAAGCTGTTCATAATCAAATATATACCTGGCATTGTGAATGTGCATTTTCCATTCTTTATAAGATGATTTTATGCTGATAATTGCTTGTGACTTCTGAGCATACAGTTCATTGCAAAGGGAACTAGTAACCCATTCTCCTAGTTGTATTCCAGGTTATTAATTATAAAGTTGACTTATCTATCAAATGTAACTGCTTCTGAAGCACTATTGGTGATGCAATGATTGCATATATGTATTAGTTTTCCATTTAATAAAGTATCTGTTTCTTTTCAACAAACAAGAAAACGTTTTCATTTCAAATTTTCTTCTTTGTCTTGTTTTTCTGTGGCATGCTGTGCAGATTTTACTACTTTCACCTGTGCATGCCTCTTGTAATTTCAATTTTTTATTTTTACAGCTTTCAGAAAGGCTACATGGTGGTCTTGAAGAGAGAGTTCCAGGGAGGTCTTTCTGCACATCTAGGCCACGCTCGTACATGCTCCTGTAAATCATCTTGATGGCTGAAATGTCCAGCATTCATGCAACTATTTTGCGAATAATCATGCCTACTGAGGCACTAAATGAGGTGAATTCCTTTCAAATGATTTTCTATAGGGTGTCCTGGTTGGATTATATTTTGTGGAATTATTTCACCAGCAATTTTCCTTCAAAATTAATTTAAGTCGACCTTTATTTTCCCCATTTCAGTCTTTACTGTTCGAGCCAGAGTGCAGGTGGCAAATTGACCCTACTTATTTATGATAAGGCGCCAAATTTAAATGTTTATCTGGTGTTCTAGTGAGGTCAATGAATCCATTTTTTCGTCTGTGAAATTCTTGAACTTAGTTATAGAGAATATAGTTGATCTCATTGAAATTTTGCATAGAAGTCATAAAAGTTCTGTTGTAAAAGTTTATGAGGTTTAGGTTCTAACTCAATCTTCATGTATTAGAACATTAATGTTCTTTCTATGTTTATGGTTATAAGTTTCCTGTTTCCCCCTCTTGAACAACCCTTTCTTCCTTTTACAAAATTTGCTTTCTAAGCTGCATTACAAAAACGAAAAAAGGAAGAAAAATAAAAAGAAGCAGTACATATCACCCTCCCCCATCTGTGTGTGTGCGCTGGTGTTCTTTTGAAGTTAGATACTCAGTTTTAAAATGCTTTATGACTCTCTCTCTCTCTCTCTCTCTCTCTCTCTCTCTCTCTCTCTCTCTGTGCTTTGGTCAATTTGATTTTTACTATTATTTATCATTAAATTGTACTCCTCACTTCTTTCTGTGCAGATCATGGATGAAATACGCCACATTCCATAGTCACTTTCACAATCTGTGGTCTTACTGCCAGCTCCCGAGAATGTTGTAAACTCATTTCCTCTCAAATATCGTAAGAAGTCAGCGACCACTGAGAGCAGGGACCAAGATCCGCAAGAGTACGGTTTCTTGTTTGAGTTTTAATTTAAAATGCATTCATTTATATTTGTAGCTTACATGCTTAGTTTTGAAGGGATAAACTCTAGAATTTGGCAATCTAGTGAGTTGTAGCATATATGTGAATGTTTTCAATGTTAGTGTTGTTGAAATTTCATGACATATGTTAGGGTGGGGTGCATCCGTGCATATAGACATAACTTAAGACCGTTTACTTCACCCCAGCTGCCTCTGTTGATTGGACTTGATGTTGGTCAGCTGAAAATACTAATAGTTAACATTTTGAACATGTTCACACTGGATACTACCCAAATGCACAAGTAGTTAGGACGGTGAGAATCTAAGAAAAATGTATGAACTTTTTTCTTGAATTACTTAAATGTAGCTTAACTCAAATTAAATGGAAAAACAACTGCAAATATTGTGTTGCATCATTTCTTGGTGCTCATTCCAAGTTTAAAATACCTTTTCATACAAATTGAATCGTCAATGTTACATGATTTCTTTTTGACATTGATGGATTTAGGATTTATGGAGCAATCTTTAATCCTAATAAAATGTGTTATGGTTCAATAGACTTTTTTCTGATGTTGGTTCTTTCAACAGGTGTTACATTTGCTTGGCCGAGTACGGTGAAGGAGATAAAATAAGTGTTCTTCCTTGTCATGAATTTCATATGGAATGTGTTGACAAATGGCTAAAAGAAAACCTAGGGTATATTGATTACTTTCATTACTTACCTTCTCCCATTTTACTGAGTGCTTACTTTGATTAATTCTATTCTTATATATGACAATCTCTTTTGTACTTCATATGCTACATACAGTGTATGCCAGATACTTGTAGAGCAGATGTTTGTAACGGCATTGCTGAGGGTTCTGAGTAAGTCCAGAAATCCCATCCTTCTGATGGAACTGTATAAGTTTGAATGTCTGATGTCTATCATTTACAGATCTCTCTCCCTCTTGTGTGATCAATTACTTTTTAGTTATGGTCGTCACCGTAGTTTTAGTTACTGTAGAACAACAATGTACAGCCATAAAGATGATATGTATTGTATATCATCAGTAATTGCTTCCATTGTTACTGTCATTATGTTAATTGTGGTGTCACAGTGAAAAATTATTCAAGCATGGGAGAGCTAAATGGGTTCTCAAAATTGTTATTCGTTATTTTCTACTGTTTGAATCTTTCGTGCTGGTTGATTTTGGATTCTATTTCAAAAATTTTAACTCAAACTAATTAAGAAAAACCAAGAAATATACATTGTTGATCATCAACATCAATTTAGAGGCAGTTTAGATGAGCTCCTCACAGTTTAGAAATAGGAATCAAAGTTGGGAATGGGGACAGGAAAAAGCTTCTCTGGGAAAAGATACTGAGGCCTGATATTGTTAGTATGGCCAAAACTTACACTCATTTGGTCGCTGTTTTACTATTTTTGGTTCATATATATATATGAAATTATACTTTATCAGAAAGTGTAATGCTACAGATTCCAAAACAAATTCCACTATTTGTTCATATTTAGAGATCTAAATTTATTTATTTGATAACAAGTAGTAAAATACTGCCATAACACTTTATTTTGTGACAAAAATGTAGGAAGATTTTGGCTTTTCTACTTAGGTAAAATTGTGTATGCTTAAGAATTTAGCCTCATTTGTAGAAGCCATAAGTGTTAAACCTTCTTGGCCATGCTCTGAAGTTTAAAACCATCCCTCGCGGTGTCACCGGAAGACATGGAAACGTGTGCACCTTACACCCTCGATTGGAGGCAACTACTTCATCCATGAGCTGCAAGCACCATTGTATTTACCAAAAACGCAAGAATGTCATTTTCCAAAAACCCAAGAAAGCAAAGGGGAAACAATGAAGAAGAGTGTATTGGGTAAACAGTCCTTTTTGCAGGAAGACTATCGTCATAACTTTGGGTCTAAAATTGAAAAAAGCGGTATAATTACAAGGTTTTCTTCTTTTGTCGGAAAGGGTTACAAGTTAGCTTTTTTATTGCATTGCTATGTATTAAATTGGAATTAATTATTGGCTGCTTCTCTAGGGCACTTATTGTATATATGTAGTAACATTGGTTTTGCTCTATGGGCTTTTCTCTGTTGCGGAATTCGTGCAAAATGTAAAAGAGCCTTTCGTTCTCACAATTCATGAATAACATTCCGCAATAGAGAATTTCCTTTACTCTGTTACTCCATGCTCCCTAAACATTCCTTTACTATGAGAGAAATGGCACTAGACCAAATTAATTTGGGCATAATGAGTAAAATATAAGGGTGCTATTAATAGAATTTACCTTAAATAATGTCTTTCAGTTGTAGAGAAGGCTTTTTCCCTAAACAAAGGGAGACGCCCAGGCCACATAAAGTGATTCCTGTTGTACAAGTTGTAACTGCTCCATCCATCCATCCCTTTTAGGTGTCTGTCATGCTTCTTGTGTATGTCCTCAAACTCAAAGGGCCATGAACAATATGACAAGCAAAAGCTTCTCATTTAATATACACCAACATTATGGTTTTAAGAAGCATGCCAGGAGTCCCACTCAAGCAAACATGAGAGAGAGAGAGAGAGAGAGAGAGAGAGAGAGAGAGAGAGAGAGAGAGAGAGAGCAAACTCATGCCAGTCAAGCAAATATATATTTAAACTACTAACTGTTGCTGCTATATCTTATTTTTGGACAAAGTTTCTATACCATAAATATAGATGGGTTCAACTTTTTACCCTTTTTCTATAACCATCTATGCCCAGATGGCTAGCTCCTCATTTACATTTCCATCTTTAATGAGGTGGTTGCAGGCTTTCAATCCCCAAACTTTAATGTGTTGCTGGGCTAGAGGGTGCAGCACACCTGATTTCAATTACTCTCTCTCTCTCTCTCTCTCTCTCTCTCTCTCTCTCTCTCTCTCTCTCTCTCTCTCTCTCTAACATGACCAGTCCTTTGAGACATCATGTCCAATTGAATAGGTAAATGACTGAGCAGATCAATATTTGAGTGTTGCCTTTATATCCAGAATTTTCAGCCTATAATATTGCATCATCTTAAATTCTTAATTATATAAGGTATAAACTTTCTAAGGACCAAACAGTTTGAGAAAATTCTTAAGATGAAAACTTTTCACTACACTGACATACATTGTCTTGTCAGGCATTACTTTTGGTACTTTTAACATTGTTTGCTTTCAGATTAAGTTCCCTAATTAAACAAACAGTGGAAGAAGTTAAGGGTACCTTTCCCTCCTAGCTATTGACCAAAATTCTGAAACCCATATTTTTTTCATTATTAAATTTGATTAATTAAGTGAATTTCAATGGATTCTAGTACGGTTATCTTGTTGACAAAAGGTTATAGCTTGGCATATATACTTGGAGTAATCTTTAAGTTCTTTAATAAGAATTTACTCCCAATTTAATAATTTGTTCTGTATCTAAGAATATTTTTGTCCTTCATTTACTTTCTAAGAACATGGTGTCTCTCATATTGTCTTATATCCTTGATATTCATGATTTCTTCGTCTTTTTGGTTAGGAGAAAAATATGATTATCAGTACATTAGTTAATAAAATAGAAAAAACAAAATTGCTTCTTAGTATCTACTCTGCCAAGGTACAACATAATGTGCTCTATGACTTTAATAATACTAATTTCATTCCAATGAACCAAATTTTACTACCTAAAAAATGGGATAAAACTTAATCTTAAAAGTGAAGAATTCTCAGAAAATTTACAAAGAGAGAGAGAGATTCTGACTTTCAAAATGAAGACTGAAACATATATTCATGTTTTTTTTTGTGCGATGAGAAGAAGTCACTTAAATTTGGTAAATTTGATTTGTTAAGAGCTCACTTGGCTAAACCTAAAAATTCTTAAATCCGACTCATTATTCATCACCTTTTTCTTTTCACAAAAGAAATTTATCAACTTTTTTCTTTTCTCTTTAAATAGTAATCAATTTGGATTAGGCCTCTTCACCAACATGATGTAAAATAAAATAAATTGCAGTTATTGCCATTTCAACTATATGAGTCACATAGCTTAGAGCCATTGGCTTTTGCTCAAATTGGAGGTTGACTCCATTAATAGTAATCATACAAAAAGAAATGTGAATGTATGGTACCAGACCTTCTTGGGCTACAAGGAATTGGAAACTACTAAAAGGAATTCCAATTCCCTTGTTGTACTTAGAGCACAAAACTATGGATAAAGAACTGCCTTCTTGAGTACCTTTTTTGTTTAGTTAGTGGATATATGTGTCCTATCCTTTTATTTAATAAGGATTTCTATTTGTAAAGTTTGTTATTATTCAAAAAAAAAATCTAGTAGGGGATTTGTGAGAAGAAGGAGAAGAACTGCCTTAATAGCTCACCATATACAGGAGGCATGACCATAAATCATTATATCAATCATTTTGGAATTATAAAAATTGAACTAAATACTGAATTTACGATTTGGGCTACAGTCTATATTTTGGTGAAAACATGTGTTGCCATGTGTTGTATATTGAAGTATATTTAATCTTTGCCATGTGTTGTATATTGAAGTATGCATGTGTAGACATAGTTTTGAGTGATATGTGAGTGGTGAAAAAGTTTAAACCATATGTTTAAGTTAACTCATAAAATTTAAGACGTTTATTAGCGACTGACGTGAATTGTGGGTCTCAAACAGAAGACACATGACATGGGACTCACCAAAATTGTGTCATAGCAGGTGATATATGCCTACACATAATAGCTCAATGAAAATCAAGTCTTTCACTCAGATAAATTACACCAAATCAAATCAAATCAAGGTCCAAAGAGAATGGTAAAATATCCTTAATTGGTTATCTTGTAAATCAAGATATTCAAATTCAGAAAAATTTAAATCAACCTCATATTTACTTATAAATGTCTGATTTGTCGGTTCCCTTCCATGAAATTTGTGTATTTAACACATCAAAAGTTCTTTTTTTAAAATTAATTTTGAGATAGAAATGACAGGAATTGAGCTTTATCCGTTGAGTGCTTCACTAAAACTAAAACCCCACATCAAAGCAATGTTTTGTTTTATCACATAGAAGACAATAAAAAGAAAACAAATGTTTAAAGTCAAACGAGTGTAAAGTTTGAACCTTCTCTGTCATACAATCAACCTTATGGGACAATTACAAATCTCTTTTTAGAACAACTTAGGAGCTTTTTTCTTGGACCACTCGATCAATTTGATATGCAAAAACTACAACTCCTCAATAATTATTTTGCACACAAATGTTGCAATTCCAGCTGGTCCAACTTCATTTAGATAACATCCAACTGTTATTTGAAGATTACAATTTTTCATTTCAAAGGACAAAAAGAAGGAAACAAAGAAAACAGTTTTCAAGGCACTTGTAACCTATCCTTAGAATCTTGGAAAGCTCTAGCACACCCAATATTTCTTGGCCTCTTTATTTCACCAATTTACCTCCCTTTGTTGTTCTTTTTCGGTGACAATGTAATAAGCAAGTAAAGCAAGGATTCCAAAAGTAGGGAACGTACCATTTGTTTCTATACATATTTGGTTGCCTTTTTTTCCCTTTGCTGAATCCCAATACAAATATAAAACAATGAACAAATAGGACCAAAGTCAATCTTAACAACTCTTCAACACAAGAATAATAACATCAGAAATTAACCCATGATCATATACACATAAAAAATTAAATCCCGAAGAAAATATGAATGTTCGGATTTAAACCTCAACATATAAATTTATGACTCATCTCATACTTGTCATTGATACAAGTTTACCGATCCATATAATAACTTCAACCATATGTAAAAAAATGAATTGCCCCAAATGTCAGCTTTCTTTCATTAATAGAGAGGTGATCTAACTCTATCTAGACCATTTATTACCAGCAGATCACAAAATGCACATTCTTTATTTCTCTGTTTTTTTTAAACCTCTACCAAAAACAGTAACATATATTTAACTAAAATATACTAAAACCATAGTGTAACTGTAGCTATGGAGTGTCTCAGCTTTCAATCTCAGCCGTTGATCATACGATCATACAACCACAAAACACAAACATAAAAGAACAAAAAAATCTCAGAGAAAAGAGCAAAGAGTATCCTTGTCATCAAGCCACTGGAAAATTGCTATCCCTATGTTTCTATGTTTGTATATACAGATAAGACCCGGAGGAGATAGCTTTATTTCCACTCCAAATTTTGCTGCATCCACTCCAATTTTTCTTTTTCTTTTTGTCCACGTCAGCTGTTTGTGGCTGATTGGCCAAGCGGATGTAGCAAAAGTGGTAGTGGAGATAGCAAAACCAAAAAGAATCAGTATGAGAGACCATGAGAAGTGGCTTTATTTACCGATCATACCCCTGACAGCCACCGGAACATCTCGGTGATCTCCTCGCCGACTCGGCCGGCTTCCAAGTTCCAATCTCCGGCACTGGAGGCTTCGCTCCGACGGCTGCTCCCGGTGAAGAACCTGCCGGAGCTCCGAAACGACACCTCGCGCGAGGAGAGAGAGTTCGAGAGCCTGTCGATGTAGTCCTTGAGCCAGCTCCTCCCTCCGGAGGCCACGTCAGCGGCGAGGTTTGTCTCTGACGGCGGAAGCGGCGGCTGAGCCTCGGTGATAACCGCCACCACCGCGTCGTCCTTGTAATCGGAGGCGTTTCTCCGGTGCGCATTGCTCAGGCGAACCTCCGAGTCATCGTCGACGAGATAGTCGAAGGATCCTATCGAGTAGGACCGCCGCTGCTGCGCGTCACCTGAATTCGACGACACCGTTTCGCGGCGGCGGCTGACGTTGCCAATCTCGAGCCGGAAACTATCGCCGTTTCCGACGCCGGAATTAGCCGCATTCGCGACCAAGGTCATGAGCTCGGAATCGGAAGCGTAAATCGGCGAGCGACAGAGCGGACAGGTCTGGTGCGATTGGAGCCACGTGTCGACGCAGAGGGCGTGGAAGGCGTGGCAGCAGAGAGGGAGGAGGCGGAGCTGGTCGTCGGGGTCGAACTTGGACAGGCAGACGGCGCAGTCGGCGGCTACGGTGGTGGAGGAGCGGCGGGTGATGGAGGAGAAGGTGAAGAGAGGGAGGAAGGAGACGGAGGTTGGAGGAGTTTCGGGCGAGACTCGGCGACTCGAGAAGCGGCGAGAGTCGGAGACGGCTGCGGAGGCGGAGGAGGAGGGAGTGAGGTGGCGGAGGCAGCGGCGGTTGAGGTGGCGGAGGAGAAGGCAGAGGGAGATTGAGGCGGCGACGGTGATGGCAAGGATGAGGATGATGATGAGGAGGCTTGGGCTTAGGGTTTTGAAGGAGGAGGACGAATGGCGGGGAGGCGAGGAGGTGGTTGTTGTTGTGGTTCCTCCCAGTACAGTCTGTAAAGACTGTAATGGCGGTGGTGGTGGTGTGGGTTGTGACATTGTTGTGATGGGGAGAGAGAGAGAGAGAGAGAGGGGTTGGTTAATGTTTGTTTTGGTTGGTTTCGATCGGTTTTAGTAGTAGAGTCGCGGAAAGGAACGAAAATGAAAAAGAGGGAAAATTGGGGGAGGGTGTGATGACACGTGAGTCGCACGTGAGAGGGAAGAGGAGTGTGTTACTCAGTTTTACTGTTACTGTTACTGAATGGTTAATGGTGGTGGTGGTGGTGGTGGGAGGGGACTCTGCAGTACGTATTGATTTTAGGGGACCTGCCAATTCAATGAGGAGGAGTAAATGCGCGCAGGTTTTGAAGGAACGCAGGGGACTCAGGGATTCAGGGAGGGTACACTGTCAAGTTACGATTATGCCCCTCCATGTGATAATCATAAAGTCATAATAGATAATATATTTCGATTATTAAAATCTCTCTTGTTTTAGAAAAAAATATATATATATATTTCTTTTGTGCATATTAGAAGGTACTAAATTTCACTGACGAATATTCTTCTTAATTAATTAGCATGAAGGTTTCAGTCAAAACCCATATGGAAGTTTCACTGAAGATTAATAAATTTTCCATATTTAATAAGATTTTATATGCAATTAGTCAATTAGAGATTTGTGACCTCCTAATTTTGCTTATGATGATAGGTACCTTGGGCTCCTTGCCCTTGGTTTGTAACTTTACAGCTCTCAATTTCTGGGCAAAGGAAAATAATTCTGGTACTTACTGTTGTACTGAGAATTGGGTGCTCTCCGAATGTTAACGTGCCATGTGGTTTATTTGTCCACGTCAGCAACATAGCACACAATACTTCAACTTCTTCCTATAAAGGGAAAGAAAACAACAACATCCAAAATTAGAAAAACCACACCCCCTCGATTGTATATTTGTATAGGCTTGTCTGAAGATAGCAAAGTTCGTTTTACAAGCGAAACCAATTGCCAGTCGAAAAAATGATAATAATAATTAAACCAATTACTTGGATGTAAACATGAAGCCACTTTCCACTAGCTCACTTGGGAATCTCCAATGGGTCTGAAAATGGCCATGCGGCCCATGCTTATGCAAAAGACAAAATTACCCCCCTCCCAATGTGTATCTCAAATTTACTGTTGGTGAATGGTGGTTGCTTTAGCCTATGCGTTTAGGTCTTAGAATGGCCTGAGATTGTGGCATTGGTTTCCTATTGTGGTGGATTTGACTCTTTTCTCTTGTGGTTTCCTCATAATTAGTTTTTGCTGTTGTGTTTCTTTGGGCCTCTTGCCCCATGTAGTCCCAAAAAGGGCAAAATTGGAATTTTAGGCATTTAGTCGGCAAAGAGCTAAAAGTTGCTAACAAAATAGAATAAAATTTTATCTCTCACATTTTACAAATAAAATTATATTTCTAATAGAGTTAGGAACTTAGGAAATTCACTTATAGAAATGAGTGGATCAGTATAAATGTGTCATATTTCCAAATGATCTGGATCGTTAAATCAGTTTTTCATGTAAGCTTAACCACTGATTAATGGGTCTGGTGGAGCATGTTATTAGTGGTTTAATCAATTGACTAATTAAATATATTAGTATTTGACATTCTTTTGGTTACTTAAAAAATAATAAAACATACATAACTCCTTATTAAATAATTCGATTTGCAGAAACATGAACTGGTACGCTTCTGATATATATATATGGAATGATGCAAATAATAAACTACAAAGAAGAGAGCAGCAAAATAAACATATATGACACTCTCACTCTGCTCCTATACTATACTATTGTAATAGCATAACCATGGCATTATCCTTTTTAATAATTAATATTATATCTTATATATATAATATAATTATCCCACATCTAACTGTAGCACTTCCATTGATTCATAGTATATTGCCTCTCTCTCTCTCTCTCTCTCTCTCTCTCTCTCTCTCTCTCTCTCTCTCTCTCTCTCTCTCTCTCTCTGTGGCATGAAATTACTTCTTTCACACTCTTCGCATGCATCATATATATACATGCTTCTGAAATCTAGAGATATATATACAGATACAATTCTCTTCCCGATGAAATAGCATTATTCTCTGGAAAAGAATGTGGTTGTATTAATGTTAGCATTAGACAAGAACATTAATTAGCTTTGTATTATATTGTATTGTATATTTGTATAATGCATATTATTGATTCGGTCCGGTATGGGGCTTGGAAATGGATATCCAATTATTTTTTACACAAATAAGATACTCATAAAGAGGAAATTTAAAATTAATTAGCAATTAGTGAAGAAGCTCAAGACCTTATAAATAATTACACGATGTGAAATCTTTTTTTCACATGTGACGTCACTCAAACCAAACACGTAGACAACTTGATCATATTGGATGATATAAAAGCACGTGTGGCTATTTAGCCGAACATGTGTATTGCATACTTTGATCATAATGAAAATTAGAGCATCCAACTCAAAAATCAACTAGAAATAGATAGAGATGTCTAAGACCTTATAAATCATTGTGCCATTTACAATTCTAATGTGAAATTTTTCTCTTAACACAGATTACCCCACTATGAATTAAGAATTTATTTGTTTTATTTCTACTATAAATAATTTTAAACATAATAAATAAGTGAATTATTAAAAAATGAGTTTTAATTCATATTACTGTACAAATAAAACATTAATGGAATAGTAATAATTAATTTCCTATAGGTTACCATTCCAGTATTTATTATTTTCAAACAATGAAATGAAAATTCATTCTCGTTTTCTTAGAATGAGCATGAGTATAGATTCCATTTTGCGAACCAAACCAAATCCCAAGGAATTTAATTGTATAATGTATTGATGCAGTATTAAATTATATTGTCTATTTTTTAAACCCAAACTCAGAGACTCATGAGTTCAAACTCGCACTCTCTTCTTTAGCATACTTTGTATATAATTTTAGTTATTGTTTGGTAAAAATTAAAAGTAAATTTAAAAGTAAATAAATAAATGAGTACTACAATATTTGGATGATGTTATGTTTTAGATTGTTAATCACAATCACACAATGTTGCTTTTGTATAAGTCACCTAAGCATTAGTAAAAGACATGGGGTCCATCACACAAAAGTGGGCCCGATAAGTTATTTAGTGATCGAGTACTCAAACCCCCAACGCATTACGTGTCTATAATAATATTTTCGCATTTAGATATGATTTTATTCAATCAATGATCCTAATTAACATCTAGAGAATATAATATGTGAAATTATCCAATAATAGAATACTTTTTTCGATTATATCTTATATTTCATACAATGAAAGTTTGAAAAATCATGTTAAGCATTATGCTTCTCATGGAAAAGCAAATCCATGATTTTATTTTATTATTTTCTCGAGTACACACAAGACAAGTCAATTAATGATATAAACATTTACAATCAAATTATTGTACATGATTAGTTGATGATACAATGAGTTAAAGCTCAAGTAAGATTTTATACACGCCCAAGACTTTGGGAAAGTAAAAGGAAGTTGAGAATTTGATGGGGATAACATATTTTAATAATCAGGCATGATATATGTGACTATTAATTTGGGCAAAATTAATGGTCAATTAATCACGAACTTACTAAGAAATTCACACAAAATTTCATGTAATGGCTGACATAGCATTGATGGATATATTTTGGTGATGTGTAATGCATATCTTAATTCCAAATTTGATTACTTGTATATAAAGTAATAAGCATTGACGACAAGTAATTAAGCAATAGTCAATTAGGCTCTAATTAATTTCTTGTAGTTTGGCCCAAGAAAGTTTATATGCACACGACAGCAATATGGCTGCGCTTGACATTGACCAAAACGACCAAGCCCAATCACACACACAAAATGGATAACACGCAAGGAAGGTAGGGACAATGTTCTTGGTTTCTCAAGCTTTGTCGTATCGTTGAGTTTGACCCAAATACCTGCTAAATATGTAATTTCCAAGGTGGGAAGTTACCTGCCTTTTTAAATAAGTGTTGCTATTTGCACACCCTTTTTTTCTTTTTGCACACCAGTTTTTCACTTTTTCTCATTTCACGCTCATACTTCTCCCATAATTGAATTTTTTCAAACACACACCTCTCCTAATTACCATAATATCCCTATTTTATCAATTTCAAAAAATTTCTCACGACAACCCTTCACCCAATACACCCCATTAACTAAAAAAAACACACACACACACCTCTTCACCCGACCCACCCACCCAGCTCCCTCCCTCACCCTCACCGGACCACCTCCCTCATTCCCTCACCCGACCCACCCAGCCCCTCCCCCCTCACTCAACCACCTATCTCCCCGCCCCACCCTTCTCTCTCTCTCTCTTCTCCCCGCAGCATGCACCACCCTCCTCTCTCTCTCGATCTCCTCCCAGCGCAGTAGTGCAGCACCACCCTCATCTCTCTCTCTCTTTTGGATATTCGATGGCTGTCTGCCGAACGAACCGTGATGGGGAGGTGGTGCTGCGAGGAGGGGAGAGAGAGAGAGGGTGGTGCTACACTGCTGCGCTGGGAGGAGAGATAGAGGAGGCTGGTGCTGCATGCGCTAGGAGGAGAGAGGTGGAGGAGAGTGGTGCATGCAGCGGGGAGAAGAGAGAGAGATAGGAGGGTGTGCTGCATGGGCTGGGAAGAGAGAGAGAGATGAGAGTGGTGCAGGGAGGGTGGGGCAGGGAGAGAGGTGGTCGGGTGAGGGGGGAGGGGCTGGGTGGGTCGAGTGAGGGAAGGAGAGAGGTGGTCTGGTGAGGGGGGAGGGGGAGGGGGTGGTGGGTCGGGTGAAGGGGTATGTGTGTGTGTTTTTTTTTTTTTTTTCTCTGAGTGTGTAAGGTTGTCCTTTAAGGTTTTTTTTCCTTATGTCAATTTGGTAAATTCACAAATTAAAATTTGAGGGTGTGCAAATAGCAACACTCTTTCAAAATTTTCAGTTAGCTCCCCTTTGGACCTTTTCGTGAGGGTAATCCAATTCCAAGCGATCGAGAGGTTTACATTTTTTTTTATTGACCAAGAAAAAAAGTATTACATTTTTTTTTTATCACATTATGGATAATCATACAGATGGATTTTTCAAGTCGGAATTCATATACTTCAAATAAGAGATAATAAATAGAGTAGTATTAGAAGTGAGTTAATTACACTTACACCCCCTGAGGTTTATCGGCTTTTCACATACACCCCCTGGGGTTTCAATAATTACACATACACCCCCTGAGGTTTTAAAACTGTTACATATAACCCCCTATAGTGAGACGAAAATGATGAGAAATTATGCAAAAAAGCATGCTAAAGGATTAAATAGCCTAATAAGATTATTCAAGGTATAAGGTCCAACCTGAATACAAATATTTTCTTTTTTATTTATTTATTTATTTTTCTTGTAGGGGGTTATATGCAACAGTTTTAAAACATCAGGGGGTGTATGTGTAATTATTGAAACCCCAGGGGGTGTATGTGAAAAGTCGATAAACCTCAGGGGGTGTAAGTGTAATTAACTCTATTAGAAGTACGTACAAGTTATTATCTTAATTTTTAAAAAATGTTTAATGACTCAACTATTTTTCTCAAATTTTATTTCTCAACGTACAAGGTATTATCTTAATTTTTTAAAAATGTTTAATGACTCAACTATTTTTTTTCAAATTTTATTTCTCAACGTACTTGATATCAATCCATTTAACAAGGTTTATCTCTTTTGTTTGTTCGGTGTTTTTTTATTATATAAAATTCAATGTATAAATGATATGTAAGTTGAGAAATAAAAATTGAAAAAAAAAATTAAGGCAAATAACATCTTTCTAACTTTTTAGACCTAAACTGATGTGGCAATATTTTATTTGTTTATTATTGGGCCTATTATATATGAAACCTCATTTATAACAAATATGAAATTAATGTATCATGTGTTATATTAGCTAGCTAGTAAACAAAAATTAGGATAATAGTTTGTCAATAGTATTATTGTAATAAATAGTACTACATGATTCACTTGACAAGTGGTAATGTGTGCTCCTAAGCCACACTTTTCATTATTCTTTAATAGCTTTAATTACTAGATTTTTTCTTTATTAATTACCACCCTCAACCTCTAGTGAGAATCCGATTTGTGGTGGTTGCTAACTTAATTGAATCATATATTCTTGATGGCTATCTTGGTGTTGCTAGGTGAGTGCTAACTGCTAAGTGTTTATGTCCATTAGGTCATGTCTAAGTCTTCGCTCTAAGTCTTTTCTCTAAGTCTTCGGTCTTTAATTGTCCCATTATTAGAGCTCTTGGGGGTTGATTTGATCATAAATACTCTATAAATGTGATGAGATTTAGTTAGAGTTCCCAGGTGGTAGATAGGTGTTTAATGTGCATTAATTGACTCTTGTTTGTCCCAGCTAGATCTAGCCCCATGCGTCTAGGAACCAATTTTTGTTAAGAAAACCCACACTTTGGTGTACACACTTCTATCTTTTGTGCAATAGTGGTCTATAAATTTAGGCCGACAGTTTGTGGATTCCATCTTGTGGTGCAATGGTGGAATCCATGGAGGTCTTAGTAGATTCTGTGCTTGGCAATTGTTAACATGCATCGTACTTATTTTCTAATAGCTTTAACTTTTATAAATTAAATGTTTGTTTAATATGTTATGAAAGCCTAAATTTTAGGTTGTCATGAGTTCAAAATCTTCAACCATCATTTTATTTATATGCATGATGTGGCTGTACTCAAGGCCGGTCCGAGGATTTATGTGGCCCTGGGAGAGAAAAAAATTTGAGGCTCTTTGCCCATTCAATAACTAAAATTAATTGCCCAAAAAATCAATAAACAATTTCTAACTTGATACCCATCAATTTAGTAAGAGAAATTAAAAAAATAGAACTGATTTGAATTAATTGAAAATCTTTAAGTACACAAAAGCTGGAGTCAGTTTTAAAGATAACTAATACATGTAGCAAGGTTTAAGCTGTAAGTAGCAAGCTTCTTGGCAATCTATATTCCAAATTTTCTACTAACAAACCTTTGTTACCAAATTAGAGAGCTTTCTTACTCCTCGATATTAATTAAATGAGGCAAAGTGTAAAACAACTAAGAGGAATAGTCAAATGGATGAAGGAGACCCTGGACTGTGAGACTGAGAGTGATGAAGAGGAATGAATTGTCAACAAGGAATAGTTAGAAAAGAAAGATGATTAGAGGAATAGTCAATAGATAAACGAGACCTACACAGTAATAGTAAAAAAGGTTTTGTTTTGTTTTTTTAATTAAAAAGCCCAACTTAGAAATTGGAGGCCGTTTGGGTGGGTGGGCCCAAGGCGGTCGCCTAGCTCGCCTACCCTCTGGGCCGGCCATGGCTGTACTTAAACTGTCTTCATTTTTCTTCACTTCACATGTAAGCTGGAGTTGCATGTGAGAGAAACCATTAACCATATATACATATTAACTTATTTCCTCACAGTTTATATATAATTTTTTTAATTAAATGATCGTCTAAAAACAAGTTGCCAATCGATTTAGTTTTCTGTCATATATTAGATTATTGCTTTCATAGTGAATTATCTCTGAATCATTCATATTTGATCTCGCAACTAATACAAGTCTTAATTGTATCATCAACTTAGTTCCTCAGTATGTAAGAGACTTAATTGATCAAGTTGAAATTAAACTTGTTAATAAATCACATTATGGAAGAATGAGATGCACAATATGCGAAAAATGAGTGAGATATATCTCAAATGTTTATTTAATCAGGCGACTAATATTGCAATTTTATAACTTGGACTGTTATTAGAATGATAGATGGGTATAAGTATAATCATATATTGTGTATATTTTTGCATCTCTTTCACTATATTTTTTTTATCGACTTCTTCTTGTCCTTATTAGTTTTTTTTTTTTTTTTTTCTCCTCTTTCTAGTTTTTATGTACAAATCAAAAGATCAAGAAACAGTCTCTGTCCTTATCTTTTTGGGTCCTCGGATCCTTATAATTTCTGACTCTTTCTCATGTTGGCTTGAACTCACAGTAATCACTGTCTTGCATTACATACACAATTTTGAAAGCATGCATAATGCATACTGTATTGTATATAATATTACATCTGAATAAAAAAAAAAAAAATATATATATATATATATATATATATATTACATAGCTAGACAATTTTATGTGTCAATTCTTTCTTTTTCTGAGATACTTGTCTCTACAATGTCCACGAAAATGTAGATAGATAGATACTTGTATATGACTTTTACGAAGACTATCAATTTTAAGTATAATGATAAAGACAATTAAGAAGACTCTTATTTTGTCTCTTATGAAGACTCTTATTCATTCACATTAGGAAATGAACTTATGAATCAAATTCTATGCTTGAACAAAAATGCAATAATTGATATCGGCCATGGCAAAGTTTGTCTTTTGGGTTAGACTGGGGGCCCGAGGCCCAAACAACCAAACAAGAACAAACAGAACTAGCTAGCCCAATGGGCCTAAATAAACTACTCTAGCATGAGTAACTCTCATTAATCATCTAGCAATTAGCATGGTTACAAAATCTACAATATAAGTGCCCTCTTGTCTTAGTGGTTTTATAATGTTGGGTTTAGTACCTCACACAGAGAATCGTTTTTCAGGGTTTAGGGCCTTCTATTGTCCGGGGAAGAAAGAGTACACAGGAAATATGAAGTGTAATATCCTTGTGACTTTGTAACTATGAGGATGCCTGGAAAAGAAATAATGATTAACAATTCAATAGTTTGCAAAATATTGGTGACTTGATATTCAAGGTCAGAGTCCAGATCTTGGACATTGAGCTTGAACCTCTAATTGCAGTTTGTCTTTTTGTTCCTGGCATAAACATTTAGAAACAAAAGAAGCAATTTCTCAATTTTGTATCACACTAAAGAAATGGTGACCAGATTACCAAAGCTGATTTGAGTTTGCAAAGTCTGAACATTTAGATTAAATGTAACTGTTCCATGTATCACCATGTGCAAACTAAGTTAGCTAGAAATTGCCAAATATTTATATATACCATACAAACTCATGAAGAAAATCTAACAAGAATCAAGGGGATAAATGCAGAAATATAAATTCTAATCCAACATTTTTTGTCTGCCTGTTTGTATGTCTCTGTGTCTCTCTCACCCTCTTCTTAACTCAATCTGTAACAAAAATTTTGAGTGGCATTGTCTCTGTGAAACTTTCACATTACCATGAATAAATTGAAGTGCAACTGTTTCAAAAGATAAACACACAGGAAACCCATGATCACAACATTGTTCAAAATCACAGAAGAATTCTTGTGTCCTGCACTGCATGGCATGCTGCTTCCACTGTAGCACCCTTTCTTTTGCTGGATCCCTGCACCGCGATTTTCAAGAACAAAAGTAGAGTTTGTCTTCCCACTGCTGAAGAGAACACTCCAAAAGAAGGGCCCTTTATGAACCCCAACCATGCCTACTCCCACCTCAGTATGTGACTTATTTCTCAGAATTGACAAAGCCTTGGCGTCTCCAATAAGAACATGTGAAAAGGCTAGTGATGGCTCAAGATACTTGGATTGACAACCCACAATGTGGCCAGTTATGGTGCCGAAAGTGGGTAGTTCCACGCCGCAATTCGGAGCAAAAACCTCTGTGAAGTCATCTTCAGATGGTTTGCAGTTTAGGGTGTTGTTGCTAGTGCAGTTGCCCTTGCATAATTCAGCATATTGCAGAGCCATGCAACCAAGTCCAGGACTGTCATCTAATTTTGAAAGTTTATGGGCTGTTCGATTGTTGTTGATAATCTCAACAAGATCATTTGCAGGGTTTCCTGAGGATCAAACCAGTATCCAATGTCATAAAATCATAATGTGTTAACTATCTCCAAAACACCACAAGCAATATGTTTTTACATGCTAGGTTTGATATGAATTGTTGAATATTTGGTAACTGTATAAACTTTTGGGGTCTAATAGTTGTGTAACATGATATCAAAGTTCTATTTTTAGGCCTTGGTTCGTAACCTCCAATCCTATCCCCACTTATTTGTTAACCTGGCTACATGTAAGGCAAACACTACCTAAATAAGAATGTGAAGAATGGGAATGTTGATATTTGCCAAGTTAATCCCACCCACATTAATTTTGATAGTTCAGAATTGAATGCCTGAGGGGACAAGGTCATTAATGATGCCAATGTTCCCTACCCTCACCAATCTGTCCTACAAGTTAATATTAATCACATCAATTTCAATTTTCAGAAAAATGTCAAGGAAAAGGTCAAATTGTGAGCCATGTTTCCTAGTGTAGAGAATCAAATTATGACATATCACAATAACCAACTTGTGTTCACCAAATGCACAGAACCAAATTCTATGATTGGGACGCCATTCAGTGGGCCTTCTCTCTAGTTCTGCTGGGACTCTGCTGTGTTATCTTATGGAGAAAGGAACCACTGAGAATACACTGATAAACAACCTTAAGATTGAGGCAGATGACGAATTGCCTCTGACATTTTGAATTTGGATTTTAGATGGACTAGTACTTTCTTTGTGTGTGAATGGTTGAGGTCATACATAAAACAAATGTGATTTTTCTGTAAAAAAAAACCAGGTGCAGAAGAAACAAGCTCTTTGAAGATGCAAATGTAGCTCCCAAATCAAGGAGTAAAATGAATCAGGAGAAGAACCTAATGATCATCTGATCTCTCTAGAACACTTCAATTCTCTACTAACTGCCTGTTGTGCTTATTGTGTTCCTCTTGGGTCTAAATAGGGATTTTAGTGACTGTCATAGGATCTTACTAGCACCTTATATTGGCAATATGCCAATATATATATAAAAAAAAAAAATTTAAAGTATATATGATTTCTTAACAAGACCTTCTAATTAACCCATCCATCTCTGGCCAAGAATTTAAGTGCAGAATGTTTCTTTTTTTTTTTTTTTTTTTTTTTCAAAAAGTAATTTTGTGAGTTGAGAAGCCAGAAAGTAGTATGTCTCTCAACTCTGATTAGAAAGAGGTAAGATTCAACTAATTAATAACTAATCTTCCCCAGCACTTAAAACCAATACAACAAAGCACTGATAAAAAGAAGAATTATTCATTTTGATTTACCAACATACCACATATTATTGAAATTATTGTGCTGGTATACTACAGTTTCAAGAAGCGCACAAAGAGAAAATGTATATGCATATTCAGTAGCAGAAACTAAAGAAAAAAGAAAAAGCTAAAAAGGTTAATAATTTTTGGAAAGATGGCAAGGAATCTGCAATATGTTAGTAGCTTCAGAAACCACGAAGAGGGGAAAAAAAATGAAAAAGCATAGTTATGTATAGTACCATGGTTCTTGGAGCAAACAAGAGTTGCTAGTAGTAGATGACCAAAAATGAACCACCCACAGCAACAAAGAAGCTTCACCATATTCACTTGTGAGCAAAAATGGGTTTTGCTTTACAAGGAACCTGAGTGGGAAAAACAAAGAAAAAGAAAGAGAGAAGGAAAGGAAAGCTAAAGATAAGAAAAGGGTATTGGACTATTGATTATTGTTATCCATAAACAATATCAGAGAGGTGTTTGCTTGGTGGGAAGGGAAAATGGGAGTGAAAGCAGAGATTTTCCAGGAAAAAAAAGTGTAGGGAGGAAAGTGCTTGAGTAGTGATGAAGTGTTGCAGAGTTTAAGGACAAAAAGGTTGGAGGTGGTGGACCCAGGTAGCCGTTGTGTGTTCTGTGCATAAATTTCTTTTCGTTAAGAAATGGAGCGGATTTCAAAAACCCGGAATTGGGTGGGGCCCAATGTTGACGGATGTTTTGCTTGGGATTAGTAATGGAAGAGGAGGGTTTGGGCCAATTACTCATGGGTTTGGAATCTTTGGACTGGTTATTCTTGGTCTTGGGCCACTCATTAGACATGAGTTGTGTAACATATTTTTTCCTTTTCAAGAAATGGAGTGAATTTCAAAAGCTCGAAATAGGGTGGGACCCAATATTGACGAATGTTTCACTGGGATTAGTAATGGAAAAGGCTTTTGGACAATTACTTTTGGATTTAGACCAGAGGTGTCAAACAAACTAGGTCGTCGGTACGGGCACGACATAAGTAAATGAATTGAGTTAGGTTGAAAATTAGCCCATCAAACATGACATGATATAGGCCGAACATAAGCATGAAATGAGTATAAATTAGATATGACTCGTTTAACATTATTTTTTACTTTTTAAAGAAATTTTGTACAAAATATTCAACTTTCTAAGTAAACAATATTAACATTTAATTATAAGAGAAAAAATAACATAACATAAGTTTTCTAATCCCAAAATACAAACATAAAATAGAACTCATAAGTGAGCTTGTTTAAGACACGACGTGAGTCCGACATGACTATTAAATGAGCACGGACATGATGTGAAGTACGAATTAGTCCAACTTATATGGACCGACTGGCATGGCTTGACACCTTTAATTTGGGCCAATTATCTTGGGCTTGGGCTACTCATTGCAAGCTTGCAACACACAACACTACAACAGAAAACGTCGAGGAGCCGAACCATCTAGAACTCTGCTGCTTCAACTCTTCAACTACACTCCTTATCTCACAGGAGGGTTTAAGATATCTGCCAATTTCTTCCAAGCCTTTCAGCAGCTCTACTAAACCGTTGCATCGTTTTTCCCCATCTTTGTTGGAGCTTTATAATGGCCTCCACTTTCGTCACACTACCAAGCCCTTTGCTATACAAACCCAATACTGCTTCTCTGTCGAACCAGAAACTACTTCCAGGTATGTTGAAGTTTTCTCTTTTCTAAACCCCTTTATTATCTCTTTCTTAAATCTCTCTACTTTATTATAAATTTTGTTTCTTTTGTTTGAATTGTTCATGGGTTCTGTTTCAGGTCTGCGAAGAAACTCATTGAGAGTCAACGCAATTACCAAGAAATGGGAACCCACCAAGGTTTCTTTTCTTATCTATACTTTTTTGGAGAAGTAATTTCAGAATATTTCTGGGTTTTGTTTGGTCAGAAAATATTTATGGGTTTCTAACTTTCTACACATTCAATGATTACCATGCTAGTTTTAATTTTTGTTTTATTTGTTTTTCTTTTGGGAAATGAATTATCTGGGTTTTGATTTTTATGCTTAGAGGTGGTAATTTGTGAGTGACAGGTGGTTCCACAAGCTGACAGAGTGCTTATTCGTCTTGAGGAACTCCCTGAGGTATGCTGGTTTTCAGTCATACCAATTGTGTTTGAATATCTTAATTGGTAACATAATGTGATTATTTCTTACTTTCCAGAATGCCAAACATCTGTGTCAATGGCTATTTTGGTTGAGTGTTTGAGCTTTTAGTATTCTGAACTTATGAAGATGCATAACATTTTCAAAAGACTTGATGCACTTACAAATTGGATCTTCAATGCAAGTTCCCTGCCCATTTTGAATTTTCTTTTCAAGTATAAGATATCAGAGTAATTTTCGAAAGAGTGAATTTTGAATTTTTGTTGGATCTTTCAATCTTCATAGTGAATATCACTCCACAGAAAACCTAAAATTTTATGGTTATTTCGGGTATATATTACGTATTAGATACTCCTGGCGTTATCATATCTTAGTGATGTCATGTTATGGTGTTTTGAACAACGTAGTATGCTATCTATTTTGAATTATTGTCTCTGTAGATGTAGAATTCTACTGTCGAATAGAACCATTATACGAGGGCCTGAAAAACAGAAGAGAATGTATTTGGAGGAAGCTTGAGAACCTAAAATTCTACTTTTTCATTTGTTTTTCTATTCTCCCTTTTCACAAAAACCACCTGAACAATCCCACTCCTTCAAAAACTGTACTACTTCTCTCAAATCACAAACGCCAGAAGATACAGAGATAATTTCCAAGGCTCCTTATTAGGCTTTTAATAACCTAAAATGCCATATAAAAAATTACCATGTAAAAAGTAAAGAACCAATTAAACCCTGAAACTTTCAATAAACCAAGACTAGGGAGAAGTTACAAGCCGCTGGGAAAAGTGGAACTTTAGGTTCTCAATTTTGGTGTTTTAGGTTCTCGAGCTTCTTCGTACAATGGCACCTTCTTCTGGGATTGTTTTGCAGGCCCCTTAGCCTCCTCAGTTGCCAAGCTGCTGGGATTGTTAAGCTAGTTTTTCTATACCCCTCACTTTTCATTTGTTTTTAGATGTTCTATTTTCTTTATGCATTTACATTGTTGTACACAACTTGTGTGCATGGGGGATGCCCAGTCGGTGTTTTGTTTCTCTAAATTATCCTTACCTATGAGAAAAGGTAGAATAGAAAAACTAGCGATTGAATTTTTTTTTTTTTAGTATCATTTGATCAGGGTGCTTGTCAAAGATAAATTGGTAATTATATGAATTGTTTCATCAGAACGATGGTGCCATTGACGACCATGTAGTTGTTTCATATACAGTGGGTTTTAAAAATGATTTCATTGTCTACTTTTCTTCTCTCTCTATTATCACATGGAGAAATATCTATTTA
Source organism: Dryas octopetala (assembly GCF_963921425.1). Lineage (NCBI taxonomy): Eukaryota > Viridiplantae > Streptophyta > Magnoliopsida > Rosales > Rosaceae > Dryas > Dryas octopetala. Next base: position 12,992,818 of record NC_141368.1, read on the forward strand.
GATTTGAAATTCCGCATTTTAGAAATATATGTTTGCATACCTTATCTGTTATAAGACATCAGCATGATGATAAAATGTCCTATGTCACAGAGATCAGCTGGAGGAGTTTTGCTGCCCAAATCAGCTGTTAAATTTGAGCGGTATCTTATGGGAGAAGTATGCTAACTGTTTCTGTCTTGTTAAGTCATTTGTTTTTTAAAGTAACAAGTTGAATCTTAGGATAATTTTACAAGCATTTTTTATTTACCTCAGATTCTTTCTGTTGGAGCTGAGGTTGGGGAAGTGAAGGCTGGAAAGAAGGTGAGTAATTAAATTGTTGTCAAATTATGGCAACTTTTTTCTGGCATGAATTAATGTTGATTTTTGATTTATATTGGTGCTTACATGATAAGTTTATGAGCGGATGAACTTTTCCATTGTTTACTGTTTTAGTTCGAAATACTGATTTAGGTGCTTATTTTGTCATCTAAATGGGGAAATTCTTATTTGTTTGCAGGTTCTTTTCTCAGACATAAACGCATATGAGGTGAGTATAATTAGTTTATGTTGAAAATATCATACAGCCCTGATATTAATAGCCTAAAATAAACCTGACAATAAACTTTCATTATTCTATATAATTATCCACGCTTATGGTTCCTGTGATTAAATCAAAAGTATGTATTTCCATTACATTATTTATCTGTGCTTTTTAACTTCCGGATAACTTATATAGGGCATATAAAAAAATGTTCTACTTAACAATTATATCTTGCTTTGCTCTGACCTCAAAATTATCAAATATCTAATCCCAGTTGGCTAGCATGATTGTTGTTACCAATTCCCCCCAACATCCCCCCCCCCCCCCCTCCCTTTTTTTTCTTTGGTTTGCGAGTTAAGGCCAAGTGCTTCAGTTTCTAGTTGTTGTAGAAAACCACTTCAATTCTGTGGGCTTGTGATACAATCATAACTGATCTTGTGATTGGTCCAAGACATGCACTATTTGTATTGCTGAGTACTGCTGAAACATTTGCCACGCCTTCATGTGTAGGGTAAATTGTAAAACAATTAAACAAGGAACAGACAGATTATCATCTGTATAAACTGAAGTCTATTTTCGCAAATAGTCTGCAGATTGTTCCATGCAATTGGCATATGGCCGTTTGCACCATGGATTATTGACATTTTCTTTGACTGATAATGAATTTTTGGTGTCTCAGGTGGATTTGGGAACAGATGGTAGGCACTGCTTTTGCAAAGAGAGTGAACTGTTAGCCGTGGTTGAATAAATTCAGCTAAGGGCAGTGGTAGGCACAATGTTTTAGAGGATTATTTTTCTGAAACTTTTCATTGTCATTTCCTTGCAATGTCACATTGTCACCAACTCCCAAAACTATATATTCAGTTCAAATTTGTTAACTGCATAGTATGTACTCTTTCTGCATTGGTTGCATAGATTTTGTATTATTTAGTCATCATAATACTTCTTTTGGTCGATAATAAGCATTGTACCTTGGAATGAAAGCTATATGACACTCTTACAATATGTTGGATGGAATGATGGAAAATTGGAAGTAGAGTGTAAATTATAAGAGAACATCTACAGTGCAGACATTGAATATGATGCAAACGCACATACTTTCTGGACAAGGATCCTCTGCCAGACAAAATCGTATGTGAGACCACTAGTACCTGGTCTCACCATCAGTTCCCGTCGCTTCTCTTCACCTGCAATAGTGCAGATCCGCCCTGGCCCACCCCTTACTCCTTTCAACTTTCCCTAACTCCCCTACCCCTCTCAGAGTCATGGCTGCTTACGAAGCCCATGACAGCACCTTTTAAACATCAATGAAAGCTGAAGAATGCTTGGGGCAAAGAAAACAAATTTGCGAATATACATGTCAAGACCCACCAAGAAAATTCTTACTCTAAACCAAAATCTTTAAGATTTATGCAGAAAAGAATATTAATGAGAAATTTGGAAAACTAGCTCATTTTGATTTTTATTGAAGACTTTTAACTATTTTTTAATTTTTAGAATTTTGACCTTCAAATAGTACTTGAGCTCCCATTGAGAAGTGCTTGAACCTCTCTTGAGGGATGTTCGAGCACTTTAAGGGAAGCTTGAGCATTACTGGAGGATCAAATTTTTTTTTTTAAAAAAGTCTTTAATTAACTTAAATTTGGGTTAGTTTTCCAAAATTTTTAATATTAATCAGTTTGTACAAATCAAAATAAGTTTTTATGAAAGTTGCGGTGAAGAGTTTCCAGCTTGTGCCAACAAGCCTTCAAATAGAAAGAATTGGATCATTGGCCTTCACCCTAAGAAGAACCTGTGGTTCTGCAACCAACAAGATTAGAATTCCAGAGTCCAGACCAACACAAAGGAAAAACAAAATCTGAAAACATGCTGCCAAGGTTATATTCATAATTTTTCTCTCCAGCCTCAGAGAGCTTTGAAAGAATAAGACAGATGCAGCATGCTGCTTATAAATAAGATGTCACTAAGCTGCTGGACAGCCACAGAGCCACTGGTTAATTAGGTACCAAAGTTTCTGATAAGGATGCATATGGATGGCTGTTATTTTTCACTCATGCCTTGGTTTGGGATTCATAGGAAATGAGACAGATAGACTGGCCTTTTTCTTTAAATCAAGGCTAGGATAACTGATGACCCTTTCATGGAATGAAACCATCTACTTTTTCCATTGGCATGGACCTATATGTGGTTGCCACCACTGGAAGGCCACCAGGCTGGGCCTGCATTCTTTGAAACTTGCAGGGTCTATATCACCATACATGCATGTAGAAAATTTTAGTTTTTTTGAAAGAATTCATCTATAAAACAACAGCTTCATTCATGAAATCTGTCTAGAAATCGGCCATCTTTGCAGATTGGAAGATTTAATCTTGTCAAATAATTCACTTGGCGGTCAAATTCCCTCTAACTTATCAGGTTGCTCTCAATTATGAGGAATTGCTCTTGGTTTCAATTTGCTGGTAGGAAGAATTCCTGAGAAGCTTGGCACCTTGTCAAAGCTAACAATAATTCAAATTCCTTTCAAGTACTGACCATTAATAAAAACAATTTTGCCTTTTGGGGAACAATTTCTATTACTAACCAATCATGACATGTGTTGACTTACAAGGAGGAATTGGTCATTAGGAGGAAAAAAAGAATAAAAAAGAACAGTCAACATGTGTTGTGATTGCTTTTAAGGAAAAAATGACTTCTTGCATATATGTAAGAGCATCTCCAAGAGATTACCTAAACTATTATTCTTGGCTATTTTAGCTCATTTTATCTTTAAAATCGTGCTCCAAGCCTCCAACAGATTAGCTATCACTTTAGCTATTATAGCGTTTACTTTTTGGTTAGCTAAATGTGGCTTAGAGGAGAGAGAAAATAGGTAATTAATAGAATTTGCTTTGTTTTTTGCTTTTGTTCAGAATTTGGTTCAAGAAAATGTAAATTATTCAATGTTAGTTAAAATATAAAGAACATTTGTTGGAGTAAATTTTTAAAAGTTCTAATTATTTTGGCTCAAATTTAGCTAATACTCTTGAGATGCTCTAAGGAGCCAAACAATTTTGGGGTATGTTACCTCAATGCATAGTTAACTAATCTTCTTCTCTTGCCAACTTCCATGTAAGTGCAAACAAAATTTTGGGAAGCATCTTTCCAAGTGAGATTGGAAATATATATGGTCAACTTGGAGAACCTATATATTTCTTTATACAAACCAATTTCAGGTCAAATCCTCCTTATGTAGGAAAGCTTCAGAAGTTATACAGTATGTATTAGATTAGGTATAAAACTGAATCATCCTTTTCATGGTTATGATATATATTTTTAAATTTTGGGTCATGCTGCATAAGTTTCTTGTAGGAGTTGCATGCATCTTAAACTACCAGTGCATCATGTATATCATGAATGGTTCACATCTTGGTCTGAGCTTGGATACAGGGATATGTCCTTGAAGGCTGAAGTTGGAATCCAACAAAATACTAGTCTTATGTGCACATCTCATATATTAATTTAGTAGAAAAATCCACAAAATCTGTTGTATTTGAAGGAAAAAATTGAGCCTTCCTTCTCATTTGACAATGCATGGCCAATATGACTAACTTTGATCAGCAAATAGAACAAAATCTTACAATATGCTGCAGAAATCTAGTCAAGAAATTTTGTCTGATTCTGGATGCATGACTTTGAAGAATTTCCTCTTACTGGCCACTGATTTGTCTGATGTTGTCCTTTCAATATTCTTAATTCTCTCACAGGCCGGCCTCAGATAATGACCCAAAAGCTGCTATTCAACCACTGCTGAGGGTCCAAAGTTGTATTATGCAGCATGCTGCTTATAAATTAGAATCTCCTAAAGAGGCTTAGCCAAATTAAGTTCCCAAAAACTGATAGCATATATGGGGATTTACATTTTCATTTCATTTGTGTTTTTCTCATATTTTTGCATGCATGCTCTCATTCTTCACTCGTGCCTTTGTTTTGGCCTCACTGGAGATGAGATTGATAGACTGGCCTTGCTTGAAGTCAAGGCCAGGATAATTGATGACCCTTTTGGAGTCATGACTTCATGGAATGAAACCATCCACTTTTGCCATTGGCATGGTGTCACATGTAGTCGCCGCCACCAGAAGGTCACCAGGTTGGGCCTGGATTCCTTGAATCTTGCAGGCTCTATATCACCACATGTTGGAAATTTGAGTTTCTTGAGAGAAATTTATCTCTACAACAACAGCTTCAGCCATGAAATCCCCACAGAAATCAATCGTCTGCACAGATTGCAAATCTTACGGTTGGAAAATAATTCACTGAGCGGTGAAATTCCCTCTAATTTATCAGCTTGCACTCAACTCCTTGAAATTGATCTTTCTTACAATAAGCTTGTAGGAAGAATTCCCGAGGAGCTGGGCACTTTGTCCAAGCTAATAAGACTTGCAGTTCCCTACAACAACCTTACAGGAAGTGTCCCTTACTCTTTTAGCAACTTATCATCTCTTGAAATTCTTTATGCATTTTCTAATAATTTGAATGGGAGTATTCCAGATATCTTTGGCCAACTCAACAGTTTTATTGAACTTATTTTGGATGGAAATAGGTTGTCTGGTATGATCCCTCCCTCAATCTTCAATCTCTCTTCCATTAGAGTAATTTCTGTGGCAGCAAACAATATCCAAGGAACTTTGCCCTCAAACTTAGGTACTGTCTTTCCAAGTCTCGAATATTTTGGTATTTTTCACAACCAATTTACTGGACCTATTCCTGCTTCAATCTCTAATGCCTCAAATCTAGTTCAACTTGGAATTTCAGGAAACCAACTAATTGGAAAAGTCCCTTCTTTGGAAAATTTACATAAGCTTGAACGATTATTTCTTGGTTTCAACCATCTTGGAAGTGAGGGAATTGGTGACTTGAGCTTTCTCTGCCATTTGAATAATGCCACCCGTTTACAAATACTGACTATTAGTGAAAACAATTTTGGGGGTATGCTACCTCTGTGCACAGCTAACCTATCTTCTTCTCTCCTATACTTCTATGCCAATGGCAATAAAATATTAGGAAGCATCCCAAATGGGATTGGAAATCTGGTTAACTTGCAGATCCTAGCTCTGCAGATGAACAAATTTTCAGGTCAAATCCCCCATGATATAGGAAAGCTTCAGAATGTAGTTGAATTATATTTTGCTGAAAACTCTCTGTCTCTCAATATACCATCCTCTTTTGGAAATTTAAGTCGATTGAATAAATTATCTTTATTTGGAAATAACCTCCAAGGAGATATCCCTTCAAGTTTAGCAGAGTGTCAAAATTTGGCAGTCTTGGATGTCAGTGATAACAATCTGAGTGGTATCATTTCCCCACAAGTCATTGGTTTGTCAGCTTCATATGTTTTTCTGGATTTATCTCAAAATCATTTGACTGGATCCCTTCCTAAAGAAGTAGGAAAGCTAATAAATCTGGAGTATTTAAATGTTTCTGAGAACATGTTATTTGGTGAAATTCCGGCTACTATGGGTAGTTGTGTAAAATTAGAAGCTCTAGACATGCAAGGAAACTTCTTCCAAGGGACAATTCCATCATCTTTGGCTTCACTAAAAGGTATTCAAAAATTATATCTTTCTCACAACAATTTTTCTGGAGTGATTCCAGAATTCTTGGCGCATTTCGAATTTCTGCACTCTTTGAATCTCTCTTATAACAATTTTGAGGGCATGGTTCCAATCAAAGGAGTTTTCAAGAATGCCACAGCTACATCAGTCCAAGGAAATAGTAAACTTTGTGGGGGCATACCTGAGTTTCAATTGCCAAAATGCAAAGTTCGACATCCAAAAAAGGGAGGATTGAGCCTAACCTTGAAACTGATAATCACTTTAGTTTGTGGGCTTCTTGGAATCACTTTTGCACTCTTGTTTTTGTACCTTTGTTCCTCACGAAGGGAAAGAAAGGAGCAACCTTCAAGTGTTTCAGAAAGATTTCTTAAGGTGTCTTACCAAAGTCTTCTAAAAGCTACTGATGGATTCTCCTCTGCCAACTTGATTGGTGTAGGCAGTTTTGGGTCTGTGTATAAAGGAGTACTTGAAGAAAGTGAAACGCCAATCGCTATCAAGGTACTCAACCTTGTTAATCCCAGAGCTTCCAAAAGTTTCACCGCTGAGTGTGAGGCCTTGAAAAACATAAGACACCGGAATCTTGTGAAGGTAATCTCTGCATGTTCGGGTTTCGATTATCAAGGTCTGGATTTTAAGGCCTTAATTTATGAGTTTATGGTTAATGGGAGCTTAGAGGAATGGTTGCATGCAACTCAGAGAATTGGTGAGATGAATGAGAGAGCAAGGAGCTTAACTTTTTCTCAGAGGTTCAACATTTCCATTGACGTTGCTATGGCATTGGATTATCTCCATCACCATTGTGAGACCCCAATAGTTCATTGCGATCTCAAGCCAAGCAACATTCTTCTCAATCATGATATGATTGGACATGTAGGTGACTTTGGGTTGGTAAGATTCCTTCCCGAGGCTTCTGAAAATTGTTCAGGTAATCAAGCAAGCTCGGTTGGAGTAAAAGGCACAATTGGTTATGCTCCTCCAGGTGAATTACTAATTTCATACATTTAAAAGAACTTTTCTTGATATTTGTTTTAATAGTTTGAAACATGAAAGTTGGACTTTGACACTTTATTATATAAGAATTAGAAATTGGTGTTTTGAATTGTGCAAATGCAGAGTATGGCATGGGACATGAAGTGTGGACACAAGGTGATATGTACAGTTATGGCATCCTCTTATTGGAAATGTTCACAGGAAAAAGACCAACTGACAACATGTTCCAAGAAACTTCAAACCTCCGTAACTTTGTCAAGGAAGCTCTGCCTGAGCAATTGGTAGAGATTGTTGATCCCGTTCTTGTTCAAGAAAAGTTAGAAGGGGAGATGAGCGTAAAAAATCATCTTAATGAGGATAGCATAAGGGTTCGCATGTGTGTTGAAGAAAGCTTGATTTCAATTTTTGAAATTGGAGTTGCTTGCTCTGCAGAACTTCCTAGAGAACGGTTGGACATTAGTGATGTTGTGGCTAAGATGAGTCTAATCAGAAACCTTCTTCGAGCAAATAGAATATGTGAATAGAATATGCATACTGTTAATATGTCACATATATAGCCTGTAATATTGTTTCCCTATATCCAGAATTACATTTTTGATCTGCATCTAGTAGTGGAATTTTGGAGGTATGCTCAGTTGAAATGAGATCAGTTTTCATACTTTTTTGATCAATAAACACATTGTAAGTTTGTGCCTTCAAAATCATGCTAGCATAGTTGAATTTGACTTGTCCAGCAGTCTAGCAGAATGTACTGCAAAATATGTGATGCATGCTAGTTCATATTAGGATATGCAGCAACTTTATAACCAGTTTCTACTTGATTTGTCTTGCCATTAATTAATCTCTAGCACGCAATTTTTCCAGGCATTTTATTTTTGATGAAAACTGTTTTCCTTTCGCCAAATCCGCTTCCAACACTTCTTCTGCTCCGATATTACAGTGGATGTCTAATTCTACTCCTTCAGATTCAATTTTGGGCCTCCATCCACTCTCTTTAAATCCTATTTCTCATTCTTCTTTTCAGAATCCAATTTCAGTTTCAGTTTCTATCTGGCCACTTCCAGTTGAAGCACCTCAACCTTGCTTCAGTTTAAGTCATAACAATGTTAGCCATCCATCAAATTTCTTTGTTAGGTAAATTTATGCCATGCGGCCATCATTAGTCTCATTCTGTGTTGAGAAGGGGCCACCACGAAAATTATGGGAGAGTCTTATAATCTTATATCTATTAAGATGGAGTAATGTTATTGGAACTATCTCACCTGACTATCTTAAGGACCATTTCTCTAATAGATGTGAGATCCATACTAAAAAAAAAGGTTATTTACTGGAGAAACAGCTGTCATAAATAGCAAATAGTTCAAAATCCAATAGTTTTATTCTAATGACTGATTTATTTCCTTATTTTGAGCAAGGGTAAAGAGCAACAGATGATATATATGATAAGTAGCGGCATTATAGGTGGACGGTCTTCACAACAGTTTTTGTGTGTGCGTGAGTTACATAAACCCTTTAAATTATTTGGGTTAGGATAAACATATATAAAAATAAGGAAAACAACGAATACAAATCCTTCTCTATGTACCCTACTAATAAAAGATCTCAAACTTAATAGCCAGCATAAATTACAGAATCTAGATTCTCAATTTTTTTTAACTGGACTTTTATTCTTTTTTTGGTGGCCATTTACTGGACTTTTATTCTAAACTGTATATTATACATATAAGAGTGTGTAGAAACACCACAACATCTCAATCTCAAAGCTTGGCAATGGCAGCTACAGGGCAGTCGTCAGACCTTGCAGGAAGCTTTAATTCTTCCCATTCTTCACCATCCAACTTGGAGAAGTAGTGGTCCACCATTTGGTCAGTCACAAGCTCCAATTTACAAGGCTCCCACTTTGGGTTCCTATCCTTGTCCAACAATATTGCTCTGCAACCCTCTCTGAAATCCTTGCTGACTTCCCCTCGCAGAACATGAAAAACCGTTCTGTATTCACGAACAAGGCACTCACCAACTCCCTGCACTCTGCCTTCTCTAATCGACCTCAACGAAATCTTCAAACTCATCGGGGATGCCTTCTTCAGTGACCGAATTGCTGAAGACAACCATTCATGTTCATGACCATCCACTCTGTTTGCATTTGCAGCCTCCTTCTCAAGGGCACTTAAAATTTCTTCCATTGTGCTTCTAGAAAAGCACTTGTCAATAACATCCATAAAATGGTAAGCACTTTTCTCTTTCAGAGCTGGCTGCTGCGAGTATTCATCTATAACCCCCGAAATAAATGCAAAATCACAGCTTGGGGATGAAGCTACTCTCCATATTAGAGCTTGTTCTAAAAGAGAGTTGCTAGACCACAAGCAAGCATTTCTGCACCATCCAATTTGGCACCTGTAAGACTAACATACTCTCCAAAGAAGCCAGGAAGCCTTGACAAAAATTAAGAGGCACCCACATCAGGAAACAACCCCAGAGCTGTCTCTGGCATTGCAAAAACAGAGTTCTCTGTTGCAACACGAAATGCACCGTGTACCGAAGCACCTGCCCCGCCTCCATGACAATCCCATTCAGAATGGAAACCTGGGGTTTTGTGTATGTTGCCAACAAGTAGTTAAAAGTATACAGCACTTGACGGAATTTTACGGCAAATGTCCAATTGTTGCCTTCATGGATATTGCGATACACAGTGGTGGCATCACCGCCGGCACAGAATGCTCTTCCTTTACCCTTGACAATGACCAAATTGACATTGGCATCTTTCCCGTAGGCACGGAAGAGTTCCAACAGCGGAGAGAGCATTTCATGGGAAAGGGCATTCAGTTTCTGAGGCCTGTTTAGTGTCAATGTCCTCGCAAGCAAATTCTCTTGTACCAGAATCTCATCATCTGATGACTTCAAATTAGAAGCCATATATAAATAGAAAGATTTTAGTAGTGATCGAAAAAAATATTGATAGGATAAAACCCGTGCAATGTGGTTGTGGACCTTGTGGTAGTAAGAGGCAGAGCAATTAACTGGAAGGTTTTTAAATATGCATAGAGACATATATACAACATCGGGTTTAGGGTTTAGGGCAAAAACATAGACTCAACAAAGGTATAATTAGTATTACTAAGCTATAATAGAGTTTCATATACTCTGGCAGTTGATCCATGGCAGAGATGTCCCACCGATCATCATCAAAATGATAAACTAGTTATAACTAGACAGGATTGATGATATTATATATAATCAAAAAAAAGTGTTTGGTAAATTGTGGTTGTAAAATTGCTGAGTGTAAAAAGTAATGTCAAAGTGTTTGGTAAATTTTAGTGCAGAAGTGTGGTGGCTTTACATAATGATTTGGGCAATTGTAGACGTGTCTGGTGGCCTTCTCTCAGAGATATATATATGATTTGGGCAATTGGATCAAGGGTTTTATAATGAACTTGGGAGTTGAGAACACCATTAATGAAGCTTAATAGCTATGGCGTATTTTGCAGGGCCTGATCGAAGATGGCTTGGAATGAAGCTTTCAGGCAGGTGGTAGTTGAATTTGACTCGCATATGCTCTTAGATTGGCCAACAATGGAGTCAATGATTACAAATTTTTAGTGTAACTCTAATACCACATGACAGTGTAATATATTCATTTAAATTACAACATGTGTACATTCATTAATATTTAAAACCGAAATTAACATTTCCAATATAGTTTGTATTATTGATCAACTTGATATGAATTAATGTAACACTAAAAAAAAATATATAATAGTGATAAAGCCTATAATATATAGAAGGAGATTTGTATATAACCTCCCACCAAATACAAATTCTTTTATTTATAGTAGGAGATGGATCTATGACATTTTATTTTTTATACAAGTTTTGACACAAATTTTTAGTAGGACTCACTCCATATGTAGGAGTTTAACGATCCAATCTTTGTAGGTAAATGATTTCTGATTTATTTAATTTTTTTGTAAGGATGATCATTTAATGAAAACCTAAAATATAGACGGTTTGAATCGTTGAAATCATATATATAATAGATCCTATTAAAAACTTGTGTCAAAAATAAGATATCATAAATCCGTCCCTTTTATAATAATAAGAAAAATAAAAGGCACCAATCCAGATTACTTTCCCATACACTTTTAAAGGACTCGCTGCGAGCCCGTATTTATATAAGAAACAAAGGGAGTGAGTTATAATTTAAGTCTTAGAGAGGCACAGGTTCCACGAGTACAGAAACTATGAAATCCTTAAGCACTTTTGAATCATGAGTACTGTAGCCATCTTCATACTTGTAAACTACATCCATGGCACGTGCGAAATTGAGAATTCGAGTTAGGAGGGGCATCGGGACAGCGGTGGGGCGCATGCACGCTTCGTTAATGTCCTTCCAAGCATCATTCACTTGTCTGCGAAATTCTCTTATTGCTTCTTCTTCTGTGGCACCATATTGTTTCATGTGGCAGTCTACAGCTGAGGCAACATGTCCTCTCTCTTGCTCAAACTACGTACATAATCAAACATGAAATTAAGGTTAATTAAACATCATTAATTTCATAATTAATTAATTGATTAACATAATTTTAGTAGTTATATATACGTACCTTGCGGGACACTATGTCATCCATGAGTCTGTAGATTGCTGATGCAGCCTTCACAACCTGGGGGTCACGTACTCAACAACCACTCAAAGGAGTCTTTTGTGACAACATCTCCTATTCCTACAAAGGATGTTGTTATTGCCAAAGGGTACCCATTTGTCACAAGTGATAGGGGCATGTACTAGCTCTCCCAGTGTTGGTACGTGTTTCTGGTGGAACCATTTGGCTTCATCGTGGTAAGCTCTCACTTGTCTTTTCATCTAAGACACAAATTAATTAAGCCAATTAATCATTTTTAATCATTACGTACTTCTAAGCTTGATGATAAATTATTAAAAATGTCACTTAGTACAAAATAATTGACAACTACAGAGAGACTCAAAACTGAGGCTTACTGATTCTCTCGCATAATGGATGCGATATGATTTTCCCTCATTTGCAAGCTATTCCTCAATTTCACTGTAGACATCCAACAATGTTTGATAACAGACTTTCATATACTCGGGCAGTTGATCCATGGCGGAGATGTCCCACCTAATTAATCATCAAAATAATAAACTAGACTATGTCAAGTTACTTGATCAATTAATTAGCAAAAAAATTTCAGTAAGGTTTGAGAATGATTATCAATGATGGGTCTATATATATATATATATGTATATAGAGGAGTGCTCTAAAGTTAACCAGTTAGCAAGTTAATACGAAGTCAACCATGTTTTTGGGCCCACCACATCATTAATTTCATAATCTGAATCATCAATTATTTAGACCCTACTTCAAAGATCATCATTGCAAAAAATTAACTAAATCAAAAATCATATAGTTATCTTATTAAAATCAAATAAATAGACGATCAGTATTTTCGATAAAAACATCGAAATAGTTGTTATTATAATCAAATGGCTAAATGACTTCTGATTTTGGAAATTTTTTACAGGAATGATCTTTGAAGTAGGGTCTAAAAAATAAATGGTTCGGATTTTGAGATTACATTGTGCAGTGGGCCCAACATGGTGGTTAGTTTTGTATTAACTTACTAACTAGTTAGTTTTAGAGCATTTTTGTATATTATATATATATATATAATTTTTATGTATGTAAGACATTCTAAATAAATAACGACATGGACTTTTTTATGACTTTTGTCATTTTTTATTCTATTTTTGACAAGGTTCAATATTTTGGGGTATAGAATGAAGCTTAACTCTTAATCCATTTCCCCACCCTCCCTGACCATTTGAACTAACCCCAAAGGGATATTGTAACTAAAAGTTCTATTTAGTTCCAGCAAATATCCGTAAGTTTTTACTTATAGCTACCTGATGCAGCGTAACATGCAATTAAAAGAGATTAGGGAAAACCAGCGTTAACCCTAAGAAAGAATCTGGAATCCGGCCACCAGAGAAATGAGAGAAATCTCAAGGTTTTCTGATTGAAAATAATAATAATAATGAATGTTACAAACAGCCAAAAAGGTTGTTTAAATACGTTCAGAACCCTAGATGTTCGAAATTCAAAACGGAAATAAAAATGGAAATAAAGTGCAATTTAGAAAACTTATTCAAAAACACTAAATTGCTTATTTGAAGCCCTAAACGAAGGAATTTGGCCAAAATAGGCCCTCATTCATCGCTGTAGGCGATGATTTGAATTTGTCTCGTCGTTCCCTTCGAATCGGTATATCATGGGCCCATTTCTGACACTGGGCCGAGCTGAAGCTTATTTCTTTTCTTGGCCTTCTGGCGTTCGAGACGTTGTACGTTGCATGAACCGTTCTGTCATTTGTTCTACATCACTACCACAGTACCACTAAAGGTTCAAGTGCTATTTACAGGTGATCTGTTGGTTCAGTTTGTGTCAAGTGGTGAGTAAGTACCTTATATTCTCACCAAAAGGTCTTCCTAGCTTCCACTCACTTCTTTTTACTTCCAAACAATTTCATGCTTGGATCCCCTGGCTTGATCTGGAGTGGGGATGACATAGTGACTGCAAAACTGCCAGATGAGATTCCAGATCAGCCTCCCATGCACGTCAGCAATTCGAGAGAATGGATAGGAAATTAGGAATCATTCTGTTAGAAACAGTTAAAGTTACTTTGGTTGGTTGTACTGTTATAAATTAAATACAGCTTGCCCCAATCTGATGAATATATCAATTGACTACTGACAACTGTCTAATTATACATTAATTGATGAATTGGCAGTTGTGGGTCCCTCATTTTTGTCAGTCTGTAAGGGCGAATGACCTCTCTACGTGGTGTATATTTTCAGTATGTCGTTTGATATGAATTTTACGAGGTCATTCAAAACCAAAAATCCATATCTAATAACTGAAGCATTCTTATGGGGCAACCTGAGAGGTCGTTTGGCCTTACAAGTCAGCAAAAATGTGGGACTCTCAACTGCCAGGTTATCAATTAATGTCTAATTAGATAGTCAGACAAGCGATATTAGTCAATATATTGTAAGTAAATCGAAATATTAGGTATTAAATTAAAAAAATTGAAACGATAAGGTGCAAATTGTGAAACACCCCAAACTTCAGGAGTGTAAGTTTTATTTTGCTGAAAAAAAAAAAAAAAAAAAAAAACAGTAAGTAGAGAAGATGCAGTATGTACTACATGTTCTAGATATCTCTGCCACACAGTTAAAAAAACAGTTCAAAATTGATTATATACATATATCGACTAAAAAAATTGATCTTTAATTCTTTGTCACTTGTGACAATATTTCAAAGAATGAAAAGATGCTCAGCCAGCTGATCGATACTGATCTCCACACCCGTATGCGTAAGAACCTGTTACGTACCAACTACCATGGCTGAACTTTGAGCATTGAGACATGTAAAGTATCTTGTGGTCGTTATATTTGTACACCACACAACCTCATTGATATTATTGACTGAAAAGTCTTTTTTTTTTTCGAATTGAATGAAAAGTCTTCTTTTGATATATCGATCTATTACAGTCTGTCAGTCTTATTTTTCCTAGCTAGTGTCTCTTTCTTTTCCATTTCATCACTCATTTTCCAGACTTTTCAACTTGGGATTCTAAATTTGATGGAACATACAAGGAGACTCGGAAAAAATCTGAAAATATGAGTCAAGAACTTTTGTCTGATTCTAGATGCATTTTTGTGATAAGGTAATATATTTTATCTCTAAACTCTCAAGTACTGTCACAGTGCTAATATTGGTTTTTATGTCTTTAGCAGCTAATATACATTTTGTTGAAAGAATTAATAGAGGCTGACTGATCTGTCTCTGCCTCTGTGGTTAGCCTTATCTTCACCCGCTTTACAACCTTATCCTGAGTTGTAGGGAACTCTTAGCCATGTCTAATTGTCTATGGTGGCCTGACAGATAGCATGATGCTCTTGCCAGGCTTAGTTATAGCTGTAGTTTGGGCCTTCATGTTTTTCATACATACCCCTCCCCCTTCAGTTGTTAGTGTGCGTACTGAGGACATGTTGAGCTTTGTCAAGGGCAGGTGTATACTGATGTAGTGTCTGTTTGCTCAAAGCTCGGCATGTCATAAAAACATTAATAAAGGCTTTATAGTTATTTTGTCCCCTTAACTATAACTGGTGTGTCAAATTGCCTCTCAATTAAACTTTTTAAAATAGGCAAATGTGGCCCAATTTTCTAAGATTTCATCCAAATTTTCCGTCTAAAAGATCATGTGAGAGAAGGTATAAGTCAAGAACTTTTTCAAGATGCATTTCTTTGAGAGAAGGTATATATTTTTTGTTCTCTAAAGTCTCGAGTACAACCACTATTGGCGTTTACATTTTTAGCAGCTAGCTAGTATATATTGTTAAATTAAAGAATTAATAAATGTCCCCCAAATTATGTGTTTACGTTTTCATGGGGTTGGGTACGTGGGTCCAAAGACTCCAAACTCAGATTTTCACCTCATTCGAAAAAGAGGGGTACAAGAGGTGATCTGTTCGTTTAGTTTGTGTCAAGTGGTGAGTAACTACCTGATATTCTCACCAAAGGTAATTTCTTCCACTCAGTTCTTTTTACTTCCAAACAGTCTCATGCTTGGATGACAACGACTGCAAAACTGCCACATCAGATTCCAGATCAGCCTCACACGTCAGCAATTCAAGAGAATGGATAGGAATCATTCTGCTAGAAATAGCTAAGTTATATATGTTTGTTGGTTATACTATCATACATAGCCTATAATAGTGTTAATTGTGCTATAAACATAATATGGACTATGGTTCATGAATTTCTTGTTTTGCTTTCAAGATGGGGGCAACTTGTTTGTTGAAATGCTTCAATGAAGGAGCAACAAGGGCAAGCATCAAGCTAGTTATTTTCTTAAAAGTATTTGATGTACGTCAAACATTAGTCAATGTCTATTGTCTTGCCCAGCAATTGGCCAATTTTTTTTTTTTTTTTTTATATGGATGGTATTTGCACAAATAGTGCTAAGTCTGGGTGGTAAATGTAAAGAGCTTGGCTCTTTGTCAAGACTACGAATCATTAATATCGACAAAAACACCCTTACAGGAAGCATCCCATACTCTTTTAGTAACTTATCATTTCTTCAAACGCTTTCTGCACGTTCTAATAATTTAAATGGGAGTATTCCAGATATTTTTGGCTGACTGACCAATCTTACATTTCTTTCTTTGGGTGGAAATTATAGGTTGTCCGGTCTGATCCCTCCCTCAATCTTCAATCTTTCCTCTATTACTATTAGAGTCTATTTTTCAGTAAAAATGAACAAAGTAACTATGTCCACCCACATCTATTTGTTGAAGTTAATATCTAAGTTGATTTATGCATAAGATAAAAGTTCTAAAAAATGTGGCTCAAGCCAACATTTTCAGAAAATTCTACCTACTTTTGCTCAAAGGCAAAATTTCTGAAAATTGTGGCTCAAGCCAACTTCATCAGAAATTTGGACGTAGGAGAACAATCAATCGTCAAGCCAACTTTGGCAGAATATCAGAAAATATCTTTATTTTTTGCTTTATGCTTTAACTTAAATATTATGACTTATATATTGGAAGGTTTGACGTACACTCAAGCTCACAATTGATGGCTGAGATCATTACCTTAGATATTTTGTATTAAGATATTTTATGTAACTTGATATATATCACAAGTTGTAGATGAGATCAAATATAGATTTCACTACTCACATTAGAAAATTCTCTCTCAACTCTCTCTACCTTTTGCTCTTCTCTTGTGCGTGTTGTGCTTAACTTGAATCTTTCATTCATTGTGTGTGTGTGATATTACTTGTAAGTTAGGAATCAAATCCAACACTATTAGAGTCTTTTCTGTGAGAGATAGCAAAACTCCAAGGGACTTTGCCCTCAAACCTTGGGATTGCTTTTCCAAATATTGAGTTCTTTGGTTTTGATGGTAACCAATTTAGTGGACCTATTCCTTTTTCAATATCCAATGCCTCAAATCTAATTCAACTTGGAATGACAAGAAACCAACTACATGCGAAAGTCCCTTCATTGGAAAATTTACATAGGCTTGAGCGTCTTTCTTGGTTCCATCTATCTTGGAAGTGGGGGAATTGGTGGCTTGTGCTTTCTCTGCGATTTGACTAGTGCCCCCCGTTTGGAAATATACTGGAAATTAGTCTAAACAATTTTGGGGGTATGTTACCTCAACGCACGGCTAACTTATCTTCTTCTCTTCTATAATACCAAGATAACAGTGACCTTCAAGGCAATATCCCTCCAAGTTTAGGTGACTGTCACAAGTTGGAAGTCTTAAGTCTTGAAAATAGCAATCTTAGTGGTACCATTTTCCCCCAAGTCATTGGTTAATTTGACTGCTTTATATACTGAAGTATATATATTTATCACAACAACTTGTCAGGCACAATTCCTGAATTCTTGAAGCATTTTGAATTTCTGCAAGTTTTGAATCTATCCTATAACCATTTTGAGGGCAAGGTACCAATCGAAGGAGTTTTGATCAAGAATGCAACTGCCACATCAGTCCAAGGAAATAGTAAACTTTGTGGGGGGGCATACGACACGGCTTGCGATGCCTTTTTTCCGTCCCAAATTTCTTGTATGTAGTGTGCGTAGTAACAACCTGCCACCATGGCTGAACTTTGAGCATTCTGTGAAAAAAAAAAACTTGTGACAGTACGTAATTATACTCTATGGGACGTCTCTGTAGAAAAATTCTATTTGCATTTTGTAGATATTTGTACACCATACGACCTCATTGATATTACTGAATGAAAAGTATTCTTTGAAATGTCTATTGCAGTCTTTATCTTCCCCCAGTCTCTTTCGTTCCCATTTCACTAATTTTCCAGACTTCTCAACTTTACCAATAGGATTCTAACTTTGATAGAACATAGAAGGAGACTCGGAAAAAATCTAAAAATTTGCTGCCAAATTTCGTCAAGAATTTTTGTCTGATACTAGATGCATTTCTCTGAATTACATTTTTAGAAGCTAGACTATATTGTTGAAAGAATTAATAAATGGGGTCCTTTAATTAGCAGCCTAAAATGAGAAATAAAGTTAAGCCAAATCTCAACCGGTCAAAAACTTAAATAGAAACTCAAACTGTCCATCGAGCGCTCAGTGGGCCTTGCTGAGTGCTCGGCGGCTTGCAGAGCATCTGCAAACAAAAAAGATGTATTTGCAAGCAAAAAAATGTATCTACAAGTAAAAAAATTGCATCTGTAAGCACCGAACTCTCAGTAGGCTGCCGAGCCTTCGGTAGTGCAATTTTTCCTCTCCGCTTATATATATACGGACAGATTGGACTAAAACTTAATTTTTTATTTGACTGGATTTCCAGTTAAAAATATTTCAAAAACTAAGTTTATAAGTAATTTATTATAATAAGTGACCCTCCAAATTATGCGTTTACATTCTTCACGGGGTGCGTGTGGGTCCACACTCATTATGCAGAATAGTGCTTATAAATTAGATCCTCCTCAACTTGTTCTTAAAGGGTCACTGGTTTAACTGAAAAATTAAGCTTCACAAACCTGATAATCTGATATCATGGTGCTTTACAAGTTCATTTTGCCTCTATTCTTCTCATATTTTTCCATGCATACTCTTATTCTTCACTCATGCTTTTGTTTGCCTCTCTCCGGAAATGAGACAGATCGACTGGCCTTGCTTGAAGTCAAGGCCAGGATAACTGACCCTTTCGGAGTCATGATTTCATGGAATGAAACCATCCACTTTTGCCATTGGCATGGAGTTACATGTGGTCGCCGCCACCAGAGGGTCACGGTGTTGCACCTGCAGTCCTTGAAACTTGCGGGCTCTATATCACCACATGTTGGAAATTTGAGTTTTCTGAGAGAGATTCGTCTCCAAAACAACAGCTTCAGCCATGAAATCCCTCCAGAAATTGGCCGTCTGCGCAGATTGCGAGTTCTACTATTGAACAATAATTTACTGAGTGGTGAAATCCCTTCTAACTTATCAGCTTGCTCTCAACTTCTCAAACTTTCTCTTCCTTTCAATGTTTTGGTAGGAAGAATTCCTAAGGAGCTTGGCTCCTTGTCGAAGCTAAGAGAAATTGATACTGACAACAACAGCCTTACAGGAAGTATCCCATCCTCTTTTAGTAACTTATCATCTCTTCAACTGCTTTCTGTATTTATTAATAATTTGAGTGGGAGTATTCCGGATATTTTTGGCCAAATGATCAATTTATCGTATCTTAAGTTGGGTGGAAATAGGTTTTCCGGTCCGCTCCCTCCATCAATCTTCAATCTCTCTTCTATTATTCGCTTTTCTGTGATAGGTAACAAACTCCAAGGGACTTTGCCCTCAAACCTTGGTATTGTCTTTCCAAAGATTGAATTCTTTAGTATTCAAGCTAACTATTTTACTGGACATATTCCTGTTTCAATATCTAATGCCTCAAATCTACAAGGTCTTTGGATGATTGAAAACAAACTAGATGGAAAGGTCCCTTCTTTGCTAAATTTACATAGGCTTGAGAAATTAGTTCTTGGTGTCAACCATCTAGGAAGTGGGGGAGTTGGTGACTTGACCTTTCTTTGTGATTTGATGAATGCCACCCATTTAAGCGAAATATATATTATGGAAAACAATTTTGGGGGTATGCTACCTCAGTGCACAGCTAACTTATCTTCTCTTGTATACTTCCATGCCTACCAAAATAAATTATCAGGTCAAATCCCAAATGGGATTGGAAATCTGGTTAACTTGCAGAGCCTAGTTCTGTCATCCAACCAATTTTCAGGTCAAATCCCCCCTGATATAGGCAAACTTGAGAAGTTATACAGACTCGGTTTGTATGAAAACTCTCTTTCTGGCAACATTCCATCGTCTTTTGGAAATTTCAGTTGGTTAACTCAATTATATTTACATAACAACAGCCTTCAAGGCAATATCCCTCTAAGTTTAGGTGACTGTCACAAGTTGGAAGTCTTAATTCTTGAAAATAACAATCTCAGTGGTACCATTTCCCCCCAAGTCATTGGTTTGTCGGCTTCATATACTCAAGTATATTTATCTCAAAACCATTTTACCGGTTTCCTCCCCAAAGAATTAGGAAACTTAATAAATCTAGAACTATTAATTGTTTCTGGAAACATGTTATTTGGCGAAATTCCAGCAAGCCTTGGCAGTTGTGTGAGAATGGAATATCTATACATGGATGGAAATTTCTTCCAAGGGACAATTCCATCGTCTTTGGGTTCACTAAGAGGTATTCAACAATTGTCTCTCTCTCACAACAACTTGTCAGGCACAATTCCTGAATTCTTGGAGCATTTTGAATTTCTGCAAGTTTTGAATCTATCCGATAACAATTTTGAGGGCAAGGTACCAATCGAAGGAGTTTTCAAGAATGCAACTGCCACATCAATCCAAGGAAATAGTAAACTTTGTGGGGGCATACCTGGGTTTCATTTGCCAAAATGCAAATCTGAACATCGCAAAGAGGGAGGATTGAGGCCAACCTTGAAATTGATAATATCTCTAGTTTGTGGTCTTCTTGGAGTCATTTTTGCATTCTCCTTCTTCTTCCTTTGTTGCTTACGGAGGAAGAGAAAGGAGCGTACTTCAAGTGATTCATCAGAAAACTTTCTTAAGGTGTCTTACCAAATTCTTCTAAAAGCAACTGATGGATTCTCCTCTTCTAATTTGATTGGTGCGGGCAGTTTTGGGTCTGTCTATAAAGGTGTACTTGACCAAGGTGAAACGACTATTGCTGTCAAGGTACTCAACCTCGTTCATCGTGGAGCTTCCAAAAGTTTCGCTGCTGAGTGCGAGGCCTTGAAAAACATCAGACACCGTAATCTTCTGAAGGTACTCTCTGCATGTTCCGGTGTGGATTATGAAGGTACTGATTTCAAGGCCTTAATTTACGAGTTCATGGTTAATGGGAGCTTAGAGGAATGGTTGCATCCACCGCAGACAATTGCTGAGATGAATGAGAGACCAAGGAGTTTAACTTTTTCTCAAAGGTTGAATATTGGCATTGATGTTGCTATGGCATTGGATTATCTCCATAACCATTGCCATAAGTCAATAGTTCACTGCGATCTGAAGCCAAGCAATGTTCTTCTCAATGATGATATGATTGGACATGTTGGTGACTTTGGGTTGGTAAGATTCCTTCCCAAAGCTTCTGAAAGTCATTCTGTTAACCAATCAAGCTCCGTCGGAGTAAAAGGAACAATTGGTTATGCTCCACCAGGTGAATAATTTCATTAACATATATTATTAATTCAATTTAATTTTTCTTGATATTTATTAATAGTTTCAAACATGAAAGTGGGGCTTTTGAGCACTTGATTAAAAATTAGAATCTGGTGTTTTGAATTTTCCAATTGCAGAGTATGGAATGGGACATGAAGTCTGGACACAAGGTGACGTGTACAGTTATGGCATCCTCCTGTTGGAAATGTATACTGGGAAAAGACCAACGGATAACATGTATACTGGGCAGGAACTATTAGGAAAATACTGATGGTTGGCTAGACAAATATAATTTATTCCAATTTTTATAAATGGCAAACCAATTCAATAAAGTACAACCGCACAACTATAAAATTATTATAGCATGCCCTTCTTTTGAACACATAACTTCAAATTCCATACAGTTGCCTAATTCCCTGCCCCCATTTTTCCCCATCTCATCAATATCAATTAAACTACTCTTTTCATTTACAAATTAACATTTTGTTAACTTGCAGCCAACAATAGCACAACACCACTCTACAAGATAATCCCACCGCTGCACAAAGTGAGGAAGGCAAGAATACCACTTCATCTGCTGCAAAACCAGTTGAAGACCCCACTGACAGTCTGGACGACGATGTTTACTGACCTCCCTATAACACCTGTCCCAAAATGTTTTCATTAGCAACTAGGTTCTGCAAGTCTTTTCGTTATGAACACAAACAAATTTACTACTAAGTTGTTTAATCCTTTTTGTTGTTTAACCCTCTTTTGAATGATGCTTGGTATATTAAGATATTAACAATATCTTAACATTCTAATCAGCATAAAAATTGCCTCATCAGTTTGGCTTTTGGAATTAAACCATGGCTACAAATGTTTTATATTGCCTGGGTAAGTCATGTATGCGTACAAAAAGTACTATGTTTAAAAACTGTGTTTTTGTTTTCAAGTTCTGCCAACACTTGCACTTACATATCTTAATTGTTCACTCAATTTCAATAATTATTTATACCCGCAGCATCGCGCGGGCAATATACTAGTGTTTACTGGAAAAAGACCAACAGATAACATGTTTCAAGGAACTTCAAACGTTCATAACTTTGTGAAGGAAGCTCTGCCTGAGAAAGTGGTAGAGATTGTCGATCCAATTCTTGTTCAAGAAAACTTGGAAGGAGAGATGAGCACAAATAATGGTTTTAATGAGGATAACAAAAGGATTTGCATCAAAATTCAAGAAAGCTTGATTGCGGTTTTGGAAATTGGAGTTGCTTGCTCTGCAGAATTGCCTAGAGAACGGATGGACATAAGTGATGTTGTGGCTGAGATGTGCATGATCAGAAACAAACTTCAAGATGATAGAATAATTGCCTAGATGATCGAGCTAGCTTGTTGTTTGGGACTTTGGGTCGTAGAAGCGGCTCCTCCTTGGTTGGAGCCCTATCTACAATCTGATATTGGTGTTGTAAGTGATCTCGCTATCAGTAAATATATATATATATATATAATTTTTATGTATGTAAGACATTCTAAATAAATAACGACATGGACTTTTTTATGACTTTTGTCATTTTTTATTCTATTTTTGACAAGGTTCAATATATTGGGGTATAGAATCATTAGAATGAAGCTTAACTCTTAATCCATTTCCCCACCCTCCCTGACCATTTGAACTAACCCCAAAGGGATATTGTAACTAAAAGTTCTATTTAGTTCCAGCAAATATCCGTAAGTTTTTACTTATAGCTACCACAGTACCACTAGGTTTTAGTGCTATTCAGAGGTGATCTGTTGGTTCAGTTTGTGTCAAGTGGTGAGTAAGTACCTTATATTCTCACCAAAAGGTCTTCCTTCCACTCACTTCTTTTTACTTCCAAATTAACAATTTCATGCTTGGATCCCCTGGCGTGATCTGGAGTGGGGATGACATAGTGACTGCAAAACTGCCAGATGAGATTCCAGATCAGCCTCCCATGCACGTCAGCAATTCGAGAGAATGGATAGGAAATTAGGAATCATTCCGCTGTTAGAAACAGTTAAAGTTACTTTGGCTGGTTGTACTGTTATAAATTAAATACAGCTTGCCCGAATCTGATGAATATATCAATGGAAATGTGTATGTGGGCATTTCCTACACTGGGCCCTGATTGAATCCAGGGGACCAAGCATTAATTAGGACTGTCTTCTGCCGCATTCCAAGAAAAAGAAAAGACAACCCCTTTTCTTCAACCCTCCTCACCTGTGGGCTCACATTGAGTTTTCAAAATTGGCTTCAGGAAATTGCTTCAACTTTTCTTGGCTTCTTCACAGCGACCATAGAGAAAAGAAAAGAGAAAAAACAAAAACAAACAAAAAGCCTCATTTTCTCGATTCCCTGTACGGATTTGTTTATATTTTTCTTCTTGTTGTGGTCCCTAGGGATTGAAGAATAAGAAGACTCCTTGCTTCTCCATTTGTGAGACTAAGTAATCATGAAGGCCATTATGAACAGCCCGAATTCTTGCTACCCTTGCCCAGTCCATAGACTAGGTTTGCTTTAGTCAGTCAGTGGGTCATCTGATGCCGTGAGTAAAGCACCAATGAGGCAATGAACCATCATGCACAGCACTTGCCACTTGGATCTTGTTACTATCTCATTTCTAAATTTTTTTTTTTTTTTTTGGATTTTTTTCAAATTTGGTGCCGGAATTTTAGGCTATGTCCAAGTTAATACCTAAACTTTAATTTATTCACATTGCATATCAAATCTTTTATTTTGTATCTAATAAGTACCAAATTTTAATTCCGTCAGTCAAAATTCTAATTCTGTTAGTCAACTTAATACGGATAAATGATAGTGCTAATTAAGTCTTTTAGAGCAATTCCAACAAGTTTACCTATATTCTAGCTAAATTTGTGCAAAAAAAAAAAATTAGAAATCTATACTCCTTGCTTCTCCATTTGTGAGACTAAGTAATCATGAAGGCCATTATAAACAGCCCGAATTCTTGCTACCCTTGCCCAGTCCATGGACTAAGTTTGCTTTAGTCAGTCAGTGGGTCATCTGATGCCGTGAGAAAAGCACCAATGAGGCAATGAACCATCATGTACAGCACTTGCCACTTGGGTCTTGTTACTCATCTCATTTCTATTTTTTTTTTTTTTTCGAATTTTTTTCAAATTTGGTGCCAGAATTTTAGGCTATGTCCCAAGTTAATACATAAACTTTAATTTATTCACATTGCATATCAAATCTTTTATTTTGTATCTAATAAATACCAAATTTTAATTCCGTCCGTCAAAATTCTAATTCTGTTAGTCAATTTAATACGGATAAAAGATAGTGCAAATTAAGTCTTTTAGAGCAATTCCAACAAGTTTACCTATATTCTTGCTAAATTTGTGCAAAAAAAAAATTAGAAATCTATACTCCTTGCTTCTCCATTTGTGAGACTAAGTAATCATGAAGGCCATTATAAACAGCTTGAAATCTTGCTACCCTTGCCCAGTCCATGGACTAAGTTTTCTTTAGTCAGTCAGTGGGTCATCTGATGCCGTGAGTAAAGCACCGATGAGGCAATGAACCATCATGTACAGCACTTGCCACTTGGGTCTTGTTACTCATCTCATTTCTTTTTTTTTTTTTTTTGGATTTTTTTCAAATTTGGTGCCAGAATTTTAGGCTATGTCCCAAGTTAATACATAAACTTTAATTTATTCACATTGCATATCAAATCTTTTATTTTGTATCTAATAAATACCAAATTTTAATTCCGTCAGTCAAAATTCTAATTCTGTTAGTCAACTTAATACGGATAAACGATAGTGCAAATTAAGTCGTTTAGAGCAATTCTAACAAGTTTACCTATATTCTTGCTAAATTTGTGCAAAAAAAAAATTAGAAATCTATACTCCTTGCTTCTCCATTTGTGAGACTAAGTAATCATGAAGGCCATTATAAACAGCCCGAATTCTTGCTACCCTTGCCCAGTCCATGGACTAAGTTTTCTTTAGTCAGTCAGTGGGTCATCTGATGCCGTGAGTAAAGCACCGATGAGGCAATGAACCATCATGTACAGCACTTGCCACTTGGGTCTTGTTACTCATCTCATTTATAATTTTTTTTTTTTTTTTTGGGTTTTTTTCAAATTTGGTGCCGGAATTTAGGCTATGTCCCAAGTTGATACCTAAACTTTAATTTATCCACATTGCATATCAAATCTTTTATTTTGTATCTAATAAGTACCAAATTTTAATTCCGTCAGTCAAAATTCTAATTATGTTAGTCAACTTAATAGAGATAATAGTTCTAAACTGCTACTTAAGTCTTTAGAGCAACTCCAACAAGTTTACCTATATTCTAGCTAAATTTGTGCAAAAAAAATTAGAAATCTATTTTAGCTAACTATTTTTAAAATCTTACCCCAGTAATGTTTTATATTTTAGCTAATCTTCAGATTTAATTAATTATTTAAAAGCTTTTTATCACCAATAGTCCATTTACTTTTACTCAAACATCAAATTGGTCCATAAAGTGCATTTTCAATCAATTTAATCCCTTATATTTGCCATCGAACATCAATTTGGTCCATAAACACACTTTGAAAATTCGCCAAAAATAGCTCGGGATACGAAAAAAAATTTCAAAAATTCCTACGGACTCGTCTAGATTACTACTATTTTTATATAAAGTCAAATTATAAATTGATTTTTCAGAAAATTAGAAATTCTCAAACTAATTCCCCGAAAATACTAAACGTTAATTTGATAATTTGACCCCATATAAAAATAGTAATAGTCAAGACGAGTCCATAGGAATTTTCAGAGAATTTTTTCATATGCTGAGCTATATTTGGCAACGACGAATTTTCAAAGGTTGTCTCTGGATCAAATTAATGTTCGGTGACAAAGATGAAGGATGATATTGAGTTAAAATGCACTTTAGAGACCAAATTGATGTTTTAGTGAAAGTTAATGGACTATTTGTGATAAAAAACCTTATTTAAATTTGATATTATGACTAATGAGGGATAAATTTGTACAATTGCAATTAAAGAATTCAAAACTTGTGTCAGTTGGTTTGTTTTGGCTATAGCTATTTTCTCTCTCCTTTCTCCCAAATCTAGCTAACCAAAAAACAAATCCTAATTAGCTAATTAGATAGATAATATGTTGGCATTGATGTTTCTATGGCATTGGATTATCTCCATAACCATTGCCATAAGTCAATAGTTCACTGCGATCTGAAGCCAAGCAATGTTCTTCTCAATGATGATATGATTGGACATGTTGGTGACTTTGGGTTGGTAAGATTCCTTCCCAAAGCTTCTGAAAGTCATTCTGTTAACCAATCAAGCTCCGTCGGAGTAAAAGGAACAATTGGTTATGCTCCACCAGGTGAATAATTTCATTAACATATATTATTAATTCAATTTAATTTTTCTTGATACTTATTAATAGTTTCAAACATGAAAGTGGGGCTTTGAGCACTTGATTAAAAATTAGAATCTGGTGTTTTGAATTTTCCAATTGCAGAGTATGGAATGGGACATGAAGTCTGGACACAAGGTTATATTTTCTCGATTCCCAGTACGGATTTGTTTATATTTTTCTTCTTGTTGTGGTCCCTAGGGATTGAAGAATAAGAAGACTCCTTGCTTCTCCATTTGTGAGACTAAGTAATCATGAAGGCCATTATGAACAGCCCGAATTCTTGCTACCCTTGCCCAGTCCATAGACTAGGTTTGCTTTAGTCAGTCAGTGGGTCATCTGATGCCGTGAGTAAAGCACCAATGAGGCAATGAACCATCATGTACAGCACTTGCCACTTGGGTCTTGTTACTCATCTCATTTCTATTTTTTTTTTTTTTTTTTTTTTTGGATTTTTTTCAAATTTGGTGCCAGAATTTTAGGCTATGTCCCAAGTTAATACATAAACTTTAATTTATTCACATTGCATATCAAATCTTTTATTTTGTATCTAATAAATACCAAATTTTAATTCCGTCAGTCAAAATTCTAA
Source organism: Dryas octopetala (assembly GCF_963921425.1). NCBI lineage: Eukaryota > Viridiplantae > Streptophyta > Magnoliopsida > Rosales > Rosaceae > Dryas > Dryas octopetala. The sequence goes on from NC_141368.1 coordinate 13,020,195, forward strand.
TTCTGTTAGTCAATTTAATACGGATAAACGATAGTACAAATTAAGTCTTTTAGAGCAATTCCAACAAGTTTACCTATATTCTTGCTAAATTTGTGCAAAAAAAAAATTAGAAATCTATACTCCTTGCTTCTCCATTTGTGAGACTAAGTAATCATGAAGGCCATTATAAACAGCCCGAATTCTTGCTACCCTTGCCCAGTCCATGGACTAAGTTTTCTTTAGTCAGTCAGTGGGTCATCTGATGCCGTGAGTAAAGCACCGATGAGGCAATGAACCATCATGTACAGCACTTGCCACTTGGGTCTTGTTACTCATCTCATTTCTAATTTTTTTTTTTTTTTGAGTTTTTTTCAAATTTGGTGCCGGAATTTAGGTTATGTCCCAAGTTGATACATAAACTTTAATTTGTCTATATTACATATCAAATCTTTTATTTTGTATCTAATAAGTATCAAATTTTAATTCCGTCTCAAAATTCTAATTCTGTTAATCAACTTAATGGAGATAAACGATAGTGCTAAGTCTTTTAGAGCAACTATAACAAGTTTACCTATATTCTAGCTAAATTTGTGCAAAAAAAATTAGAAATCTATTTTAGCTAACTATTTTTAAAATCTTACCCCAGCAATGTTTTCAAATTCAGATTTAATTAATTATTTAAAAGTTTTTTATCACCAATAGTCCATCTACTTTCACTCAAACATCAAATTGGTCCCTAAAGTACATTTCAATCAATTTAATCCTTTATATTTGCCATTGAACATCAATTTAGTCCATAAACACACTTTGAAAATTCGCCAAAAATAGCTCGGAATACGAAAAAAAATTTCAAAAATTCATACGGACTCGTCTTAACTACAACTATTTTTATATAAGGTCAAATTATAAATTGATTTTCCAGAAAATTAGAAATTCCCAAACTAATTCCTCGAAAATACTAAACGTTAATTTGATAATTTGACCCTATATAAAAATAGTAATAGTCAAGACGAGTCCATAGGAATTTTCAGAGAATTTTTTCATATGCTGAGCTATATTTGGCGACGGCGAATTTTCAAAGTTTGTCTCGGGACCAAATTAATGTTCGGTGACAAAGATGAGGGATGATATTGAGTGAAAATGTACTTTAAAGACCAAATTGATGTTTTAGTGAAAGTTAATGGACTATTTGTGATAAAAAGCCTTATTTAAATTTGATATTATGACTGTTTGTCTCGGGACCAAATTAATGTTCGGCGAATTTTGGCTATAGCTATTTTCTCTCTCCTCTCACCCAAATCTAGCTAACCAAAAAACAAATCCTAATTAGCTAAGTAGATAGATACTATGTTGGAGAATGATTTCAGAAGAAAATCAACTAATATAAATAGGGAGGGAGAGATAACTAAGTTGTTGGAGATGCTTTTACAAGTTAAAAAAATAATAATAATAAAAATCAGAGTAATAAAAAAAAAATATAAAACAAAAAAGGAAGAAGAAAAGAAAAAGAATAAAACAATAAAAAAAGAAGATGAGGTGGGTACGGGTTGGGTGTGGGGATCTGTACTCTGTAGTAGTTTTCTTTTTTAATTTTATGGATTTGAAACAATAAGAGAAGAAGGAAGTAGGTATAGGACTGTGGGGGAAAGAAGAAGAAGGCAGGTATATGGGACTATGGACTAAGAGGGTGGGTGTGGGACTGTGATGGGATCTGCATTAGGTTAGGGATCTAATGTAGTTACAGAAGAAGAGGAAGGAGGAGTAGGAGAAGGTGATGGCGATGTGGTTGGGTGGGGGCAAAGAGAAGAATGGCACATGTGAAGGAAGATAATATTACCAATAATGCTAGTTGTCCCACATTTTTTTTTCCACATTTGTATCCCACCTGATGTGTCATTATTTTACTGGATATGTATTTCTTTTTTCTTTTTTAGGTTTTATTTTTTAATTTGTAGTGTCCAATGTATGAATGCCATGTAAGATGGTATGAAATTGTGGTATAAAAATGTGGTAAGTGTAGCATTACTGTAATATTACCCATGGGAATTTCCATTTGGGTAAACAATCTTAACTGCATTTACTGAAATACTCATGTATTTGACAACTTCCGTTATTGATTTAGACAGAAGTACCAATTAAATACAAATTAAAAGATGAGATATGCAATTTGGACAAATTAAAGTTTATGTACCAATTTTGAAAAAAACCTTTTTTCTTTTTCTTTTCTGCTTAAAGTATTGCTACATTTTGTAAATCTTTTAATTAAATTTTGTTCACCAAATAATATGCAATATCCACCACCATAGTGTTAACAATGTGCTTCTTTTATTTGAGAAAATTTTCGATTGAAATTTCAATAGAAATTTTCTCGGAATTTTCGATTAAAATTTTAATTTCGACAAAATTAGACAAAAATGACAAAAATTGCTATTAAAATACGAAAATTTTGAATAAAACTTGATCATATGATTATTTAACATATTATCTACTACATTAATAAAAAACATTGAAGAAACTAAATTATATAGTAGGTTTCATGTGATATAAGGTGAATATAATGCACGCTGAAGGCAAATACTGTTAAAAAAATGGATTACTAATTAATAATTATATAAATAACACCTCGAATTTATTTATATTACAATATTAAATTATGAATTAAATAAGTATTCAATAAGATGAATATAATGCGTGTTGGGGCAAATACTGCTAAATAAAAATGGTTAACTAATTAACAATTACATAAAAATGACTTCTTTTTAAGGGATATTTAATCATTTTGAATCCAATTATCCTTAAAACATATGTGGACAAATAAGAAAATGACAAGTATTGTTATTTTTTAAACCCCTTAACCCAATAACCAAACACAATCCAAATAGATTGTGAAATCTCGAAAAGTTGGTTTATAATTTATTTTGGAGTAAATAGTGATTTATTGATAATTATCTTGTTAATTTTGAGATATTAGAATTTTTCTGAAGAATTTTGAAAGGCACTAAATGAATTTGAAGTCGTAGAAAATAAGATTTATCAAGACGAGCTCACGGGATTTCACATAACGTTTTTCGAACCTCGAAGTTAATTTTGGTGAGTTATTTGGATTTTAAGTAATTTCGGTGGAGCATCGAGGAATAATAAAAATTAAGAAAGGCCCAGTCTTGATTTTAGTCTTGATGGAAAGGTCTCGGGTCAACAAGCGTGTAGACGCAAATGGAACATGTTTTGGAGTTACGGACAAACGAAGATTGAGGGGTATTTTAGTCTTTTCACCAACTAGGGTTTAGTACAAAAGAAACTCAAACCCAGAATTTCTATTTCATTCTCTCTTCCATTCGCCACACATCATGACCTAGACCTCATCTCTCTCATCTCTTTCTCTCTCCCCGACCTCATCTCTCTCTCTCGTTGTTCCTCTTTCCCCAACGATTTCGCCACCTCATTCTCTCTTCTAGTCGCCACACACCATGACCCCAGACCTCATCTCTCTCTCTCTCTCTCTTTCCCCGGCGATTTTGCCGCCTCATCTCGCCCCCTGCTGTCGAAACCCACTGAAACCCAGAAATCCCACCCCGAAGCCGATATTTTCGCAAAAATTTCCAAAATCTTGATGAAAATATTTTAGTATAATAAAAGCTCCCCTTCCCCAAAAAACAAAATTTTCCTCCTTGCTTAAAAGTAGAGATTCTCTTCTTTTCCTTCATAAACTGGCCAAAGTAAAAGTAGAGATTCTCTTCTTTTCCATTAAAAACAAGCCAATAATGATTCATGGACGAAAAGTAGGACTTGAGGCAAATTATAAAAATAAGCTAATTGATTCTCAATGTACACTCACATTTTTTTTTAAGTTGGATTTTTCTTATTTTTGAAATGGAGCTTTAAAATATTTTTTAAATTATTCAATTCTAAGATAATATAAAGGTCCGTTGACTTTAAGTACCAAATTGCAATGTTTTTTCATTTTAAATACCAAAATGTTTATGTCATTTCACTTTAGATACTAAATTTCAGTTTAGGTACCAACTTTAAAAAACATTCTTATACCGAGCAGTAACTGTCTAACACGCATAACTTTTTTATTGATTTGTTATTTTTTCAATATTTGCAAGGCTTAAACTTTAATGTTTAGTCTCTAAGTTATAGGACTTCATCCCCCAAGTCTAAATCAAAAGCATTAAACCCTTATAAATTTTGAATTTTAATGAATTTGAAACAATCACAACTGTATAGCAAGACATTATGACCTAATTCAAAATGTCTTGCTCTAGGTTAGTACCTAAACTAAAAAAAATTAGTGTCTTACTACTTTGCTGAAAAACTATTGATATTTGGTATTTAATTAATATTTAATCTTAATTTTCTATAATATAAAAGGTTTATAAAATTTAGGGTTTTTTTTTATCAACAAAATTAGGATTAAATACCAAATATAAGGGTTTAATGCTTTTGATTTAGGATTGAGTGATGAAGTCCTATAACCCAGAGACTAAACATTAAAGTTTAAGCCTTGCAAATATTGAAAAAACAACAAATCAACAAAAGAGTTATGACTGTCTAACAGTCATAGGCTCGGTATAACCATGTTTTTTAAAGTTGGTTCTAAACTGAAATTTAGTATCTAAAGTCAAATGACATAAAAATTTTGGTAGTTAAAATGAAAAAACATTGTAATTTGGTACCCAAAGTCAGCGAACTTTTTTTTTAAATATTCCTATATGAACTTTGACCACTGTCCCAATAAGTGCCCAAATTGTTGATTGAAGGCTATATACCACTTTTGCCCCCTGAAATTGCAACGAAATCTCGATTAACCCATTTCGTTTCAATTGTATCAATTTGTCACCTAATAGTACAAATCGTCTTCTAATGTGCCCATTCGGCTCAATTCCGTTATAACCTCCGTCAATTTTGATGACGTAGCGCCTACGTGGCAGGACATATTGGTCATTTTGACTCTTCTGGACCATTCAGTACCTCACTTTGCCACATAGATGCAAAAGTGGGACCCACCCTTTGCCATGTAGACAAAAAATAATAAAAAAGAATAAAATATTTAAAAATTGTATAAAATATAAAACTAAATAATTGAATTAAAAAAAATATATATATAAAATAAAAAAAGAGCCAGTTGCCTTCCTCCCCCTCTCTCCCCTGCCCCCAAACCCTCCTTCCTCCCCCTCCCCTACATCCACCACCCAACCCACTCACCTCCCTCCCAATCTCTGGCCACAGGGTACCTCATCCTCTGGGTCAGCAACCCCCCAACCAGCCTCCCAGCCGCATCTCTCTCAAACCCTTTCTATCTCTCTCTCTTTGTCACTTTCTCTATCTCTCTGTCACTCTCTTTCTCTCTCTACTAGGAGCGACACAGGCATTGAGCTCGTCCTCCGCGACCTCCACGCCAAGCACGGCCTCGCAATGCAAACCTGAGTCGGGGCTAGGTAAGGGGGGGAGGAAGAGAGGTGGGTGGATGGAAGGGGAAGGGGATTGGTCGGGGCTGAGTAGGGGTGGGTGTGGCCAGATCTGGGTGGGGAGGGAATGAGGGTTTTTTTTTTTTAATTTTATTTTATTTTGGTTTTTTAAAATATTAGAATTTTTATTATTATTTTTTTTTGTACACGTGGCAACTCATATACGGTCTAAGTGTCGAAATGACCAATAAAAAAAAAAAGAGCCAGTTGCCTTCCTCCCCCCTCTCCCGTGCCCCCAAACCCTCCTCCCTCCCCTTCCCCTGCATCCATCACCCAACCTACTCACCTCCTTCCCAATCTCCGACCACCGGGTCGGCAACCCCCCAACCAGCCTTCCAACCGCATCTCTCTCAAACCCTTTCTGTCTCTCTCTCTCTCTCTCTCTCTCTTTGTCACTTTCTATATATCTCTATCAATCACTTTCTCTCTCTATTAGGAGCGACACTGGCATCGGGCTCGTCCTCCGCGACCTCCACGCCAAGCACGGCCTTGCAATGCAAACCCGAGTCTGGGCTAGGTAAGGGGTGGGTGGGTGGGTGGGTGGGTGGAGGGGGGAGGGGGTTGGTCGGGGGAGGGAGGTGGGTTGGGGCTGGGGGGAAGGGTGGTTGCAGGAGAGAGGGGCTGGGTGGGTGTGGCCAAATCTGGGTGGGGAGGGAATGAGGTGTTTTTTTTATATTTTTTTTAATTATGGTTTTTTAAAATATTAGAATTTTTTATTTTTATTTTTTTGTACACGTGGCAACTCATATATTATCTAAGTGTCGAAATGACCAATATGCCCTGCCACGTCATCAAAATTAACGGAGGTTATGACAGAATTGAGCCTAGAGGGCACATTGGAACACAAAATATACTATTAGGTGACAAATTGATACAATTGAAATGATAAGGGGTGAATTGAGATTTCGTTGCAATGTCAAGGGGCAAAAGTGGTATATAGCCTTAATTGAATACTGGCGTGAAAACTGAGAATGGCATGATCTGTAATTTGTTTCAACTAATAATGCCCTAGCTTTGCTGAGTTGGAAAAAAATGGACCGCAATTGGAAACGCAAAACTAGCGGTTCACATCCAAGTTGGTAATTAGGAAGTGGGCCTAGTTCTAAAAAACTAAAATTTAAAAAATCTAAAAAATTGATCTGACTCTGTCTGTGTGATTACCCTTATCCAAGGGACTGTGGATTAGCCTCAACTAAAACCCATGTATCAAATTGTTGTCAATTAAAAATTTAGCTAATTTACCTATCAAAGTTTTTAAACTAGGCCAATGTGGCCCAAATTTTTAGGACGTCTTCCAAATTTTTATCTAAAAGATTGCGTTAGAATAAAACGAATAATTCACACTCAAAGTTTTAGATAGGTCAAGGGTGGTTTCATATTACCAAGATTTGTCACTTTTTTTGCAATAATACTAGTTGTCCCTTTTTTTTTTTTCTCACATTTGTTTTTCACCTGATGTGTCATTACTTTACTGGAAGGGTATTTCCTTTTTCTTTTGTAGATTTTATTTTTTAATTTTTGGTGTTCAATGTATGAATGCCATGTAAGATGGTATGAAATTGTGGTATAAAAATGTAGTAAGTATAGCATTACTGCTTTTTTTGGAATCTAATGCACAAAAATAAACAAAATTTGGTCGAATGGGAATGAATTCAGACAAACACACAAGACCTATGTTAAGTGAATTGTCCATTTTGCCCTCACTCGAAGGGCACGTGACAATGTTTTTAACAGAAATTTGGATGAAATCCTAAAATATTAGGTCATATTGGTATTTTTAAAAATATTAATGGGAGGGCAGTTTAACACACGGGTCATAAACTCATAATAAGAGACAAAATGACTATTAAGACGTCATTGACTTTTCAACTTGACCAATAGGACAGTTAATGACGTATATTCAGGGAACATCTTCAAATCTGTGACATCAAAAGTCACATTTGTTGTAGTGCGCGCATGCTGGCTCTGAACAAATCTGAAAATATGAGTCAAGAACTTTTGGCAGAGTCAAGATGCTTTTCTTTTAGAGAAGGTAGTATCTTTTTTCTCTGAAGTCTCAAGTACTGCCATTAATTATTGGTGTTTACGTTCTTCATGGGGTGCGTGTGGGTCCAAAGACTCCAAACTCATTAAGCAGCCTACTGCCTATATATTGGATTCTCCTCGAGTTGCTAGAGTAGTCACCGGTTTAGCTGCCAAATTAAGTTTCAGAAAATTGAAAGTATGGTGCTTTACAGGTTCATTTCATCTTTCTGCATGCATGCTCTTATTCTTCACTCATGCATTGGTTTGCCTCTCTCTGGAAATGAGACAGATCGAGTGGCCTTGCTTGATGTCAAAGCCAGGATAACTGATGACCCTCTTGGAGTCATGACTTCATGGAACGAAACCAACCACTTTTGCCATTGGCATGGTGTTACATGTGGTCACCGCCACCAGAGGGTCACGGTGTTGGACCTGCGGTCCTTGAAACTTGCAGGCTCTATATCACCACATGTTGCAAATTTGAGTTTCTTGAGAGAATTTTATCTCTATAACAACAGCTTCAGCCATGAAATTCCTCCAGAAATTGGCCGACTGCGCAGATTGACAGATTTGCAATTGGACAATAATTCACTTAGTGGCCAAATTCCCTCCAACTTATCAGGTTGCTCTCAACTCCTCACCCTTTATCTTGCTTTCAATTCTCTGGCAGGAACAATTCCTCAGGAGCTTGGCTCCTTGTCGAAGCTAATTGCAATTGATATTGACAACAACAACCTTACAGGAACTATCCCATACTCCTTTACCAACTTATCATCTCTTTTCTTGCTTTCTGCACAAACTAATAATTTAATTGGGAGTATTCCAGATATTTTTGGCCAAATGACCAAATTTGCGTTCCTTTCTTTGGGCCAAAATATGTTTTCTGGTCTGATCCCTCCCTCATTTTTCAATCTTTCTTCAAATTTTACATTTTTTGATGCGATAGATAACAAACTCCAAGGGACTTTGCCCACAAACTTTGATATCGCCTTTCCACATATAGAATTCTTTGTTATAGATTTGAACCAATTTAGTGGACGTATTCCTGTTTCAATATCCAATGCGTCAAATCTTGTTCATCTTGGAATGTTAAGAAACAAACTACATGGAGACGTCCCCTCTTTGCAAAATTTACATAGGCTTGAGAGATTAGTTCTTGGTTCCAACCATCTTGGAAGTCAGGGAGTTGGTGACTTGAACTTTCTTTGTGATTTGACTAATGCCACCAATTTACAAGTATTAGCCATTAATAAAAACAATTTCGGCGGTATACTACCTCAATGCATAGCTAACTTATCTTCTTCTCTAGGATACATTGGTCTATATGAGAATAAAATACTAGGAAGAATCCCAAACGGGATTGGAAATCTGGTCAACTTGGAAACTCTAACTCTTTTTGGAAACCAATTTTCAGGTCAAATCCCACCTGATCTAGGAAAGCTTCAGAAATTATATAAATTATATATGGGTATGAACTCTCTCTCTGGGAATGTTCCATCCACATTTGGAAATTTGAGTCTATTAACTAAATTAATCTTAAATGACAACAACCTCAATGGCAATATCCCTTCAAGTTTAGGAAAGTGTAACAATTTGGAAGTCTTAATTATTAGTAACAACAATCTCAGCGGCATCATTTCCCCAGAAGTCATTGGTGTCTCGACTTCAAAAATTCTTTTGGATTTATCTCGAAATCATTTGACCGGATCCCTTCCCAAAGAATTAGGAAACTTACTAAATCTGGAGCAATTAAATGTTTCTGAAAACATGTTATTTGGTGAGATTCCTCCAAGTCTTGGTGGTTGTATAAAAATAGAAGCTCTAGACCTGCAAGGAAACTTCTTCCAAGGGACAATTCCATCCTCTTTGGGTTCACTAAGAGGTATTCAATTCCTGTATCTCTCTCACAACAACTTGACGGGCAGAATTCCAGAATTCTTGGAGCATTTTGAATTTCTGCAAGTTTTGAGTCTATCCTACAACAATTTCGAGGGCGTGGTACCAATCAAAGGAGTTTTCAAGAATGCAACTGCCACATCAGTCCAAGGAAATGGTAAACTTTGTGGGGGTATACCTGAGTTTCAATTGCCAAAATGCAAATATGAACACCACCCCAAAAAGGCAGGATGGAGCACAACCTTGAAACTGATAATCTCTTTAGTTTGTGGTCTTCTTGGAGTCATTTTTGCACTTTCCTTTTTGTACCTTTGTTGCTTACGGAGGAAGAAAAAGGAGCAAACTTCAAGTGATGCATCAGAAAACTTTCTTAGACTGTCTTACCAAATCCTTCTGAAAGCTACTGATGGATTCTCCTCTTCCAATTTGATTGGTGCGGGCAGTTTTGGGTCGGTCTATAAAGGGGTGCTTGACCAAGGTGAAACCACTATTGCTGTCAAGGTACTCAATCTCGTTCATCATGGAGCTTCCAAAAGTTTCTCTGCTGAGTGTGAGGCCTTGAAAAACATCAGACACCGTAATCTTCTGAAGGTACTCTCTGCATGTTCCGGTGTGGATTATCAAGGTACTGATTTCAAGGCCTTAATTTACGAGTTCATGGTTAATGGGAGCTTAGAGGAATGGTTGCATCCAAGTCAGGCAATAAGTGAGACAAATGAGAGACAAAGGAGTTTAACTTTTTCTCAAAGGTTGAACATTGCAATTGATGTTGCTATGGCATTGGATTATCTCCATCATCATTGCCATAAGTCAATAGTTCACTGCGATCTCAAGCCAAGCAATGTTCTTCTCAATGATGATATGATTGGACATGTTGGTGACTTTGGGTTGGTAAGATTCCTTCCCAAATCTTCTGAAAGTCCTTCTGTTAACCAATCCAGCTCCGTCGGACTAAAGGGCACAATTGGTTATGCACCTCCAGGTGAATAATTTCATTAATATATATTTAATTAAATTTTTCTTGATATTTATTTAATAGTTTCAAACATGAAAGTAGGGCTTCGAGAACTTAATTAAAAATTAGAATCTGGTGTTTTGAATTGTCAAATTGCAGAGTATGGAATGGGACATGAAGTCTGGACACAAGGTGATGTGTACAGTTATGGCATCCTCCTGTTGGAAATGTTTACTGGAAAAAGACCAACGGATAACATGTTTCAAGGAACTTCAAACCTTCATAACTTTGTCAAGGAAGCTCTGCCTAAGCAAGTGGTAGAGATTGCCGATCCAATTCTTGTTCAAGAAAACCTGGGAGGAGAGATGAGCACAAACAATCGTTTAAATGAGGATAACATAAGGATTCGCATCAAAATTCAAGAAAGCTTGATTGCGGTCTTGGAAATTGGAGTTGCTTGCTCTGCAGAATTGCCTAGAGAACGGCTGGACATAAGTGATGTTGCAGCTGAGATGTGCATGATCAGAAACAAACTTCAAGTTGATAGAATAATTGCCTAGATATTGCTAGATTGTATGTAATGTTGTTTCATATTTGTTTAGATTGTATGCTAGATTGTCTAGATATGCTAAATTAAAGGTCTGCAGCAAAAGATTTCCATATTTGTTTGATCAAATAAACACTGTAAATTTTTGCCTCCACATGTTCTAGATTGTTCTGTGATAGTATTTTGTTATTTTAGACTAAAAAATCTGATTTAACAAATCAAGAATCTTTGTCCCTGTCTCCCTGATCATGGAAGTGAGAGCTGTTGATGGAGGTTGGATTTGATAAGCAAAGTTTGCCCTATGATGGCAGTCAAGAGCTGTGTGACCAGGCTTATAGCAAATTTGATAAACTGATCCCAACCGTACAAGATTCAAAGTACCTTGTGCAGAATTCACAGTAGACAGAATTTCTTGATTTATTAGTCTGTGATGGCATACCATAAGTACTCCCAAAATTACATGGGGCATTGCAGTTGTTACAATAGTTGTTGTATTTATTTTCTCAATATTGTCCTCTGCCTCAATTATATCTACCTTGATTTCTCCCTTTACCCTTGATCGCTCCAGTGATTGCCTCTGCCTCTTGATTGTTCCATGTTGGCGGCACTGATACCATGTTTGAATTACTGAATTGCAGAGAGAACCTTAGAAAATTGAATTGTATATTCTGATTTTCTGATCTTGTTCATGGTAAACACTAAGCATAAAGCTTAAATACAATCAGTTAAACTAAGGTTAAGCAAACCGGTTCAGTTATCCCAGAGTTAATATCCCTAAGTAACAGTAACAACTAATCCATAATAGCTACCCTTCATCTCTTTCTTGAATTGTCAATTCACATGTGGCTACATTCCAAAATGGGCTAAACTAAGGGAAGTGTCTTCTCTTTCCACGAAGTGTCTTCTACTAATTAGTGTAATTATATCCTTAATTTAGCTTAATTATTATGCTAATCACCATTTGATCTAATAGATAAAACCCAATCTCCCTTTGTCGGAGGTCATGCGATGAGGAACGCTTTACAGCTGATGAGTGATTAGCACCTTATTGATGAGGCAAAGATTGAGTCTCTTGGCTCGGTTTCACCTTATTGCTTGTGAGTACAATCCTAAACTCTCTATTTCTGTTATGATGAGCTTGTTGTTTGGAACTTTGGGTAGAAGAGGCTCCTCCTTGGTTGGAGCCCTATCTACAATCTGATATTGGTGTTGTACCTTGTAAGTGATCTTGCCATCAATAAAATTATATATATAATTTCTCTCCCCAAGACATTTGTTCTTTATTTAAAGAACGGATATGGACTTTTTTTATGAACTGACCCCAAAGAGATACTGTAACTAAAAGTTCTATTTAGTTCCAGCAATATCCGTAAGTTTTTACTTTTAACTACCACAGTACCACTAAATATTCCATAAATCTCGTATTCACTATCTGTCTTCCTTGGTCATTTATTCTGCTCAGTTGTGATTCGTTGTGGTTTGATTTATATCTGAATCTCGGGTTGCACCAATTAAAACCTAAAAAAATTAGATACAAACTATCTCAAAAGGATGAAGAAGTTTCAACTATAAATCAATGTCTGTTGAAAAATCTATGCATTGCCCAGCTATTACAGCCCTGTCAAAAAAATCTCTGCGACTAAAGTTTTGCAACTAGTTGTGTCCATTTACATTTCCCGAGCATTCATTTTTACTTGAAGTTTGATGTTGGGTGTAATTTTGACAGAACTACCACTGATTGCTATCCATCTTCATTCTTTCCAATTTTATCCTTAAGCTTCAACATATGTTACACTAGAACCGGAGCAAGCAGTATTGTCTCAAATCCATGTGATACAAATGCCATAACAATTAGCTCTAACCAAGCACAAGTGCACCTCTATCTCTACACAAAATATAGACAAGCAGGCACTTAGAGATGAAAGGCTACTTTCACTTTCTACTGTCTAATTTCCTTGTCAAAATAGGCTTCAAATCAAAACAAACAGATCCAAAAGAAAAGAAAAACAAAAGCAGGGAGTTAAAACTCAAATACACGCAACTCAATCATTCCTTCTTTTCTTTTCGGGGAATACCATGCAACAACCTTCCCTGACCGTAAAAGTCTCAAGGAGTAGTTCAAGCTGTATATGAAATCCTCAATATGTGGGCCACGTTTCCCAGGCAAAGAATCAAGCGAAACCCTGGAATCCACTCTAAAGACGATTGGTCCCGCGACCTATGAAGAAAGGGTATAGTATCAATAAGAATTGGCTGATTGCCTCCAGAGGCATTTAATTGTAACAACCAGTGAATTAGTAGTGTTTAATAATAAAAACCACTACTATGCATCTACAACAAAGTTCACCGCATCATGCATGAATATAGCCATAGTAAGGAGGTCAATTAGACCTCTCATTTTAAAGCTCTTGGTTGATCTAATAGTCAGAGATTATAGTACACGGGCAGTAAAATGGATGTACAGACTACAGACACCCACCAACAGAAAAATGGTTCTACTCTACAGATTAGATACTTATGATTAACATCACCAGGTTAAAGGACTGAAGCCGGACCCTTCCACACGTACCAATTAGCATTGACTATAACACTTTGCACTAGTTACATGTATTTAATAAGTTTTGTGTAGGGGGTGGTGTGTATTGGTTTTTTTTTTTTTTACCCATGGGTATAAATAGAAATACCTAATCTGCACTCATAAATAGAAATACCTATTTAGCAAAGGGTATAAATAGAAGTACCTGCTGTTGAAAGATTAGATTAAGCCTAGGGGAGGACATCGGATCTTTGGCACTACTAGCAGAGGAACTCTTGAAACCATTAATAACCCTATTAGCAACAGCTGAAGCTGAACAAATATCCAAGCGAGCATCTATCCTAGTTAGATCACCGTAGAGCTCTCTAAATTTCCCATGCTGGAACCTATAGCAAACTGAGCCAAAAAAATCAGCATTGAACGGACTCCTCTTCTTAGTACTTGTAGAATTGTCCCCATCTCCCCTCAATTCAACAGCCACTGAGCTGTGTCCATCCTGAAACCAGGCTTCGCAGCTGCCACCTAACATGTCATGCCACCATTGACAGAAGAAACAAGTGAGAAATAGCATTACAATCTTCATTTATAACATGTCAAACAAATTATATCCACTGGAAATTATTTAAATTAAAAAAAAAAAAAAAGCATAATAATTTTGATATGGTTTAAAAAATTACAGAAAAAAATAATTATTTAATTTTTTAGGCTGAATACCCATTAATTTTGACAAAAATAAAATATTATAATGGTCTGGTACAATGTATAACCATAATAAATGGTATAAACATCATGAAAGAGTAAAAGAAAAATAAAATAAAAAGAATGTAAACTGTCAGAAATTACCTAATCTGCACTCAAACAAAAAAAATAATAATAAAAAGAAATTGAGTTGTTTTGTTTGAAATTTTGTTTGGTTTTGGCAAAATGATCATTCATCTGGCATAACTTTGTCCCATCATGGATAAAGCAAAAGTAGTTACAAAAAATCTAGCATACATGCACAGCCTTTACCAATGGCTTTGAATGGGTAAGACCTTTTATCAATAAGTTTCAACCAACTTAAAATGTAGAAAGACATGTTCTTAAGAGTGCCTATATGCCTAAATGCTGAAAGTTAGAACCACATCAAGGTCTCCCCCCTCCATGGTTCATAGTTTAATGGGGCCTACATTAAGTAATGATAATTTGTATAATATCTATGTATTAATGTATGCAACATCAATCAGCCATAGTCCACCCTCATCGGATGTGAGCTCCAATAAGAAAAAAAAAAGTCACATTTTGATCAATTAAAGATGAAAGGGGGTAAATTCAATAACAAAGCCAAATATCAAGTTGTTTACATACATATTCAGAACCCACAACCCTTAATCCTGACCACAGGGTTATTATATTCTTAACTCTTTCATCCTTCTTTTTTTTGCCGCATATTTGGGTTGTCTAAAACAAGCACATAAGACGTACTGATTATGTGGACTAAAATAAGCACACAGCGTCTATCCTTTTTTTTTTCTTTGTCCAACATGTTACCAAGAGCCCTAAAAAATTATGTGGACTCATTAGAATTAATTTGACCAAACAGCAAACAGCAAGAAACAAAAGCAGAGAGCCTGAGTGAGAGAGAGAGAGAGAGAGAGAGAGAGGGAGGGAGGGAGGGAGAGATCACGGCTAGGAGAATTGGTGAAAGAAGGTAACCAGAATCCTCTTTGAGAAGACCTTAATTTTAATTACCAGTAGTAAATATTCCTCATTTATGATGTTTCTTCCACTGACTTCACGCTTACAGACCCCAAACATATGAAAGGAGGTGATGTCCTTAAGTAATAACTGACCTCAATATACTAAAAGTAGAAACTTTCCAGAAAATAAAATATAAATGAAAATAGGAGATGTAATCATTTTTCAGCACAACATACACACTAAAGCACATATATAAAACAAATATATAATGAGGCAAGTTTATAAATAATGCTTAGAATTTTTTTAAAAATAATGCACCTGATTTTATGTAATGAAACAAGACAAATTATTACAGAAAGATTGAGTAACTTGCAAGGCAGTAAGATTACCAAAAATTCCAGATACTGCAGCATGAGGTTCTCTGAGACGCACATCATATGATGGCCGCCAAAACCAACCCTTGTCTTTCTTTACCATGACATCCTTTTGTGTCTCCTTTTGCCTCCAAAGGTCTATACTTTTTTCATAAGAAAAGGCAGCCTTCGCACACAATCCAGGCATTAGAGAAGTAGGTGCCTCACCATTTATGGCATTAATTGCCTGGGGATGACCACTATTTTTATGTATGCCAATGCGGTACCGCAAACCAGATTCAGAAACAAGTGATGACAGGTCTAAGGAAATTGACTCTGGCACGTCCCAATATTGTCCATTATGGTCGATGAACTGCTCAGGCCATGCAGCCTCAAGTGTGATATCATGATAAAGAAGCTGTAAAAAATGCAAAGGTTGAGAAAACAATTAAAGGATCCAGACATGAGCTTTGTCACAAAAACAACTTATGCAGTATAGCCTATATGTTCAGTGCAGTTCACATGTTCAATTTGATTGATTCACATAATCCATACATACAAGCCAGATATGTAAACAGTTAAAACTTGTACGATAAGATGTTTGAAGCATGTTTCATATATATGCCAACTATATCCCATATTTCAACTTTCAAGAAAATTAGGGAAATAATACTGGCAAGTCGTATATTGAATCTGGTGAATCTATTTACCAGAAAAGAAAAAAAAAACCCACCACATGTTCAGATTAAAGACCAGATCATGTTCAAGTGATTAAGATCTTATAGATATATCCCTAGGATTATTTACATTTAACTTTAATTCACATAAGAAAAACTTGTTTTCAGAAAAAGAAACAAATTATTAGTTGGATACTGGATGTATGACATGGTACCAAGGCAAACCATAAAAACAAATTTGCATCTAACCCTACAATACAGTAACAAATCACCCACCTACCTAAAATAATTATACAATAAATCAGAACAAAAGACAGAAATTCTGACAGTTCCAAAATTATTATTTAAATAATTTGATTAAATATTAAAATTACGAATGCAAATGCAAATGCGTGCCTTGTGAAAGAGCATCATTTTGTTGCGGCGTCCTTTTTTCTCACCATGCCCCTCTGTGCTCAACTTTATGGATGATGAAGGAGTCAAAAGAAGCTGTGTGCATAATCCAAGCGAATAAAGTGACTTGTCCAAGAAATGCTTTGCCACATCTTTGACCGTAGGGACCTCCATCTCATCGTTAGTAGAAAATTCAGCTTTTATGGAAGAAATAAGTTTCTTCGGGCGGAACTGCCCAATTAATCCAAGCCACCTACACTCATGCAAAAACAAAAAAAAAAACAAAAATTAGTATGTCACACACTTGAGAATACTAGGCTTAATTGATAGATGTGAAAGATGGCTCTGGTCTATGACTCTAAACATTATGACTCAGAATGAATTCCTTCTTTAGCATGAGACATGCTCAAGGAAGTAGGACATTCAACTCCACAATTTCAGACATTTGGATCACTAATTTCATAAACCTGATGCATAAGAAGAACCCAGTATGCCCAGGCATGATGGAATAATAGTGAGAAAAATGCAGAACGGGTTGAGATGAGTTTCTGGTAAATTCAGTCACTTTCAATATCAATTCAAGCATCATATTTGTGACACTGAGACAGTACAAATTAGATAGTGCATTCGTTAGATAGGATATTGTGTGAGCTGCCACCTCAGTTTGTAAGGAAAATTTTGTACAACTCTTTGTAACTCTACCATTACTCGAACATATCCCCGGGGCCAGTTTGCAAGGCAGAATATAACTTCACTCTCAATTTGTACAACAGCCAATTCCATATCTAAACATTTTACTTTTATTCGTTAACACTCAATACCAATATCGATTAATTCATCAATAACCCAAAGCATATACGATATAACAATATTTTCCTAGATATCAAACAAGACTATTCATCAGTTGGTGACATAAAAATCTTTGACAAAGTACGACATTAAAAAACAAAAACCATCTGCTCATTGCTGAGTAAACAGAAGAAAAATTCTCAGTCTTATCCTTTTGCCTCTACCTAATTCAACTCCAGAACACAAATTTTTAGTCCCCTTTTCACCACACCTTCCCAGCAACCAAACAAACCACGAACCAATCCTTATAAACATTCAAAACCAACAACAACAAAAAAAAAACCAATAAATAAGCAAAGCATGTACAGCAGTGTACCAGTTAGAGGTGGCTGGTCTGAGCAAGAGGGACTGAAGAGAGAAAGAACCTAAGTCCTTCTGAGAAGTGGGAGAGTAAGAAGGTATAATACCCAAAGGGAACCCATTTCCCAAAAGAGAGAGCTGCTGAATCCTGAGGGCTCGACTAGCTCGAGCCCCGTCGAGAGGAAATGGGTCCCCAGGCACGGCCTTGGCTGAGCCCTCAAGGGTCTGAGGCGACGCCACGTTCAAGTCCCAGAAGGCTGAGTCCATTGCCGTCCTCAGGTTCGCCATTGCTCTTGCAGAGTGGGGGATTGAGTGAGTGAGAGAGGGAGTGCGAGTGTTTTTCTTGGCAATGGGTGGGTTTGTGAGGTTTTATTTGTCTCTTCCTTTGTTGGGTCCGGGGCTTCCATTTGGATTGGTTTTTACCGGATCGAACAATCGAATTTTTTTGATTTAGTAAACCAATTTTCTTAATCCAAAAATCAAAAATTTGAAACCGAAATATATTAAAAAAAAAAAAAAGAAGTTTGGTTTAATTTTGACAAATTTCAAAAAGAGTTAAATTTTACCGGTTACCAAATAATTATTATCGAAATAATTATTTATAGTTATTAAAGTACCAATGGTTACTGTTATTTATGAAATTTGAATTTAGGACATCTTTCCATAAAGTAGTGTCATTAGACCAAATGATCATGGCTATCATAATTAGTAAATTCACGTATTATATGCGTACGTACATTTTTAAAAAAAAAAAAAAACTTTCTTTTTTTCGTATTTTTCAATCCAAACATATAATACACATATTTTTCAATTATATGCGTATCAATCTCGTATTAAACACATATTATTCTTGTATTATTATGTATTATTTTGTATTTTTTAAGTATTATCCGTGTTTTTTGAAAAAGATAATAAAATATACATTCAGTAATGCTACACTTACCACATTTTTATACCACAATTTCATACCATGTTACATGGCATTCATACATTGGACACTACAAATTAAAAAATTAAACCTAAAAAAGAAAAAGGAAATACATATCCAGTAAAATAATGACACATCATGTGGGATACAAATGTGGGATACACATTATATCCAAATTTTTCACGGTACTTTTAGAGCAAATATTTTAAATAATACATATACATATTTTATAGTATTTTTGCTATCTCGTATATTACTAAGGCCCCGTTTGAGATTGCGGTGGAGAACCCAAAAGCTGCTGTAGATAACAATTTTCAATCACCTACATCAGTTTTGGTGTTTGGTAAAAAAATTAAAAACTGTTTTTCTCCACAATTCTCAACTCCCCATAGCAAAAACAGAAAGTAGATTTCTACATGCTTTTGAAAACTACAGTGAATCACATCAACAATTTTTAGTAATTATACACATCCACAACACTTTTACATTAACATTTACCAAACACTTTTTACTTTACAACTGACTTTACTTCACAGCTGTTTTACTTCAATACTGTTTTTCTTAGCAGCAATACCAAATTGGCCCTAACTATGTTGGCTATTATGACTAAATGTTGAAATATTTAAAAGAGTAAGGCTATGCAGACCACCCTTAGCTGCTGAGTTGACCACTCTAACATATTTTTTCCAACTTTTTTCCTATTTTACCCTTTATTGTAAAAACATGATGAAATCACCCAGATCCATTCGGTGGTCATCTACCGAAACATCCACCAATGTTCGGCAGATAAGTGTCAAATAAATACAAATATTTCGACAGATAACTGTCGAATGCCTTTTTCATTTTCATTCGGTGGTTATCTACCAAATAATCCATCAATGTTCAGCAGATAACTGTCGAATAACCATAAATATTTCGGTAGATAACTGTCGAATGACCCGACGAACAAAATTGAAATTTTTTGTTTAAAGGGTAAAGTTGAAATTTTGAAATAGGGTGGTCAACTCAGCAATTTAGGGTGGTTGGAATAGTATTGGCCTATTTAAAAAACTCATATTTTTAATTGTCAAACATTGGGCCTGGGCTAGGCTTGGGGTAGGTTGGACTAAAAAAATCTAACTGTCACCTTATTCTTTGCACAAAGGCCCACCCATAACAATGAATCGAGCCGATTATGGCCCAAAAAATTGAGTGCGGCTCGGCCGATCCATTGGGTCTAGCCTGTTTTTTCAAGCCTAAATTAAGTGACATTTGCACTCTCTCTCTCTCTCTCTCTCTCTCTCTCTCTCTCTCTCTCTCTCTCTCTCGATGTGCTTCCTTCAAAAATCTCTTTATTCATTTTCTGAAATAATAATTTATTCCAAGAGTGCACTCCTCTCCGATAATTTCTAACACTTATCCAAATTACCTATAAATACCCATTCTTAAAAACACAAACTCCTCAATTTCTCATTCCCACACAACACAAAAAATGAGAACTTCCACATTCTCTTTCACACTCCTCCCTCTCTGCCTCCTCCTCTTCACCTTCCATGCCATAACTGCCAACAATCTCATCACTGAAACTTGCAAGCAATGTGCCCAAAACGATCCAAACCTAAACTACAAGTTCTGCATTTCTTCTCTCCAAGCAGCTCCGAAAAGCCACTGCGCTAATGATCTCCATAAACTGGGCATGATATCAATGAAGTTAATCCACAACAACGTGACCAACACAAGGCATTTCATCAAACACCTTCTCAAGAACCAAAAATTTGACCCATTTCTAAAGGCGTGTTTGGATGACTGCTTGGAGCTTTACACAGATGCCATACCCACCATTAAGCAAGCCATCAAGGATTACAAGTCCAAGCACTTTGAAGATGCCAACATTGAAGTGGGTTCGATCATTGATGCCTCCTCAACTTGTGAAGATGGGTTCAAGGAGAAAAAAGGGTTGGTTTCTCCATTGACAAAGAGGAACAACCAAACGTTTCAGTTGTCTGCTATAGCACTTTCAATAATCAATATGCTTAATTCATCATTTGATTAGATAATAAAGAAGGTATGCATGGCTGTCTTTGTTTAAATAATTTGTTCTTATTTTGGGGTTTTTTAAATTATATTAGTTTTCATAATCATTCCTTGTGAATGTTATTGTTGGGCTACTGGCTGCTTCTTGTTATTTGTATGGTTCTTTCTTAATTCTGCTTGCTGTAATATGTACACAAATGTAATTAATCAGAAGAAATAATTAGAAAGTTACTAATGGTGAGCTTTGAAGCTAACATCAAGAAAGAGTAACTTCTAATTAATCCTTTTATATTGAATTATTTTCTAAGACAGATAGAAGTAATTAGAATTAAGTTCATAACATTCTTGTATGATCACTGCTCATCAGCATAGAAGAAATAAAAATACCCATATGTTTTTCTTTCGTGCTTGTAGTTTATTACTCATTATTGAGTAGAGGTTAATCCACGCTAATTTGTGACATTTTGAGTTTGAATTTTATTCCAACTCTATGTGATTGGTACAAGTGGTGGATCCCAACTTAATCTCTAACAAACCTGATGGAGGTAAGGCCACAATGAGAATGGTTCAAAGAGTTATAAAGGTATTTAGTCGGTGGAATAATGCTAGGATTTCAATTTTGTCTCCCAAATTTATAAACTAAATTATGTGGCCGGCAGTGTATAACAGTATAAGTCAATAATTTACTATGAAATAGTGTCACATGTATTTGGAATCCTTAGCCCTATTCCTAAACTCGAATTGAAACCTTATAAATACCATATGCCATGTCCTCTTAAAAAAAAAAAAAAAAAAATACCATATGCCATTATTTTTTCCATGATTATTGACGTTGATCATGTATGTGGGATTTCAGTGCAAATCTTTAAGTACATCAGCGATGACAATTGCATACATGCATGTGTATAAGCGATTGTTAAAATCAGATCTCATAAGTCATAATTAAAGTATGTGGCCGGGAGAGCCTTGTAGCACAAGTCTTGTTTATAATAGATTGCTTCGAGGATGAAATTTTAGCTGTTGATGCAAGAATTCTACTTATTGGCTTTGGTTGTTAGATGACAAAATATATATGGCCTATTAGCATTTAAGGGCCTCCTAACTTTCGAAGAAAACGTCAAGAAGTTAAACAAACAAACCCCCATAATCCCACATGATATTGTGAAGTACAAATCATTAAATTTACTAAGAAAAGTCTTGTCCATACAAGACTTCCACCGACATAATAGTTGTTAGGCTGAGAGATCGAAGGATAATTAATTAGCTCAAACAGAGAGAGGCCAAGAAGAAATGAGAAACTAAACGAAACCTTTTACCCATGGATTGCCAATAAAATTTGGAAAATGCTTTAAAATCCAATTTCTCTTTTCCAACACCCTTAAATTTTATGAATTTTTTTAGGCGACCGTCATATTGTCTTTAAACATATACTTGAGTCACATCATATATAAATGTGAGTACAAAAAAATATGCGGATTTTAATGGAATTGTGAACCTATGTAGTCCCCACACCATCTAAGAGTGAAAAAATTTATTTCTATTATGTCTTCCATAAAATTTAGAGTAGCCTTTATTTTCAAAATTAAATAACAACTTGGAAATGTATATGAGATTTTTTTTCCCATATTTTGTATACCCGCGGTATGAATAGATTAAATTTTTACCTGAGAATGAGATAGTGATAAAATGAGAAATAAAAATCTACTTGGGGTTGTCATTCTCATTCATAAAATGAGTTTATAATAATTTTAATTGACTATATTACCAATCGACCATAAATTAAAATATCCTTTAATTATATACTTTTGAGTCCAAAAAAAGAAACCCATGATTGGCCGGCCCATCTACAAAAACACATGACAGGCCGGTCCACTTTCCTTCTCCTTCCTTTCTCATCTCCCCCGATTTTCTCTATTCTCCTTCCCTGATCACAATTTCTCTCGTTGACCCTCTCTGTTCGGCGTTATTGCCGGTGATCTCGATAGCAAAAAGACAGTCGTCCTTCCCTCTCCCTCTCGGCGTCTATCTCTTGCCAAGAAACCGGCCAAAACTCGCAACCTAAACCCAAGCTCAATTGGCCCCCTCCGCCATTGACCTCCTTTTTCGGCGGAATCAGGACAGGCCACTACCTCCAGTCAACTTCCCTCGACGAGTTGGTCACTCTAGTGTGTTTAGATTCTTCATCCAACCACCTGGGAAGATGAATTGAAGCTCCAAAGTCGGCGGCTTTTCCGGCTAGTTTCTAGCGGTTCCGGCAATGAAATTCGTCGAGTGAGGTATGGATTTTGATCCTTTCCCTTTATTCTAGTTGTCTATATGCTTAATTTGATTCAATTGTTGCTCAAAATGAAAAACCCAATTCAGAACCCGCGGGCTCCGCCGCAGCTAGTGGCTGGGTTGGGTTTCCTTGTTCAATTTCGATCCCCTTTGAATCTAATTGAAGTATTTGTGTTGAATTGGGCTTGAATTGTGTGATTTTTCCCTGTCCAGGTGACTGGTCGCCCACTGCCACCGCGATCTCTTGATACTGTTCACTGAGCGCTAGGCAAATTGCCACTGTGCGCTCGTAAATTGCTACTGTGCGACAATAACTATTTGAATTGCAAAAAAACTCTATTAATTGCCATTGTACGACGATAGTGGCAATGACAATGACAATTTGCCTAGTTTTCAAAATAAAAAAATTTACGCAAAAAAAATAATATGGACTTTATTTGTACAAAATGGACCTATTTATTATTTTAACTTTTTAGGTGGGTTTGTTTATCATTAATTAAGAGCTATAAAATGAATTTTAGAGTAATTTACTGTATCACTTTTTTTTTTTTTTTTTTTCAGAGCTAGTGGCAAATCTACATTAGGTGTTTTTTGTTTTTGTTTTTTTTGCTATGCATTAACCATCATTGTTGACTTATTAGTCACGTGGGATGTGGAAAAATTAACCAAAAAATAAAATATTTGTTTTTTTTTTTTCTGCTAAACATTAAACAAAGAATAAAGTTTCATAAAAAATTTGTTTCCTTCTCAAGTTAATTACATTTATACCCCCTGAGGTTTATCGTCTTTTCACACACCCCCTGGGGTTTCAATAATTACACATACACCCCCCTGAGGTTTTAAAACTATTGCATATAACCCCCTACAAGAGAAAAAAAGAAATAAACAAAAAATAAAATATTTGTATTGAAGTTGAACCTTACACCTTGAGTAATCTTATTAGGCCATTTTACCCATTAGCATGTCTTTTTGCATAATTTCTCATCATTTTTCGTCTTACTATAGGGGGTTATATGTAACAGTTTTGAAACCTCAGAGGGTGTATGTGTAATTATTGAAACTCCAGGGGTGTATGTGAAAAGACGATAAATCTCAGGGAGTGTAAGTGTAATTAACTCTTCCTTCTCCCTTCCCAGTTCCCCCAATCCCCAAAAGGCAAAATGGACAAAATAGAAAAGTTCAAAACTTCTTTGCAAACAACAGGCAATAGCAACACAGATATTTCAGATATCTCTCTCTATCTCTTAGTCCCCACAGACCCCACCGGCCACCTCACATAGTTCCAACTCCAAAAAGGTATTATATGAGTCTTTAAAATTAGGTGCTTTGATTATTTTTTATGATAAAATTAGGGTTTGATTCTCTTTATTATTAAATTATAGCTTGATTATTCTGATGATTAAATTAGAACTTGATTATTGAGGATTTGCTTGAATTTTTCTACCATTGAAGAAATTTTTTTAGTAACTTTTAGTCTTTTACCTATTAAGTTGGGATTCGAGGAATTGGGAACATAAAAAAAAATACACATTCTAAACATAGTGGTGTGTTGCTGGGGTTTAATTGCTACTCACACAAGTTTAAATATATTAAAGTAGTGGATATATATTTGATGTTTCATACTTGATTTAAAAGAAAAAATAATGAAATTGTATACATCTTACAAAAAGAAAAAATGTAAGTATTGGTCTACAAATTATTATTGTCGGAAGCCAAGTAAGTTTGTTTTTACTTTATGACAAAAATATTTGGCAAGCTAAGTTTAGCCTAGTTTACTTAGAAATTCTAGATTCACCCATGTTTAGAGCAATATCCTTTATATCCTAAAAATTAGGCTCTTTAGAGTTTAGAGAACTTCAATAATCTTTTTTCAATGTGCAAAAAAAATTAAAATCTTTTTTAATTAGTAAAAAAACTATTAATTAATTGATAAATAATTTCAGGAGGACATAAGTCATTACGAGTTTGTCTTCTTGAATAACTTAAAGAAATAATAACTTCAAGAAAGAGTAATTTTGATCGATGTCTTGGACTTTAATGCTGAACAACATTATGGGCTGGATAGTGACTGCTTTAGGATCACAAAATAACAACTCCGCCTCATATATTGATATATATACGTCAACAACCTACTTTTCACAATTGACCAGGATTATAAAGCGATCCTCCAAACCCTACAAGTACCTATCCTCTCAAAAAAAAAAAAAAAAAAAAAAAAAAAAAGGACCTTTTGAGACTGTTATGAGTGATTCATGAGGTGGGTTTCTGGGCACATGCATATGGCCGGTGATGTTCTTTTTAGATGAACTCAAAACACGACATGTGTGCAAATGTGATAGCATCAAAAGAAAAAGAAAAAAAAGTGTATTACATGACTAGTTTTTTTTTTTTTTTTTTGGGTCTGAATTTTAGATGACTAGTTGAGAGTGTAATTAGCATATTATCTTCAGTTTATTAAGTTTAATATAACAATTTTTTAAAATAAATAATATTATACGTGAGATTTTCTACATGCTGAATTATACAAGTAATAAACGACATCAAGAATTTTATCTTGGTACAAAGAATAATTTTTCTTGGGTACTGATGCGCTCCCTTTGTATTAGTATTCCTGTTGCAATAAAGTTCTTCTCTTCGGAGTCTTCAAAATTAGAGTCCTTGGCTTTAATAACTTCCTTTTGGAACAGGAAGCCCATCTCGGCTGGAGAGTGGCTGCTATAAGATCGCAACCTAACTCACTCTGTGTCTCTCTCTTTCTCTTAGAGATATCTTCAAACACCTGTTTACTCATGAGGTATATGCTTTATGAGCTTTATGTAAATTTCGAACCAGCTTTAAAAATGCTCCACTCTGCATTTTTATGTGTTCCTGTTCACATTTTTAAAAGAAAAAATAAACTTTGTATTGTTAACAAGAATACAAGTTAGTAACAATACAAATTGTGAGAAGAAAATAAGTCATACTATTTTGATGGAAAACATTTACTGGAAAAGGCTATTCAAATCTTTCTCTGTTGGCAAATCTTCCACTTGCCAGGTCCTTTGCCTATAATACTCCTTTGTCCAATTGCTAGAGGTTTGATCCATGAAAATGTCCAAGGCCATACACAGATGTTACTGGACCAAAATTATGAGTATTGCATATATGACGTACGAGAAATAATTAGTTTGATACAGAGAACAAAACCTAGCTCCCCTCTTCTTTTCTTTTTTCTGGCTGGGCTAGACAAAGGCACCATATATTTAGCCTCAAACACAACTAACTACACAAAACGTGCCCTTGGAATAAGTTGATGCATCTTCTTCAAATTTCAAATCAGGATTTTAATGATGTTGGTATTACTCTTAATTGTTGTTAGACTGTTCTGGTGACCAGCCTTGAAATACTTGAAACAACCAATTAGCTAAATTGGCAAAATATGATCTCATGCACAAGGGCACAATTTTCCAATATGGGGAGCAGTAAGTCATTTATGCTTCAAAAAATTTGTCAAATTGTGATCAACCAAGTCATTTATGGTTTAGGATTTAACTCTCAATTTTCAGGAGAAGCATAAAACTTCAGAGCTAAACCTTAAACTACAATTGATGATATAAGTAAACGAAATAAATGAATAGGGACAGAAAAGCAAATTTGTTACAAGTACACTATAAATGTAACCGTCTTATGGGTGTCAAAGACCAGAAAAGAAACTAAAAAAAATGGGTAGGGGCCGGGGAACAAAAGTAAAATGCATGGAGGTAGAAAAAAATAGAAAAAATGGTTGGAGAGATTAGAAAAGTCTGAGGCATTTAATGGACTATAACAGGATGAACTCAAAACACGACATATGTACAAAAGATAGCGATCCAAAAGAAGAAAAAATGAAGTGTATTAGATGAAAGTGTAATTAGCAGATCATCTTAAACTTATTATTAATATATTATAATTGTTGATTTTCTACATGTTGATTGATACAAGTGATAAACGACATCATGATTGATGCAAGGTCATCAACACAACTCCCCCAATGTATCTCTCTTTCTCTCAAAGATGTCTTCAAAAACCTGCTTGGTGTAATCAAAACTAAAAACTCATTCTCTTTGATTATTTACCACTAGGTGAATTTGGTGATTGAGTGAATCTTGGATGGTTGTATTTGTTTAGTCTTGAATTTGGGTTTACCTAATGTCATAAATGAGGTACGCTTTACTTCTGGGGTATTTGATTATGTTGCTTAATTGCAGTTTCCAAGACTTGTTGTGTGTGCTGAATTGTCATTTTGAAATGTTCAATCTGGGAGTTTTTTTTTTTTTTTTTTGAATGGAATGTTCTAGTTTACTTATATCAGTGGAAATATCATTGGAATATCAAATCTAGTTACTTGGTAGCGAAGAAGCCTCATATAAGCCAACTACTTACTTTCATAATTGACTAGGAATGCTACTATCTTGATGTTCTATAAATTTCTTGCCTTCTTGGAATTATCAGTAGAATTCTGTAGATGTTGTAAAAGTATGTGAAAATTAGGGTTTGTGGAAAGGAGGAGACAGAGAGAATATCATCAGTCTCCTTCATTCATGTTATAAATATCCTTATATAGAGGTAGGGTTTACTAGGTTTTAAATATTTACTAGTATACCCCTACCACTAATTACAGGAATAGCCACTTAATTATAACAATATATTTACAACACTCCCCCTTGGATATTCCATGTCATTAGTGTTGTCTCTGCTATGCGCTTCTAAGTTGCCTCGTTAAAACCTTGCCAAGTAATAAAAACCCTGTGGGAACAAAAACAATCTTGGTCGAAGGAAAAAGAGTGCAACGCGCTTGAGTGTGGAGTAGTCACATCAGAACCTCGAAAGTAGGTGAAGTCATATCTTCTGGATCATAGGCGAATAGTATGTCAATGGGAGCGGGGTGCATTAGAGTTGCTACACCAAAACCTTGCCCGGTAAACCCAATGGGAAAAACCCGTGGTCGAAGGGAAAAGATGAGCAAATGCATATATATCAGATCAACACATCTTCAGGATGTAGTATGAGTAGGGTGACCATGCCAAGATGTGCCTCATTAAAACCTTGCCAGGTAACAAAACCCAGTGGGACAAAATAACCCTGGACGAAGGACAAAAGAGTACACGATGGTCAAGTGAGTATGCTTCGGGATACTCCCCCTGATGTCGACTCCCCCTGAAGATTACATACTAGGTAAATCAGCCAATCTACGCAAACCAATACCTCGAACATGCATCAAGAACGTGGACTTTGGTAGTGACTTGGTAAAGAGGTCTGCATGGTTGTCTTGAGATCGGATCTGCTTGACTTCAATCATCTGATGCTCTTGTTGCTGTTGATTGAAGAAGAACTTTGGTGCAATATGCTTGGTGTTGTCTCCTTTGATGAAACCCGTCTTCATCTGTTCGATGCAAGCGGCATTATCCTCATAGATAATCGTTGGTTCATTAGTGGTGAAATTCAGCCCACACGTACTTCGAATATGTTTGGAAACTGCTCTCAGCCATATACATTCACGAACTGCTTCGTAAAGGGCTATAATCTCAGCATGATTCGAAGAGGTAGCAACAAGGGTCTGTTTCGTTGACCTCCAAGATATTGCTGTATTCCCAATGGTAAAGACGTAACCAGTTTGAGAACGCGCCTTGTGCGGGTCTGATAGATACCCTGCGTCAGCATATCCAACAAGGCGGGCATCGTTCCGAGGATCGAGGGGGTTCGATCCATTCCTTGATGCATAGGGATAGAATAAGCCCATATCCGTCGTACCTCTAAGGTAGCGGAAAATGTCTTTTATGCCATTCCAGTGGCGGCGTGTTGGCGCAGAGCTATATCTAGCTAACAAGTTCACAGCGAATGAGATGTCCGGTCTAGTACATTGAGCCAAGTACAATAATGCGCCTATTGCACTTAGATATGGGACTTCTGGTGCCAATATCTCTTCGTTATCATCTGCGGGACGAAACGGATCCTTCTTAGGATCTAGACTACGGACGATCATGGGTGTGCTAGAAGGCTTCGCTTTATCCTCATTAAAGCGCCTTAACATCTTCTGGATGTAATTCGATTGATGGACTAGAATTCCATCTGCACGGTGCTCGAGCTCCAGGCCGAGACAGAAATTCGTTCTCCCAAGATCTTTCATCTCGAATTCCAACTTCAGGTGTTTAGCAGTTTCCTTGATCTCTTCAGGAGTACCAATTAGATTCATGTCATCGACATAAACAGCTACAATAGCAAAACCAGAACTTGTTTTCTTAATAAACACGCAAGGGCATAGATCATTATTCACATATCCCATCCCGATCAAATACTCACTTAGACGGTTATACCACATCCGTCCGGATTGTTTCAATCCATATAGTGAACGCCTCAAACGAATGGAGAGCGTGTTCCGTGGTCTGGAACTATTTGCATCGGGTATCTTAAGTCCTTCGGGAACTTTCATATATATCTCTGTATCAAGATCCCCATAGAGATAAGCAGTGACCACATCCATAAGCTGCATACTCAGTTTTTCGGAAACTACCAAACTGATAAGGTAGCGGAACGTTATCACGTCCATTACGGGAGAATACGTTTCCTCGTAATCAATCCCAGGGCGTTGAGAAAATCCTTGCGCCACTAGACGAGCCTTGTATCTTACAATCTCGTTTTTCTCATTACGCTTCCTTACAAATACCCATTTAAATCCTACAGGTTTAACATGGGAAGGTGTAGGAACGACAGGCCCAAACACCTTTCTCTTTGTCAAGGAATCTAATTCGACCTGGATTGCTTCTTTCCATTTTGGCCAGTCGTCTCGACGTTGACATTCATCAACGGAGCGAGGTTCGATGTCATCGCTAGTTATGATTTCGGTAGCTACCGCGAATACAAATATATCATCGATGATAATCTCGTTTCGATTCCAGAGCTCACTTAAGCATGCATAATTTATAGAGATCTCTCTGTTCTCGGGAGTGGGTTCAGATGTTGGAGCGTCCCCCAACACCGTCTCTTCCAGGACGGACCCATAATCCGGAACTATTTCGTGAGATGGATCGGTTGAGATTGCGATGTCAGGAAGACTCGTTTGTGCCAAATTTATCCTCTTCCGGGGATAAGAGTCCTTCGAACCTAGTGGTCTACCTCGCTTCTGGGCAGGGACATAAGACTGGTTAGCCGCTATGGCCGTACCTCGTCCATCTGGGACGACGCGTCCTTCAGGGACAGATATCCTTGCAGGCACGTTTGCAGCAGGTATATGTGATCTCGTCACTTTAGCTAGATCAGAGAAAGCGTCTGGCATATTATGAGCTACACTCTGTAGATCTAGAATTCTCCGCACTTCACTATCACATTGTGCGGTTCGGGGATCGAGATGAGACATAGTGGGGACATTCCACGTCAATTCACGTCGTTCTTCAGGAACGGTGACGTTCTTATCTCCCCCTAACAGCGGGAAGACTGTCTCATCAAAGTGACAATCCGCAAATCTGGCGGTAAAGAGATCGCCTGTCAAGGGCTCTAAAAAGCGTATAATAGATGGGGATTCATAACCGACATATATGCCCATCCTTCGTTGAGGACCCATTTTGGTACGTTGTGGCGGCGCAACTGGCACATAAACTGCACACCCAAATATGCGTAAGTACGAAACGTCAGGTTCGTACCCAGTCACCAGCTGTAACGCAGAGTAAGGTTGGGTAGCAGTGGGCCTCAACCGGACCAACATGGCTGCATGCAAGATTGCATAGCCCCACGCAGAAATTGGAAGCTTGGTGCGCATAACCAAGGTTCGTGCGATCATTTGTAATCTTTTAA
Organism: Dryas octopetala; assembly: GCF_963921425.1. Lineage (NCBI taxonomy): Eukaryota > Viridiplantae > Streptophyta > Magnoliopsida > Rosales > Rosaceae > Dryas > Dryas octopetala. The sequence goes on from NC_141368.1 coordinate 13,050,880, forward strand.
TGAACGCTTCTGCGAGACCATTCTGGGTGTGAACATGGGGAACTGGATGTTCAACATCAATCCCAAGGGACATGCAATAATCATCAAAAGTTTTCGATGTAAACTCTCCGGCATTATCAAGTCTTATAGACTTTATGGGATAATCCGGGTGGTGAGCCCTCAATTTAATGATCTGGGCGAGGAGTTTAGCAAAGGCAGCATTTCTTGTGGACAATAGTGTAACATGTGACCACCTTGTCGATGCATCAACCAAAACCATGAAATATTTAAATGGTCCGCATGGTGGTTGGATAGGTCCACAAATATCCCCTTGTATCCTTTGCAGGAAAAGGGCGGAGTCTTTACTAGTCTTTGCATATGATGGTCTAGTATTCAACTTTCCGAGCGAGCAGGCTTGGCATAGTGTGTCACTAAACACAAGATCCTTATTAGTAAGGGGATGCCCGTGTGATGAATTGAGGATACGGCGCATCATACTTTGACCTGGGTGTCCCAACCGGTCATGCCATAGCAAGAAACTGCTCAAATTGGTTAACTTCTGGTTAACTATGTGATTTGCCTCAATCGATCTAATGGTGATCATATAGAGACCGCTCGATAGGCATTTCAATTTCTCCAATGTACGCTTCTGGCCATATAAATTGGAGGTTATGCAAAGATATTCCACTCCATTTTCCTCAGTGGTTTCAACGTGATAACCGTTGGCTCGAATATCCTTAAAACTCAACAACGTTCTTCTGGAACATGGAGAATATAAGGCCTCATTAATGGTAAATTCGGTACCATTGGACAACATAAAATGGGCTTTGCCATGACCCTCTATCAGGTTGGATTGGCCTGATATGGTTGTCACAGAGGTATGAGTAGGCAATAAGTTTGAAAAATACTTCCGATCTTGGAGTATGGTGTGCGTAGTAGCACTGTCAGCCAGACAACAAACTTCCCCACAAAACATGCCTATTCATAAATTTAATTCAATGGATCACATGTATGAAAATAACTTAATTGAATTAAATAATATTCGAGCATAACCAAATTTTCCAAAAATAAATAATCCAAGTCATAAATCACCAAAATAATCCAAATAAGAAAAACATTATTCAGAAAATAAATACGGCACAAGCGCCGATCATATCCATGTCATCGAGTTTCTAATCCTCGAAGTGTCCAGTAGCAGCCTGGAAATCAGTGACCTCTAAGGTGGTATCCATAGGAAATGATCCCTCAACGAGATTGGTCTCTCGAGTTTCGCGACTGGCGTGATACTCATTTACAGCTTGCGCTGATGCACGGCAGGTGCGAGACCAGTGATCAGTTCCTCCACATCGGTAACATAGATTATTCTGATTCTGATTCTGATTTTGGTTCTGATTCTAGTGGCGACGGGCCGGACCAGTGTTCCTCTCATCTCGAGTTCTTGGGGCCGAGGGACCGCGGTTCCTACCACGTGGGCCTTGGCCACTAGAATTCGGGTTTCGTGGGCCATGACCGCGTGGGCCTTGGCCGCGTTGGCCTCGATCATACGGGCCATTCCTCTGAGAACCTTTCATTCCATTTCTCGGGCGGTCGGACTTCGTGCCCTTTCCATGACCTCGGTATCCTCTATCGCGGTTTGAGTTGCGATGAGCAACAGCATTTGCTTCAGGCAATGGTGCTGCTTTAGTACCGACAGGTCGGGCTTGATCATTTCTCATTAATAAGTTGTTGTTCTTTTCAGCGAGCAACAGAGTAGTGATCAATGCCGAGAACTTGGTAAAATTCCTCTCCCTGTACTGTTGCTGCAGGACCAGACAGGAGGCAGGGAAGGTGGAGAAAGTCTTCTCCAATAGGTCAGCTTCGGTGAGCTCCTCCCCACAAAATTTGAGGAGTGACCGGATCCGGCAGATTTCCGAATTATACTCATTCACGGATTTGAAATCCTGGAAACGGATGTTCTGCCAGTCATGTCTTGTTTCAGGCAAGAAAATGGTCTTCTGATGGTTAAACCGCTCTTCCAGAGCAACCCAAAGAGCTCGTGGATCCTCTTCAGCGAAGTACTCAACTTGGAGTGCTTCTTCCATATGCTTCCTAATGAAGATCATGGCACTTGCCTTAAGGGACTCTGCAACAACATTGTCTGCATTGATTGTCGACCTCATCTTCTTGGCAGTCAAATGAAGCTTAACATCTTGAGTCCACTTTAGATAGTTTCTTCCGGAAACTTCCAAAGCGACGAAATCAAGCTTGTTGAGATTTGACATTCTTTGGTTGAAAGGAACAAATAATCATAATTAGTGCTTCGGGCAATAATATCCATAAACAATAAATAAGAACTTCAAGTTCTGTAACATGGTATAGACATGTAAAATCTACTGGTTTTATCATGTATGGTGAATTTATAAAGGAAGCTTCAGGTTCCTTATATGGCATTATTGAAGCTACAGGTTCAATATTTATGTATGAACTACTGGTTCATTAATTACCTGCAATTTCTACACATATACTCTAGTGCGAAAATTAAACAAGTAAAATATTCATATACTCAAGAAGAACACAAAAATATCACAAAATTGTTTGAACAAAATTGTTTGAATATTTAAAATATAAAAATATTCGTGGGGGTGACGTGGCTGCCTGCGTGGCAGCTAGGTGGCTGCCTGCGTGGCAGCTAGGTGGCTGCCTGCGTGGCAGCAAGGTGGCTGCCTGCGTGGCAGCTAGGTGGCTGCCTGCGTGGCAGCTAGGTGGCTGCCTGCGTGGCAGCTAGGTGGCTGCCTGCGTGGCAGCAAGGTGGCTGCCTGCGTGGCAGCGTGTGCGCTGCTGCTGGCAGCGTGTCGCGCTGCTGCTGGGCTGGCTGGTGGGCTGCTGGCTGGCTGGTGGGCTGCGTGCGAGGGACTAGCAGCGGGCTGCTGCAGGCAGCAAGGCTGCTGCTAGGCTGCTGGCTGCTGGGAGGCCTTGGCAGCAAGGCGCGAGGCACTGCTGCTGCTGGCACTAAAGGGCTGCTGCAGGCAGCAAGGTGGCGCTGCTGCGATGGCAGCAAAGAGACGCTGCTACGCGCGCGAGGGGCTGCTGCTGGCAGCGCGCGTGGGTGAGGGGGCTGGCGATTGCTGGCCGCGCGTGGTGGTTTCCAATCACCCCAATAAATTTCCTCTTTTTATTATTTAATCATTCAATTCAAGGAAGCATGTATAAAAATATATAAACCCAAATAAATCAATCTCATAAATTTAGGGTTCATGCTTCATGGAGGATTTTTCAATCAATCAAAGGTTTTAAAACATAAACATAAAATTGTTTTATAAAACCTACTTGGTTGAAGAACAAATTGAAGGATGATTCTCTTTCGTTTATCGATCCACAATCCACAATCCAAAGAGCTTCTCGTGCTTGATTGATTGAAGAACGGATTGAATGATGATCCTCTTTTGTTTGGCGATCCACAATCCAAAGAGCTTTTCGTGCTGATAACGTGTTGTAAAAGTATGTGAAAATTAGGGTTTGTGGAAAGGAGGAGACAGAGAGAATATCATCAGTCTCCTTCATTCATGTTATAAATATCCTTATATAGAGGTAGGGTTTACTAGGTTTTAAATATTTACTAGTATACCCCTACCACTAATTACAGGAATAGCCACTTAATTATAACAATATATTTACAACAGTAGACAATTTTTTTAACATGTCTACCCTCAAGTATGAAAGAAAGAGAAGAGGTGCACAAGTTTCCAAACACATGCCCCAAGAAATTATTTTTTAAATCCATGCAAGATTACCTGGGAAATCTCTTTTGCAGTTCAGATGTGTAATCAATCAATCAGAAAATTCAAGAGACTTCCCAAAGGCCTCATCTGTGCAAGGCACACTAGTACCAGTTTCTTTGCTCTTGGGTTTGCACATTGTAGGGGAAATGATTATAAGGTTGTGAGAATTGTGAGGTTTGCACATGAAAAAAGTACCTTCAATATATGTTGAGGTTTACAGCCTTAACTAGGATTCTTGGAGAAGAATTAGTGCAGTTCCATGTTGATTTGGCAGCAGGTACTTCGATGCTTATAGAGAGAGTCGATCTAATTTTACTCAACTCATGATCAGTTGTGATCGACTTCTGTTTTGGGGTTTTTATACATTTCTTCGGTTGAATTTGTCTTCAACACTTCTTTGGTAAATTATGTTTGCAATGCTTAATTAGTTGGTAAAATCCGTCTTTAAGTCACAACAAGTTGTGAGTTTACATTAGAAATTGATATATATCATGTATTTGGTAGATCTGTCTTCACTGTTTTGCAAACCCGAAGAATGTTCGTATTTGTCCACTTGCTAGGCCTAAGATGTCAAGATGTTTGATCCATGAAAATGTTCAAGGCCATATAAAGAATTTACTGGGCCAAAATTCAAGTGGAAAGGACTAAATTATGAGTATTGCTATTTTGACAAGAAAGTTGATCAATGATTACAGAGTACAAAATCTCTCTTTCTTCTTTTTGGGCTACACAAAGACACCATTTACTCTCAAACACAACACAAGACACTACTAGAGACTAGAGTGGCCTTCATTGAATATGAGTTTATTTTCAAATCACATAAAATATATAAGACAATTGCTTAGCAATATTAGAGTAAGGTCTATTTGAGAGTGATTCTATGTGAAAGCGTTTTAAATCAGTAATGCTTTTGTTATAAAGCCATATAGTTTCACTGAGGAAGCACTTGGTTTCTCCAAAAAGCACCAATTGTGTCTATAACTCAGAAATACACTTTAAGTATTTCTGTCAAACACTACCAAATGAGCTTTTAGGACTTCCAAAAACACTGTCAAACAGCCTCTAATGGTAGCAATAATAGCAGGAGAATAATGACCGTAGTACTAGTAGGAGTAATGAGAATAGTAATTAATAGTTTATAGTAGTAACAGCAGTGGTAGAGGGTTGTATCAAGAAACAAAACGAGTGGCAACTATTATTAAAGAATATCAGTGCACATACAAATTATGAAAGGCAGCACTTTCACAGTAAATTCGAGACATTCCAAATTATGTTTTCATCATATGAATCTTACATGTTCATATACACAAGACATACTTTAAAGCAATTCGATAAGATGGTAGGTACGTTGTGTCCTTTATATACACATCAAAATAGAAACACCTTTGTGAATATTCAGGTTGTCCAAATTAAGGTATGTTTGAGAGTGCTTTTGAGAGTGTTTTTATTTTTTATTTTTTATTTTTTTTTGGCAGCGATTGACTGAAACAAAAGTTCTTTTTGGGGTTAGAGAAGTACTTTTAGTGAAACAAGGGTAAGATACTTTTCAAGGAAAAGCTTCCAGATCAATAAGCAAAGAAACACTCAAGTTTTTAATGAAGTTCTTTTATATGCTCTAGCCTCTAACAGAAGTGCTACTAGAAAATAGAGAAACACTCACAGACTCTTAATTATTGTTACATTGTTCTGGTGACCAGCCATAAAATACTTGAAACAACCAATCAGCTAAATAAAAAAAGGAATTGGCAAAATATGATCCCTCAAGAGCATAACTTCCCAATATGGGGAGCAAAAAGCCATACCACTGGTCCATCTAATATGCTTCTAAAAAGTTGTCAATTTGTGATCAACCAAGTCATTAAGAATTTAGGGAAAGCATAAAACTTGGGAACTAAATCTTAACTACAAACTAGATTCTAAAAATAGATACAAGTAAAACTGCAACTCTAGAAGTGTAATTGTGTCACAATTTGCATATGTAACTGTGACACAATTACATTTCAACTGGTCTTATAAGAGTCATGTGTTGGAAAAGAAATGTTAAAAAAAAAAAAAAAAAACGGATAGGGATGAAAAAACGAAAAGGAAATGCATGGAGGCAAAAAAAAGTGATTGTGGTGATTATATAAGAAAGTAAGAAGCCTCATATAAGGGAACTTCCTACCTTTCACAATTTACTTGGAATTCTATAGGACATCAACCCTCTATATAAAGCCTCCTCCAACCCTTTAAGTATCTCTCCCCTAAAAAACCCTACAACCTGTCAATGACGTTCTTGCTGACACTGCTGCTCTTGAGGCATTCTCTGTTGTAATCATTCCTCTATAGTATTATCAGTGGAATTCTGTAGACATTTTTGCTTTTAACATGTTTACCCTCAAGTATGAACTTCCATAGAAGAAGTGCACGAGTGTCCAGAGACATACCCCAAGAAATCTTGTTTGGAATCCTTGCAAGATTACCTGTGAAATCTCTTTTGCGCTTCAGATGTGTTTGCAAATCATGGAACACTTTAATTAGTAGCCCAAGTTTCATAAACACCCATCATGAAAGGAATGTTATGAAAAGTGCTTGTGATTATGTACTTGTCCAAACTACCAATAAAAAGTGCTTGTGATTATGTACTTGTCCAAACTACCAATAAAAAGTGCTTGTCACTCTTCTGTAAGTGTTTGGATTTAGAGCTTCCCAGGCACAGGAATGGTTTCTATTTCTCCGTTTACGGTTCGTGCAATGGGTTGCTTACTTGCTTTGCATATCTGATAGTACATATGGGGGTTTCAAGAGTCTTATATATTTGTGTAATCCATCAATCAGAAAATTCAAGAAACTTCCCAGAGGCCTCATCCGTGTTAGGAACACTAGTACCAGTTTCTTTGCTCTTGGGTTTGCACATTGTAGTGGAAATGATTATAAAGTTGTGAGAATTGTGAGGTTCGCAAATTGGAGAAGTGTGAAGTGTCTTCGATGTTGAGGTTTACAGCCTTAACAGGGATTCTTGGAGAAGAATTAGTTCAGTTCCCCCTGTATCACGTGATACTTATTTGGTGCAGGGTGAATGTGCATGCTTGGATAATTCAGGAAAATGATCCACGATGCAAATCCATCCTTTCTTTTGATATGGACGGTGAGATTTTCCAGAAGGTGATGATTCCTGAAGGATTGCAGAGCTTGAGTTGTGCATTCAGTATTCGATCGTTCGAGAAATCACTTTCTTTGCTCCATCTGAGACCATCTCTGTGGGGGTACTATAAAGAGAGTCTAATTTTACTCAACTCATGATCAGTTGTGATTGAGTTCTGTTTTGGGGTTTTTATACATGTCTTTAGTTGAATCTGTGTTCAACACTTCTTTTTTAAATTATGTTTACAATGCTTAGTTGGTAAAATATGTCTTTAAGTTCCAAGAAGTAGTGAGTTTACATTAGGGACTGATATAATTCATCTATTTGGTATACAACTGTCTTCTCTGTTTTTCAAACCAGAAAAATGTTCTACTCTGCACGTTTGTGTGTTCCTGTTCCCATTTTTAAAAGAAACAAACAAAATAAACCCTTAATAGTTAACAAGAATACAAGACAGTCTATTCTTTGGACCTTCAATATATTATCTTTTTAACAATACAAATTGTGAGAACGATATAAGTTACTATTTGTCTACCAAAGGATGACATTTACTGGAAAAGGCTATTCAAATCTTTCTTTGTTGTTCTAAGATGTGAAGAGGTTTGATCCATGAAATTTTCTAGGCCATAACAGAGTTGTTGCTGGACCTAAATTAAAGTGGAGGCGACCTAAATTATGAGCATTGCACATATGACGATAAAGTTGATTACAGAGAACAAAATCTCTCTTTTTGTTTTGTTGGGCTAACAAAAAGACACCATTTTAGGCTCAAACTAACAAGTCGAGACAACCTTGGAAGTTGATGCATCTTCTTCCACTTTCAAATCAGGATTTTGGTGATGTTGGCATGCCATATCATGACTAGATAAGCAGCTCTCATCGAATATGAGTTTATTTTTCAAACATATGTAAAGGTCTATTTGAGAGTGATTTTGTAAGATATGTTTTTATTAAAAGTGTTTACTATAAATGTACTTGAAAACACTCATTGAGAAAGCACGTGGTTTCACCAAAAAGCACTAATAAGTGTTCTATAAGACTATAACTCAAAAGGAATTGGCAACATACGTGCTCCCTCAAGAGCACAACTGGCCAATATGAGGAGGATCGAGGCATTTCACTGATCCACCTAATATCCTTCAACAAAGTTGTCAAATTGTAATCAACCAAGTCCTTAACTATAAGGGTTAATACACTTTCAAATCCAAGAAATATTAAGCACACAAACCAGCAAGTGTAACCATGTAATGAAAAATAGCATTGAAAACATGGAGAAGGAACACAACCAATCTAGCAGACTGATTGGATAGAAGATGTCACTGTTTACAACCGAAGCATTGCAAAGGCATTTAATCAAATAAGTTTAGTTCCGGGAAGACTACTCTTTTTTCCAGACAGATGCAAATTATTTTCAGCCAACATGGCGATCAAATTTCTACAAACGTCACATGAGCAAAAACAAGAATACGTTTGAACAGTTCATGCAATGAGGAAAAGTCAAGCTGCTCCTTGAGAGGGTTACCCAGCCATTGGATGGTTATAGATGTACTCAATGGCCAGATTGCACGAGTCAATCTTATCAGCTTCCTTGTCTGGAATCTCTAGCTTGAACTCTTCTTCCAGAGCCATTACAATCTCTACATTATCCAAGCTGTCCAAGCCCAAGTCCTTCTGGAAATGTACACTAGGATTCACCTGCACATAATTGCAGAAAAATCAGTAATCCCAGTAAATTTCAGCCAAAACAAAACTATAATGCTTGATTGATGGAACATTCTGAAAGGGAGAAACAGAATTATACTTGTGAAATGAGACAGATGAAGATATCAGATCCAGAAGTTAGGGGGAAGGTTACTAACAAATAGGTTATAAGCACTAAAATAGATCCTACAAGTAATATAAATTTGGATTCTTCTAGTTTATCTTTTTTGGGACGGAACAAAATTTAATTTCATAACTACTACTAACATATTGTTAATGATTTGTAGCCTTGTAGGGGATTGCCTGAATTGTAATATAAGACTATTGAAGCAAAGTCATCAGGAGCATGTGCAATCCATAAGACCTCTCAATCATAATCCACTTTTCTCTATAAAACCCAACACCTTTCAGATCTTAACAGTCAAGGACATAATATGTAGTAGAATTTGATTACAAAGGACCAGAAAATGTATCATCGTTCTAGCATGGCTGATATCCCTCTTCATTATTCAATAGAATTTTCCTCACCAAAAAACCTAGGCAAGTCTAATGGTCAAACCTATGCCTCATACCAGAGTTTGCAAACATGTTAAAATGTCACAGTTGAGAAAAGTGTGCACTTTACTTGGATGCTAAATTGTAACAAAATCTCACCAACCAGTGCAAGCCCAACAAAAATAAAACATCCACATTCAAGCATCAAGGATTTAGGATCAGGAAAAATGTTCATTACATGCCCCAAACATCAGTTATAAAAGTTCAACTAATGAGCTCATATCAAAAGCCTTAAAAGGTCCAAATCGCCATTAAACATTCCAAGTGGAAAAACAACATCCAGCACAATATGTAAATGATTAATAGTTACTTAGCCGTATAACCATTTAGAGCCTAAAGCAAGAAGCACGAATGAAACAAACAAACACAAAACTACACCAACATTTCTACATTGAATAGATGCTTGGACACTGAACTCCACAAACAGCTAGAAGACAGACAATTGCACAAAAATGGTTTGAGATTAAACAAACAAAGGAAAAATTAGATCCAAAACCTCAATTTTATGTTTTATTTTGGCGTCATTTATAAACCCAAATCGAACCCAATTACAATTCATCAAATAAATAATTAACAAATCGAAGTTAATTAACAACAGCACTACCGTTCAGAAAACGGATGAAAAATAATTGGGATTTCGATACAATGTTTTGATTTTCTCGGAAAGCAAACAGAAGATAAAGATGGAAGAAAGCTGACCGTGGAAGGATCAACTTTGGGGAAGCTCTTGACGACGGAGAGGACTCGGTCGGTGACCTCGTCTTTGGTCAAATGGTCGTCGCCGTGAGACGACATCCACCGGAGAGAAGGTGGACCCCATTTTACTACTCCTCCGGTTGGGGTCAGGCTTGGGTTTAGGGTTTGTACTGGGACTCGCACGTGGCGGAGTACGGCTGCTCTCAGCGCCATCTCTCTCTCTTCCTCTCTTGAAGTTCAGTCTATTGGCTGCTGCTGAGAAATGGGCGTGGTGAACAAAAGCTTTGCTAGTCCCGTGCTTCGGGCGTGATCTACTCATATGTACTTTTCTTTTCTTTTTTATTCTTCGGAAAATGACCGAAAAAAAAGAAAATTTGGTCTGTTACACTTCAATTGTATACAACGAGTGTCTTACATTCATCCATACATCTCATAACTAGAAGTTAAAACATAATCCATTAGTATAAATGTAGGTAAATTTGTCTCTATTGAGTGTAAATGAGTATAGAGTAAGTTTTTCTAAATAAAAACGATTTCATAATCTGTCTGTCTCATTTAAACTATAATATAAAACATCACTAAATGAATGTAAAAGACACATTGTAAATTGCTGTAGGTAAGTTTCTCAATTGAGTATCATCCGCCAAATGAGTATAGATAAGTTTTTCTAAGTAAAAACAATTTCATAATGGGCTCGTACCTCATTAAATTAGAACATGAAACATGACTAATGAATGTAAGACACTCATTTGTAAATGAGTGTAGATAAGTGTATGTAAGTTTTTCTCGATAAAACTAGTCTCATGATGGGCCCGATCCTATCCCAAAGTAGAGGTGTCAAACGGGCTGGGCCAGCACGAGCACAACATGGGCCAAATACGATAAAAAAATAGACCCAAACTAAGCACGATTCATTTAACATTTTTTCCCTTTTTAAGAACTTTTCAATTAAAAATTTTGATTTTTCTAGCTAAAATGTTAATGTTTAATTATAAGAAAGAAAAATTATCATACATTACTTTTCTCACCCTAATAAACAAAAAGAAAAAAAGACCTACTGGACAACTTGTTTAAGGCACTATATGAACACGAATGGGCCGCGGACCGTAGGTTGTCCCGAACTTAGGTATTGGCTCTTTGGGCCAGTACGAACATGGTACAAAAACAAAAAAGGCCCAACTTAAACAGGCTGAGCTGACATGGCATGGACTATTTGACACCTACAAAGATTTTGTAGTCAAACTTGCTTCGGCTAGACTTGAGTCACATAAGCTTAACATAGGCCAGATTAGGATAACCTAATATTGGCTTAACTCGTCCATAAAGATCCGAGCCAGTCATGACAATTAGACCGGCCCGATGGACCTATTCCAAATCTATTTTGGGCTTTTATATTAATGTGTAGTTCATACTGTTAGATCCCCAAGAAAACCATTGCAAACATTCAAAAATTCAAGGAAAAATGTATATTACTAAACAAGTTTCTAGCATGAAAAGAACTTACTTATCCTCCTATATAATATCACATGGTATTACCACCCTTTTTCATTGGCCCTCTCTCTTCTTTCACTCTCTCTTTCTCTCATCTCTTATTTATATTTATCTCTTCAAGGGATGTCACATCACTACAACATGAGAATAGATAAGTTTTTTTCTCCTAACTTTCTATCATTTTTCTTTATAAGCGGCTCATTCATTAACCAAATAAGAGAGGTCACAACATCATTGCCTAGAATGGAGCGAATTTGGTCCCTCCTCCATCCAAATAGTATATTTATAACATGGAAGAGCAAAACAAGCTATAAAGAACATCAAAATCACAAGAATGAGGCCAATATATTAGCATTCAAAATACTCTAACCTCCCAAGAAAAGCCTTTACTTCCTCCACCAAAGCCCCCTCTAATAGTTCTCAGGCTTCGATAACTCGAGAATGACCTCAAGAGCATCTGATTCAATAATTGCATGTGATTAGCAATTAGACAATATATTAACCTTCCTCACCAACTTAATTACCATGCAAGGCGTACCCAAATATTTTGCCATGTATGCAGCCATGCAGCCTGCAGGGTCTTAATTTGCCACTTATCTTCATAAAAAAATATATATAAAAATTGGGTCGATCTTAATTTCTCTAGAAGAACAATTACGCGTTAATATCTTTATTAAAGAAAAAAAAAAAAAAAAAAGGCTGCTTGTATCTTTTCCGTGATTGCCATTATCATTGCCCCTTCTCTCTTTGTTTTTTTTTTTTGTTTTTTTTTCTGATAAGTGAAAATTTCTTGTATTTAATATTTCATTCTTAATCAAATTACAAATGGATCGCGTCGTGGTGGGGGAAAGCGGCCACTTGTCTTGGAGCTGGAACCGGATCTGTCGGTGCCGGAAAGAGGAGAGGGATGGGTGTGGGCTGTGCATTGCGTCGGGGTTGGGTTGGTTGACTATTTTTTTTTAAGTTTTAGTTAAAATTAATTGAAGTGTAGAATAAGAATTTTTGTTAAATAAAAATTATTTATCATTTATTTTATTTTTTAAAATGTTATTTATATATTGAAGGGCAAGGTAGAAAGTTGGTAATTTATTTAACAGAAAAGTGGACTTAGGTGTCACATTGTTACACTTATATAAGTCTGGGTGGCAAACAGTAAATTTTTTTTGTTTTTGGTATTTGTGCACACCTCTTATAGTCTTTGTGATATTTTCACTTTCCTGATTTACCTCTACAAGTAAGAGTTCAATTTTTGCCTCTTTTCTCTAATTTGAAAAAAATAATTAATTTTTTTAACAATATCATTATGGTCTAAGTTTGTTTCCGATCATAAAAATTGAGACTTTCATTAATTGTAGATATTGTTTTTGAGTATAGGAGAGAGGGGAGGGTTCGAACCCGGGTGCGCAGGGGAAAGCTATTGTCGTCGGCCAACTAAGCCAACCCTATTTCACAGTCTAATTGTAGATTAAGTGGCCTTTTTATAGGCATTTAGCACTTGGGCTCCAAGTCTTATAATCATATTGATCATGAACCCACCCCATCATCCATGATCACATTCATCAAGTCATGATCGAGTACCGTAAGGGCGGTGATTCATGGTCATCTGGGCTTCTTGCCATGGTCATATATGTAATTAAACCTTGATCATGCATGTAAGCACTTATGCCTTGATCATCAAATTCCAACCATGAGTCTCGGACTTCACTCATATGGTCATGGTAATGATGGTGAATTCTTCCTTTTGTTATAGCTCCACTTCCCCAATTGTAGAGTGCATAAAAAGTGGTTAATATATATATATATATATCTCTGTGTGTGTGTGTGTGACAATTTATGGTCTCACACTTTCATAATATTTTTCTCAAAATATGTCTTAAATTTAAATCTTCCTCCATCAAATAAAAGGAAATTATGATTTCTTTACTCAAAGAGATGAATACCATTTTATTTGGCTCAAATGCTAAGATGATGTGGTGGGGGTGATGGGAGCCATGGCACTGGGAAGAAAGATATATATGATATGATAGGGATGACCAATAAAATAAAACAAAATAAGATATATAGAATTAATAATTCTTCCATTCTCATAAAAGAAAAATATTATTAAAGTACTACATCCATCAAACTAAAATTCTATCAAAATTTAAAATAAAAATCGAAATCCACAAGCCTCCACCAGTAAAAATTAAAAACTCTCCAACTAATTTAAAAGAAAGAATTAAATTAAAATAAAAGTAAAACTCATACTCTCAAACTCTCAAAGTAACTTCTACTAGCTCTTTAGAAAAATTTCTTTGTTTGAGGCTCCTGTTTTCGGTGCGGGTCGCTAGACTCCAATATTACCGGTGGTTGTGAAAGCTCCCTGATTTGCACCGAAACACGTTCTACTGATTTCTTTGCATTCCTGGTCCCCTCCGCCTCCTCTTCTTCCGCTTTGGTCGGGAAAAAATTGAAGTAGAAAGTTTTCTTCGTGTTAGAAGCCATGAGATCTCAAGGTTTTTCTTTTTCTTTTTCTTTCTTGTCTATGAGACCTGAAGATTGAAGGTTGGAAAATTAATTAGGGTTTTAGCTTGGTTTATAGCGATGCATATATGGTTCATAATGGGAAACAATCATTATTACCGGCTATTTCCAGATTAGGGGTGATTGCAATAACACAAAAATTGACAAAAAATTTATGAAATTATGAAACTTCATCGTCAAGCAATACTTACAAAATGCTCTATAAATTTAGCATTAATTGTGCCCCTAAAAGATAAGAAACAAGAAAGAAAAAGTTAGTCAACCATGAGAGATCTCACTAGGTCAAATATTGATTCTTGATTTATATATTTTTCCTGTTTAATTATAATAGGAACATATATTTGCATGTGATTAGCAGTTAGCCAATATATTAGCCTTCCTCACCAACTTACCATGCAAGGCGTACCCAAAAATTTTGCAATGTATGCAGGGTCTTAATTTGCTACTTATCTTCTTCAACAAAAATATAAAAATTGGGTCTTAATTTTTCTATAAGAAAAATTAGGCGTTAATATCCTTATTAAAGGAAGAAAAAAAAAAAAAAAGGCTGCTAGAATCTTTTCCTTGATTGCCATTATTATTGCCCCTTCTCTTTTTTTTTTTTTTTAATAAGTGAAAATTTATTTTATTTAATATTTCATTCTTCATCAAGCTAGTTAATTACATATGATTCCATGAAATAAGATTTGGATTAGTTGTTACATAGATCCATTCAAATTTTTTATTCTTTATTCTTCATCAAGATTTGGACTGTTTTACATCCGCTACACCAATTTTTCTCTTGATCCATTCAAAAAAAAAATGATATAGGTTACATGATAATTGTTATGTTTTAGAAATAAATAAAGTTTGATATAGATAAGTTGAGAATATTTTATATACAATTTCTTATATTTTAGAATCAATTAAAGTTGATATAGAAGTGTTGAATATATTTTATTGACAATTCTTAAATTTAGAAACAAATGAAGTTTTTCTTTAATTCAACATAAATTCCTTTATAGTGTGTTTGGATGGAGAAAAAAAACTTGGAATTTAAACAAAACTCAGCATTTAAGAAATTACATGTTCTAATTTCCTTATTTGGCTCCATAAATATAGAATTTCGTAAATTCTATATGGAAAAAAACTTGGGATTTGAAGGCTGTAAATTCCAAGTTTAAATTTCACCTAAATTGGTGTCATTTTCAAAATTCCAATTTTTATAAAAAAAAAAAAGTCGTGTCCACCCATCACCTTGCCAAATTAATTACAATACCACCACCACTACCACCATGTCGCCGCTACCACCACCACCACTGCCACCGCCACCGCCACCTCTGCCGCCACCATCACCACTGCAACCACCGACACCACCTCCGCTGCCACCACCACCACCTTTGCCACCACTACGACCACCACCGCCGCCACCTTTGCCACCACCACTACGACCACCACCGTCGCCACCGTCGCCACTGTTACCACCACCACCACCGACACTGCCACTGCCACCATCACTACCACTACCCGCTGCCACCACCACCAACACCACCACAGCCGCCACTATTACCACTACCATCGCCGCCACTGTCACCACCACTGACATCGCCATCACCGACACTGACACCGCCGCCGCCGCCTCCATCACCAGTGCCATCACCATCATTATTGCCGTTGCCGTCGCCACCACCTTCACTGCCAATGTCGCCGTTGCCACCACCTCCAATACCCCAATTTTTGCCATCACCATTTCTCCCCTCGCCCGTGGGCCATCACCCCTACTACCATCATCAACTTACCACAAACATCATTTTTATTGTTGCCACCATCACCATCACTCTTTTATAAAACTACTATAAATTTCGTATTTAAATTCCATTATAATTACATTTATCCAAACAAGAGAATTTACAAATTCTAGAATTTTAAATCACGTCATTTTTAATTCCGTCATTTGTAAATTCCTTAATAGTTTCAAATTACTTCATCCAAACGCACCATAAGACATTTTCTTTTTCCCTTTGAATTACTTTTGTCCAATGATTATTTTAGGGTGTGGCGAAAATATTAGAAATGAATAAATTTTATTAAGGAATAACCTCAGGGTGATAGCAATTTCTTAACAAAGCGTACAATGTTAAAATTAGATATAAAAAAGAGGGAAAAATTGGCTGTCTTATTTTAGGGCGCGGACAAAATATTACAATATTTCTCCACATCCTCTTGTGAATCCAACCCTTTGCAAATTGATGAAGATAATGTTACCACCTAATGCCAGACTTTAACGACATACAATACAAAACCATAAAAAAAAATTTATTACAATAACTTTGCAAAAACTGTTCTCTTTTAATTACTTCTAACTGAAAGTCCAAAAGTATGTGACATTCTTCTAAGCTTAGCCAAACAATGCAAAAATCGCTTAACCATCCTTTAACAATCAACCAAACACAAATCTCCAATGCTACAAAAAGGTGAGACTGGGAACTGGGACAGTAACTAAGCTTTACAGACAGTTGGTGGATCAAAGAAGCATCATATAGGAATGGGGCACACAAGTTCAGTTTAAAACCCATGTTAATTAACAAGCACATCCGCCTGACTGTGCCTGTGACTGTGATGAATTTGCATTTGAAGACTTGAGGTTCACATCAACCATATCCTCTTGCTTCGTCGATGAGAGTGTTTCCATTCCAGGTAGAGCTGCTGCAATCTTCCGAAAGAGTGCCTGCAATTGGATTCATAAAAATTATAAAAATGACCTCTCTATATACGGATCAAGTAGCAAACAACTAACAAACAAAACAAGTAGCTAAAGTTCAACCAAAAGACAACAGCAGCATGTGTAAGTATGCCTAGCTTGTCTTGCAATGATTAAAGACAATTTTCCAATTAGTTACACAGCAACTAGCTAGTGATCATGAGGGGGCAGTGTTCTAATCAGGAGTATTCTTGACATCCAATTAGTGACTACTAGGAAGACTCTCACCACATCTAGATAATAAACCTCTGTCAACCTTCGGTGAGCAAAAGATTAGCTTCACGGAGAAACTCATGTCGTTCACCAAAAGTAGTATTTTCATTGGCCCCCATTTTTTGAAGCATTACATTGCTAAGATATAACTCACTTAAGAGAAATGTAGCTAACCTTGATATTGAAGCCAGCCTTGGCACTGGTTTCGATGAACATAACATTGAGATCACGAGCCTTCGCTTCTCCTTCCTCTATGGAAACTTGCCTGTCCACAACATGCCCTAAATATGAGCAACAGAAGTGGCAAGAAAAATCACATGCAAGAAGCTAGCCTAATTGGCAATGAGATACGACTGGAGGGGAAAACTTGTAGTATCACCCTAGTTGTTCCCAACTACAGTACCAAAAATTTATTAACTGTACATCCACACAGCTTCTTTAAGTTCTCAGGTTGGTCAGGGCATGCAAATGAAATAAATACTACAACAAAGTTGCAATAAATGAAAAAGTCATCATTTTCCTTTGTCATATATTTTGGTTAATCTGTCATTCCGTGTCACTGAACTCTAATTCAGCCTATAGATATTGAGATAAATGTTAAAGTTGCAAGTGTCACAAATTTTGGTTTTATGTTTCTTTCATTTTCCTTTGTCTTCACCTGTCTGACAGTACTATTAATAATGTTCCTTGTATGGATGAGCACAAGTGAGGATGAGCACTAAATTTAAAGTTTGACAGTCAAAAGAAGAAAATTCAACCAGACTTTTCAACTGAAAAGTGAAAATGGAGAAGGAAACAAAAGAGTAAACTTTCTTCATAACATTACTACCTTTTGTCTACAAGGTCAGTTTTGTTTCCAACAAGTACAATGATAACATCGCTTCCCCTCTCAGTGCGAACCTCTTCAATCCACTTGGATGTGTTTAGGAATGATTGCCTGCCTAAACCATAAGAATGTCCCAGAAATTATTGGAGAAATTCGTCAAACATTGAACATAAAACCCAACAATGGAATTAGAAAGATGTGAACTTCAAGTTCATCCAAGTTGATTTTGACACGAATTTTGAAACCAAAACAGATTGCTTAAGGGTTGGGACTCTTAATAAGATCTTCTTCAAAGGACATTGAGAAAGTAATTCAGCACTGGACAATAAATTTAAGGCCCACCAAGTTTAGATACAGCACGCGAACGCGCACAGAGAGAGAGAGAGAGAGAGAGAGAGAGAGAGAGAGAGAGAGAGAGAGAGAGAGAGAGAGAGAGAGAGAGAGAGAGATCATACTTGCAACATCATATACAATGACTGCCACAGAGGAATCCCTGATGTAGCTCGGAATGAGACTCCTGAACCTTTCTTGCCCAGCAGTATCCCTGTTCAAAATTTCAAGATTTTATGTTTCAAACAAGGTAACGAAATTTTTTCAAACTGCCAATCTTGTCATAGACTTAAGCATGAAATCATGCGAAGAACAGAACATGTCTTTGTAACCAACAAGGACGAAATACCCCTCATAGCCAAACTCAACAAGCTAACCACTGAAAAAATAGAGCTGTGGCATCAAGTAACAACAAACTACTAGTCATGAAATTAATGAAGCATCAGTAACATATTTTGATAAGACTATCCCTTTATGGGATTGGGAGCCTAAGCCTGAATTTGAATGATGCATACTTTATTTCATATCAGATCTTTTTCTATCAAGTCAAGCGTAATACAATAACTGTGTATGTGGGCTGTAGTTGTGAGCCTTGTGGCCCATGGAATTTTCTTTGACTATGATTAGTTGTTAGCTCTTCATGTTGGTTTTTTCATTCCCAGCTTACTATTTTAAAACAAAACTTCTATGTCAACAGTTATAGCAGAAAGAATCCAAAATCTACATATCTGCTCTGTTGTGCTCAATGGAAATTGATATATTCAGTAGGTTGGTTTATCAAAGGCCTTAAACCCTATTCAATGCACTCCCTACATAGCCCTAATGTCCACCTTCTGCACCCTCAAGCCTTTGAAAAAGGTTTATAAATCCTAGAATCCACCACAATAGCAATTGTAGGGTGGTTTTTTAATCTGTCTTACGATAACACCTTAATAGAATAGTTATTTTACTACCAGGTTCTAGAAGACCCCATGGAGCCTTTCGATCTTGAAAGTTTTCTTCCAAAGAAAAAAGATAAGAAAAAAAGAAAAAGAAAAACTGGATTAATTAAGTAATAATTTTCACCCCTGACACTATATATCAGTAACGAAATAATGACACTATGGATGTTGGTACCTACATTTTACACCCGCAAGACTAGGGAAGAAGCACTAATCCCCATCCAAGCAACAAATAGTACCGAAACTTTCAGTCACCAATTCAACCCTTAAAGCAAACAGCCTTCATGAGGCACAACTTAAAAAATGAAAACAGAGGGGCAAAATCCATCCAAACTCAAAGTATCACTCAATCACAACATTAAAAGACTTCTACAACGAAACCTAAAGCTAACTATTAAAACATAAAACTGTTAATATTGGAAAATAGCCCCATAGCTTTAAACAAATGTTCATAAAAGAAAAGTAAATCTCCTTAAGTACCTAAGAATGGAAATGTCATTAATGAGAGTACTGATGATGACTAACTACTAAGAGACAATATCTTTTATATAAGCAACCTAGTAACCATTCATCAAGTCATCACTGAATGAGAATGCTGCCAAGCTCATGTAAATAAGACTCTAACTTTATACATTGAAAAGTGAGTTATAATCCATCAACTGAACACAAAATGGTAACATCTACAGACCCAACTAAAAAAAATAGTTAGAAGACTGACCAGAGCTGCAATCGAACAGTTCGATCTTCAAGGTACATTGTCTTTGACAGAAAATCAATGCCAATGGTAGCCTGGTCACCAATAAACAAACATATAAGCTAAGAGATAAACTGAATAAAAAAAGTAAGAACATGTGGCTTACGCATTGAGGATATAATATATATATATATAGAGCAGAATATATGTAAGAGAAATTAATGACATTTAAAAGACATACGTATAATTATATATGCATATCAATACGCCGAAAAATAAAACATTCACGGGAATCCAAACCATAAAAAGAAAAAAGAAAGAGAGAAGATAATCCAGGAATCTTGTAGAGTGGCAGAAAAATAGACAGATAAATATACATGGAGAGAGAGAGAGAGAGAGAGAGAGAGAGAGAGAGAGAGAGTTATTCTCTAATAAGTTTTTTAAATAAGGACCTGTTTTCGGCCGTTTTCAGAGTTTGATGACTGACATATATTGAATGCATGCCATCCACTTACATCTCAGTCATTCATATCTGATATAATGACGGAAAAACATGTTCTTACTTAAGGATCTTATTAGAGAATATATATATATATATATACATACATACATACATACACAAAGGACTGACATTTAAAATAATAATAATGTCGGAAAAAATGCATCCACTAGAACAACTACCAAAACAAGAAAAGGAAAAGGTGAAGGTAACAAACTTGTAAAGCAATTTTTTACATTTGAATTAAACATTTAAAATTGAAACGTGAGGAAGTATTGGTGAAAATCCACTGCCAGTGTTCATGGCTCAATAGTAAAGCATTTGGCCAAGACAAAAGGTCTGAATTGCAAATTCGTATTTAATTTTAAATATCAGCCCCACCCCATACCCATTTGGAGTAAAGTCACCCAATTGAGGCCATGCCAATCCATGGTTTTTTTTCTTAATATGCCAAGCCAATCCATGGATGTTTACCGTTACAATATTTAAAGCAAGTATGGTAAGAATCTGGTTTAATCCTTTTCCCCCACTCCAAACTGAAAAAAATGATCTCTCTTTTCTTTATTTTTGTGTCTCAACCATCATTATTTAGACAACTCTCCTGTCTAATTAAGATTTATCAAACTTCTACATAAAAAAGGAAAATGCTTTAATTTACTAGGCACTTGGCACTTGGCAGGGCATCACATAAGGTTAGTTGCCACATCAGTTTCTAAAAGAAAGTTGAAATACTACAAGTGAGACTGCTCAACTATACAGCAATCTGTTTTCGATTCTAATGGCAGAACCAGCTCGTGGTTCCCCAAAAAAGTTTGGATCAGCATTTTTCAAAAATTTCACAAATATGTACTACAGAAGTATATCCCCTTGAATTTACAAACTAACGTGGCGATCACGGAAGCATAAAAAGTCCAACAAAACGTAATGAAATTTGCTATACACCAAAGAACTCAAAATTTGATACCAATCACAGCCCTGCTAGTTTGAAATTGCGATTGAAAGCAATCGCAAACAAAGCGAATTAACAAAGCCAATCAATCCAAGACATTGCCAATGCGCACAAAAACTAATAAACCAAATTCGAAAACTCGAAGATCAAAGAAACTCTAGAAAACTCGGATCGGAAATTGAATTACCTGGTAGGTGTTGTCGAACTTGTCGTACATGAAGCGGGTGATGATGCTGGTTTTTCCGACGGACTGGTCCCCCAGGAAGACGAGCTTGTACTTGGCGAGAGCCGAGACAGGAGCCATGGCGGGTTCGGATCTATATATATGTAGATCGGATCGGATTCAAGGTCGAGATCTCGCCGGAGATTTATCGGACAGATCGAGATCTCGGAGCCTCGCTCTAAATTTTCTTTGTTTTTCCTTAGTTTCGGTTTGGGACCTTGGGTGGCGTATTTATATCGATAATCTGTTAGAGAGAGGGAGAGAGACAAGAGAGAGACTGTGTTTTGCGCGTGAAATTGGTTTGAAGAGGCGTTCCACGAAAAGAAATGGTTAATCTCAAAATCGTTGTTTTACGCGATTAATTTCTAAGGCCAATTAATTACACATACACTTGAAGTTATCGTCTTTACATGTTTACCTTTTAAAATTTTAAAAATTACACATGCATCTCTTAAGATTTCAAAACTATTACATATAACCTCTTATAAGAAAAAAAATTAAATAAACAAAAAAAGAAAATATTTGTATTGAGGTTGTACCTTACACCTTGAGTAATCTTATTAGGTCATTTTATCCCTTAGTATGTCTTTTTGCATCATTTTTCATCATTTTTCGTCTCACTATAGTGGGTTATATGCAACAATTTTGAAACCTTAGGGGTGTATGTGTAATTGTTGAAACCTCAGGGGGTGTATGTGACAAAACGATAAATCTCAGGGGGTGTAAATATAATTAACTCAATTTTTTACCCAAAAAAATCGGCTACCGAAGGGTTCGATTTTGTTGTTGTCTTTTTTGTTTCGGTTGGTAAACCGTTCCGAACCGCCATGATCAGGATCGGAAACGACATGGAAACCACCCCCTTCGGAACACTAAAAACCTGACCGATCCTTCCAATATTGCCGACCGATCCCTACAGATCTCGAAAAGTCGGTAATCGACATGAGTTGAATCGGCAATGGATCTTTTTTGTTACATTTCGTCTCCTTTGGTTTGATAGTCGGCTCCGATGTTTTGGTTCAGTTACCGAATCGATTCCACCCTTGTTAATTTCTGCATTATGAGGTTATTAGTATATAGTTGTAGAGTACTTTACTAATTTACCTCTAACTATTATAGGCATGAGAATATTTTTGACGCTCTAGTCTGCCAGTACCAAGAGAATATTTTTCATACCTTTAACTGTAGATTAAGTGGCATTTTATAGGCATTTAGCACTTGGGCTCCAAGTGTCATAATCCTTGATATTCATGAACCCACCACCATCCATGATCACATTCATCAAGTCATGAGTACCCTAATGGGCGGTAGTGATTCATGGTCATGTGGGCTTCTTGCCATGGTCATACATGTTATTAAACACTTATACCCTGATCATGCATGTAAGCACTTATGCCTTGATCATCAAATTCCACCCATTAGTCTTATGACCACTCATATGATCATGGTAATGATGATAGTGAATTCTTCCTTTTGTTATAGCTCCACTTCCCCAATTGTAGAGTGCATAATAAGTGGTTAGAATATATATATATATATATATATATGCCCTAAGGGATCCCTTATGGAGTCCGCTCTATATTATATTTCAACTATCGAAACCGTCTATTTTGTAGGTCTCTATTCCAAGATCATCTATGTAAAAAATTAAACAAATCGAAAACCAATAAGATATTTAATTTTGAAAAAATTAATAAACGAACCAAATGCTTTTGATAGATACTTGAAATGGTGACCATTTAATCAACAGTCAAATAGTTTCCGATTTACCTAATTTTTTGCAAGGAAGAGCCTTCAATGGAGACCAAAAAAATATATGGTTTCGATTATCAAAATACAATATGGAGTAAACCCCACAAAGGATCCCTCAAATAAGCTTATTTAGGGGATATATACATATAGTCCTTCTCTAGAGATAATGTCAAAAAATTTCAAAATTTGATGATACCGACATAGTATCAACATGGGGTAGATAGTATGTCGACACGAAATTTCAAAACTTGCTGCAGCACATCAGAACTTGTTGCAACACATCATCTGTGTTAACACACTGTCTACCTCGTGTCAACAATATGTCGGCGTTCGCAAATTTTGAAAAATGCAATCATCCGCTCTAGCTTTGTATTAACTTACTAATTTGTAGTTTTAGAGCATTTTTGTATATATATATGTGTGTGACAATTTATGGTCTCACAGTTTAATAATATTTTTCTCCAAATTAGTACCCAAAATCTGTCTTAATTTGAGGATGTCCCCAATTGGGATTTTACTGGATTTTAAAGAAGTTTGCAGATTTCATAGATTCTATAGATTTTTATTGACTTCCTTAGAATCCATCAAAATTTAAGAGGGAAAAGTTGAAATTTTCATAGCCCTTGTTATTTGAACAAAACCCATCAAAATCCACTGAAAACGTCACTTAATGAAATCTATGAGTTTTTTAGAACATTTAAATTTCTAAGGAATCTATTAAAATCTAAGTTTGGGACACCTAGATTTCTATAGAATCCATACAAATCTTAAATGAGAACATTTAGATTTTGTTGGATTTTTAAAATCCATTAAAATCCGAATTGGGGACACCCCCTTAAATCTTCCTCCATCAAATAAAAGGAAATTATGATTTCTTTACTCTAAGAGATAAGTACCATTTTATTTGCTTCAAATGCTAAAAGGATATGGTGGGGGTGATGGAAGCCATGGAAGATTTGCCATGGCCATAGGAAGAAGGATATATATGATATGAGAGGGATGACCAATAAATTTTTATTTTTATTTTCTTTTTAAAGCAAAAGTAAAAAGATAAAAGAAAATGATGGTATTTGCTTTTATCTTTTTATTGGGCCACATGACAAAAGAGTCCTTCTGCTAAAGTACCTTGTATGAGAACCAAATGATGGTATTTGCCAAATCCTAGTAAGATTTAAACATGAAATCTCATTTTAAAGCTCCACCTAAATAAGTGTCATTTCAAGTATCTTTACAACTTGGCTTTGTCTAAACTTAGACAAAAAAAACACGAAACTCAACCAAAAACCCCGAGCATTAGACTTAGGACTCAAGATCTCAAGTCTTATACGAATAGAAATGGAACGGGTGGGGCGGGGCCAGGTTTCGCCTCCTCATCCCCGTCCCCATGAAAAATCTCCATCCTCATCCTCGCCTCATTCCCCTTTAGGGATTCCTCGTCCCCATCCTTGTTGGAGAATCAGATTCCCCACAAAGAACGAGTTCCCCATTTAGATTAAAATATAATAAAGATTAAGTAAAATTAACATATCAAACTATTATATGCTATATAAAAATATAGCATATGTATAATAAGTAAACATAAATGAAAGTAATACAAGTATACTATTAAAATAATATATACTTGAAAGTAAACATATATAACATATATGTATAATAGTGATTGACATGCATGTTGCACAATATATTTTATATTTTTTGTATTTATATAATATAAATTATATAATTTATAATGTATAAATATATAAATATTATAAATTAATATAAAATTTGAATTAGAACACTCAAACAATTATATAAATATATAAAATACAATAAAATGTTAAATGGGGATAGGGACGGGGACGGAACTCTATTTCTCATCCCCCCAACTCGAACCAGAGTCGGGAAATGAAATTTTTCCCATCCCTACTTTTTGTTCCCCAAAGATGTCCCATTTGGGGCGGGGATCCGGTTTGGTAGGGAGAATTGTCATCCCTACTGATAAATCGAGACTCCATAGCCTTAACCTCATGACTCGGGCACCAGGGTCCGTACATGGGACCCCTGTGCGAGGACGTCAAACTCAAGACCTTAGGACCTTAGACTCCGAACCCCTTAGAATTGAAAAATCATACCTAGAATTCAGGACCCAACTCAAGACCTCAGACTTTGAACTTTGGACCCAAAATTTCGACAATCGAAAACCGAAAACCAAGAACCAGGACCCCGGATGTACGCATATAATATGGTATTTAATAACTATACGCTAATCATAAATGAAATCTTGAATGAAACAAATTTTCAATTAGAAAAAGAAATAGGGACGCTATGATAACATCAATTATATAGGGCAAAACACTCGGAATACCAACTTTTTATTTATTTATTACTTTTTTCTTTTAAAAAAATCACAAAGACCCGATAATTTGTTTTTGTAACTATATTAGGAACCATATCTAGGCCCTTTTTTTTTTTTTTTTTGGCAAGTTATTTTGGTCCACTCTACATGGTAAGTTGGTGAGCCTTCTGACCAAAAGTAAAAAGGTTGAGATATTACTTCCTAATTGACACCCTGGCAACTATTTCCAATTATCACCAATTGATGTTTATCCTAGTCTCTCATCGATCACTGGATAAGCATTTCTTTCTTCTTCTTTTTTTGAGTGAATTAGATTTTAATACCTCATGTCTAAGTTGTTTTGCGACTTAATACCTCAATTCTAAAAAATTAAAATTAAATATCTCAACTTTAGTTTTTTTGACAATTTCATACCTTCGTTACTGCCTCCATCAAAACATGAAATCATTTTTAATTTAGGTCATTACTTCATATTTGAAAATATCCATTAATTTGAACAAATAGCTTACCAAAATCTCCATACTCACTTTCCAATTATACACTACAGACTCATTATAAAACCCAAGTTAAAAACCCTAAATTCTCAACCGTAAAACTTCAATTCTCATTTTCGGCAAAAAAAAAAACTTCAATCCTCACCATGGTCACTATCATGAAGAAAATTTTCTAGGGAAAAATTTTCAAACAGGACACCTATTTTGGGGTCAATCTTAGTTTAGGACACCACTTTGGGTTTGTCTTAGTGTAGGACACATATTTAGGGTTTGTGTTAGTTTGGGACAATCCGTCAACTCCGTTAACTTTTCCGTCCAAAAAGGGATAATTTGGTCATTTTATATTTTTAAAACAAAAAAAAAAACCAGTGACACATTGGATCATATTTTTCGATATTGGTCTATCGACCAAGTCAACTTTGTGTCAAAAGGTAACAAGTTATTAGTTAGAGTATGAGATGTTACTGATACTAATAGCCCTATTTGGAGGTATAGTGGTGAGAACATATTTATAAAATTAATGGAAAAAGGGCCTTATCATGATGAATATTATGTTTTTGGGTGGATGGATTTGGTCCATGTTAGGTGTATGAAGCAAGGAGATACAATTGGGTTGGCTTGGGATAATAGATTTGGAACTTTTCAGTTTAAGTTATTGAGCAGAATGAATGGGGAAAGGGTGCAATCATTTTAGATCAAAGAGTGTGAGTTCTATTTTGTATTTCTTTGTTTTCATTCATTATGAGAGTTTTTAATTTCCCCAATTGAGCTTAGTGAATTTAGAATTTTGTCTTTAGTTTGACGGATGTAGTACTTTAGCAACTTCTTTTATTGAATGAAAGTGCTATTTTATTTCATACTTTTTGAACAAAACTACATCAGAATTAAGGATAAATATAAAATTTCATAACATCTTTTCACTGTGAGTGTTCTAATTAACGATGATAATTGATGTTTTTCTCATGTGTATTTTTTATTTATAAAGACTATAACTAGATGTCTTAATATAATTTTACTTTTTTTTTTTCTTGTACACATACAATTGAGCAAGTTAAATTTTTAGTACCTAAAGTTTGAGTCGTTTTTAATTTGGTCCCCTAATTTCAAAAAGTTGCAATTGAGTACCACAACTATGATTCCGTGTCAAGTTCATACCTCCATTATCCATTCCATCAAAATGATCGTAAATTACTTATGTGGCGCATGATTAGGTGTCAACTTAGTCCAAAACTTGGGCCATGTGAACAAAAAAAAAATGAAAAACTTATTTGCAACCTTTATACATAAAATAAATAGTAAACTAAATTAATTAAAAGAGAAAAATTAAAAAAACCTAGTAGTCCCCAATTCGCAACCCCTCCTCCCTCTCTACAATAATCGGCAAGCCCCCTCCTCCTTTTATTGACGATCACGGGTTGGTGTGAGGTGGCTTTTAATCTTTTTTTTTTTGTTTATGTTTTAATCGGGTTGTTTTTTTAATCTTATTTTTAGTTTGTTTTTACTTATATAAGTTTTAGAGAAAATTAAATTTTAGTACCTCAATTATAATATGTTTTTCAAGTTAGCACCTCAATTTTAAAAAGTTGCAAATTAATACCTCAATTTTCATTTTGTGGCAATTTCACACCTCTGTTACACATTCCGTTAAACTGACCGCTAAATATTGCTGATATGGCCATTATGAGGTATTGACCTGGCTTTTTTTTAACTGTCAGCAATAAACTCAAGGATCTCGTTAATTTTTACATGTTATTTATTGTTTATGTGGCTTCATTAATACACGTGGCTTAAATTTTGGCTAAATCTAAATCGAAACCTAAGCATGCAACACATAAGTACCACGTTAGCAATTAACAATCATTTTGATGGAATGGATAATAGAAAACTTGACATGAAATCATAATTGGGTTACTTAAATAGAACTATTTAAAATTGAGGTACCAAGTTGAAAAACAACTCAAACTGGAGGTATAAAAATGTAATTTGCATAATATAATTTTACCATTTATTAAAAAGTGTGGTGTCAGTTATGAATTTTGTGTTTGGATGAAGGAGGGACCTAAGTGGTTGTTCTCTATTCAAGATGTATGATATATATATATATATATCATTCAATTATATAGGAGAAAATTGAATCATGGACTTAAGACGCTAATGTTTTGATTTTTTTTATCATCAACAATTAGCGTTCATAGTTTTGAACTCATGACCTCCTCCCACAAAGGAGACACTAGGTGATACCATTGGACTAAATAGTCATTGCAATGTTTTGACTTGTTTGACTTGGGTAATATAACATTCAATTAACAAAAAGAAAGCCTTATCTACCTAAACTTTGGGCCCGATCTCACTTCATTACTTACTAATAAAACTATGCTAATTTACCACCTAAATTTAAATTTTTTGCAATTTTCTCAAGATTTCCGTCCAAATACAGTCAATTGCATTGCACATGACCTTTATTTAAGGGATATTTAGTATTTTTATGCCACTATGAGATTTTTTAGAAGTTCTTCTATATATACCCTAAAATACTATCTCAATACCCAAAAGATCTCTAATTTACCCACAAATCATATTAAACCCCACTGCCTTACCCTAGGGGTCGGCAATGGGCCCGACCCAAATTTTTCGGGTTCGGGCCGGACTCGGGCTTGAATGATAGAAGCCCAATAGGGCTTTCGGGTCGAGCCGGGCCTGGCTTGGGCTTTAATACACAAGCCCAAGGCCCGCCCATCGGGCTTTGGCTTGCGGGCTTGGAGGGCCGGGTCAGGCTAGGCCCGAAAGGGCAGCCCAAAATGGGCCCAAAGCTTGTTTAGACACATATATATCTTCAAAAAAAATATAGGATTTTGGCTATGTTGTGATTTAAACATGAGACCTCACATAACAAGGTTTAACTCTCAACCAACTGAGTTGACTAGTTTATTTGTTAAGTTTGTGAATCATAACATATTTAATAGCTCTTTCATTTGTTTACTTCAATAAATTATTAATATGCTTATTAAGTTATTATATAATACAATTATGTTAGTAATAGTGTAATGCCATAAATAATAAACTTTTAAAATTATATACAACATTACAACTATAATAAAACATAAATGTACATATGTTTTATTATATATTTTATTACATATTTTTATAAACAAACGATGCAATTGTGTTGTCAACGATCCGAACCGTTCAAATTTTAGTTCCTCACTCAAAGATAATTCGTGCAAAAAATTAGCTCAGAGATGTAAAAGTGACATAATGGTGGTCGAATTAATGAACGATCATGGTTTTTCTAATGATGATCGAATGGGTAGATGAATTTCGATTTAGCCGATTTTTTGTACGGATGATCTTTGACTATGAACATAGAAAATGAACGGGTCAGATTGTTGAAATCACGTTGTGGTCTTCATAATTATGGAAACAACAAGGTTTCAACGGAAAAGTTATTAGAATTACTCTTCAAGTGTATTTATATGTAGAAGCTCACATATCGATCGTGTTTTCAACGATCTGAACCGTTCAAGTTTTAGTTTCCCACTCAAAGAGAATTCTTGTAAAAAATTAGCTTAATCGGAGATGTAAAAGTGACGTAACGGTGGTCGAATTAATGAACGATTATGATTTTTCTAATGATAATTGAATAGGTAGATGAATTCTAATTTAGCCGATTTTTTGTAAGTATGATATTTGACTATGAAAATAGAAAATGAACAGTTCAGATCGTTGAATTAATGAATTGACGATCGTGGTTTAATAACTTTAATTATAGTTGTATTATAAAAGTTGTATATACACATATACATTTATGTTTTATTATAGTTGTAATGTTATATATAATTTTAAATGTTAATTGCTTTATTATTTATGGTATTACATAGCTTACACTATTACTATTTACTAACATTATAATATTATATAATAACTTAATAAACATATTAATAATTTATTAAAGTAAACAAACGAAAAACCTATTAAATATGTTATGATTCCCAAATTCGGCTTTGGGTCGGGCTTTGGGCGGGCCTAAACGGGCCGGGTTTCGGGCGGCCCATGGACTTCAATGGAATGGCCCAAGCCCAACCTAAGGGACTTTCGGGCCGGGCCGGCCCAAATTTCAGGCCAAATCGGGCTTCAGGCCTAATGGGCCGAGCGGGCTTCGGGTCTTGGGCTTTTTGGTGAGGCCTACCTTACCCTTTCTCCCTCTATAACTGACTGCAGCAGCTACCCCACTGTTAGCGATACCTTGCTTTGACCACCTTGTTTTCCCTCCTTCCTACCGACCAGCCCCTCCCCTTTCACCTTCCAAAACACGTTAATTGGCTTGTTCACTTTAATAAGCTGAGTGCTCGATGCTTTTTTTTTTTTTTTTTCGTGTTTTGTAAAATAATCATTGTTTGATAGTGACTATTTGAAACTACATAAAAATGTTACTTATAGATATATTATTTGTCTTTTTCTTACATAAACATGTGAAAACTAATAAAACCTACATTGAATACAAAATTCTAGCTTATAAAGTCACATCCACCCACATTAAAACAGTAAATAACAATGGTTGTTACTAATTGCCACTATTGAACAATAACAAGTAACTAGTAGTACACAAAAAAATTAAATAAATAAATGACACGTAGTGCGCTCGGCGGGGGCTATCAAGTGCTCGGAACTGTAAAAACATGCCTCTCAGTTATAACACAGGTTTATTTATCATTTTTTAACTAAAAAGTGGACATGTTTATCTTTGCAACCTTTAGGTGGGTTGATGCAACATTCTTATGAGATATTTCTCTTTGCATATGGTCCTTCAATCATTTTGGATTCTCATAAATAATTTAGGTAAGTCATTTTTGGTTAAAATGACGGTAGTACTCTCAAATTAGATGCTTGCATGGATAAAATTAGATGAAATTGAATCCATTTAACATTTTGGACTATAGTTGGAAACAAAAGTAAATTACAAGTTTGAAAATGACAAAAAAAAAAAAAAAAAAGACTGAATGAAAGTGCAAATGAAGGCAAACTATAGGGATGAAAAATGTCTTTTCGCCTAAATATGTTCTTAATTTTAATATATTTCTGTGCACCTCTATTATTATAAAGTCATAAGACACTCTTTGGTGTTAAGGCTTCAAGAAAATACTAATTACCATATATACCCTTGATTAAGCAATTCTATATAAAAAACTAAATATGTTAAAACATGAAAAAATAGTAGAAACTAATATGTTAAAATGAAGAAAATAGAAGGATAAACAATATCTGACATGAGATATTTATCAAAAATGAGATCGGAGATACGCATAATGTGGGTATCTCAGTTTCACTTAATATTAACAATCATGTTTGTAGTAATTGAATGAGTAAAACATCTGCAGATTAGCAACCAACACACGCTTCACCATCTCTCCTTTTGCAAAGATATGCTCTTCAATCATTGAGAACATTCACAAAGGCACAAAGTTACTTACAGCTAGTCAGTTATAATGTGAAACTATTCAATAGTTTCAACAATTAAAAATGCACACCACATGTATATTTTATGGCTTTTAGATCCTTTACTAATCCTTATATGCTGATCTTATTCTAATCAACAAAATTATAAACATTACGTCATTTTATATTATATACTCATAATTAGAATCATTCATTTTTTAGATTACCATTTAAAGATATCTCTGTAAAAAATTAACCAAATAAAAAATCGTTTGGTTATGTAACTGTCATTGAATAAATAAACAGTGAATCTAACTTTCACTAAAATCGTATATTTATTTAATAAAAAATAAATAAATAAAGAAAAAAACACCTCGAACAATGATATAAATTATAGAGAAAATTTATCTATAACGGGAATATACTTTTTATCCTCACAATAAATAATTATATAACTATTTGTGATCACGTGGTCTCGAGAATAAAGAGGTATACACTCTAAAGAGAAATTTACATGTCTTCATTATAAGTTAGGAATAAAATTTCGGGTTTCGAGGAAATTTTGATAGAAATTTCGAAGATTTTTAAATTAGATGGAAATTGCTATCAAAATACAGAAATTTTGAATAAAACTTTACCATATGTTTATTTAACATATTATCTACTAAATTGATAAAAAATATTGAAGAAATCAAATATTGTTAAATAAAATTAGTATATTCTTTATACTGTATAATTTAATTATACACTAAAATCTAAACCCTAATACTCTATATATTCTATATACCCTAATACTCTTTATA
This sequence comes from Dryas octopetala, assembly GCF_963921425.1. NCBI lineage: Eukaryota > Viridiplantae > Streptophyta > Magnoliopsida > Rosales > Rosaceae > Dryas > Dryas octopetala. The sequence continues at coordinate 13,082,942 of NC_141368.1, forward strand.
CTCTATAATGTATACATTAAACCTTATATACTCTATATTTTTTAGGATATTAGGTTTTAAGCTCTTTAGGATACTTTTAATTATTTTTTTTATATAGAAATGTATTAAAGTTTAACGTTTAAAATAACTAAAAGAAATCTCAAACCTTTCTTTTTTCTTTCCAATTGCCCAAAGGCCCCAAACCCCCCCCCCCCTCATTTTTTTTTCCTTACTTTTTTTCCTCGTGCCTCTCTCTTCAGTCTTTTTTTATTTTTTATCTTTCCTTCTTTTTTTTCCGTGTCTCTTACCTAGCCAAGCTTTGTCTTCACTAAGTGTAACAACCAAAATTTTGGCTTATGGTAATTTTGTTACTTAAATTTTTCAAATTTGTTTTAAGGTTTGTTTAAAGGAATTAGAAATTTCTTTAAATTTATTTTAACTAACTTAGACCTTTGGTTATGGTTCTAGAGCTTAGTTGTGTGGAAATGAATTTTAGAAAATAAAAATTCAAGAATTTGACGATTATTATTTTTTTCATAATTAAATTATAAGAGTAGGATTTTTCATAATTTTTTTTGAAAGCAATTTGACTATTTTGAGGTTATAGGAAATTAGTACTCATCAATACGAGTCCGTAGAATTTTTCGGTGAATTATTTGGAGTCTCGAGCTATTTTTGGTGAATTTTTGAATTTGGAGAAAATAAAAAATATAAAAATTTTGATAATTTCGATAAATTTCAGTAAATTTTGGTAAATTTCAGTAAATTTCGATAAATTTCGGTAAATTTTCCCAAAATTTTGGTGAAATTTTTCTAAAAAATTATTAAACATGTGTTTCGATTTCAACATTCTAAAAAAATAAAATTTTCGGCAAAATTTCATCAAAAATTTTAAAATATAATTCATTATAAGAGACGTGACTTCCCACACAAGATAGAAAAGAGGAGAGAGAGAGAAGTTATTCTCTCTTGCCTGCAATGGAGACAAACAAGTTTTTCTCTGCACGGTATATTAATATCAGTCGGTGACAGGTTCCTAAGTTCCTTAACAAGCCAGAATGTGACCCCTCCTTCCTCTAATCATTAATCATATATTGTAAGACAGAGTACTGCTGTGCCTGCCCACTGCGAAGTACCAACAATACCCCTCTTTATCATCATTTTGTTTTTGGCCAAACCCTCATTATCATCATTAAAGATTCAGTCTTTGCACTGTTTTTGGAACACATCCTGTACTTCTTTTTGACCACAATCAATCTATCATACATCTGTACTTCCCAGCCCATTTTGGGTCTTCTTGGAAAGTTTCTCCTGCTTTTATTGAGCACCGGCCGGTATCTGATGTTTTCCCACGAGGCAGAATCTCGATGGTTAAAAGGTATGTACATGTACCATCATCCCTCATCATACCAATCTAACGATTCTCTTTTCTTACCTTGAACCTCGGCCCCTGTCTTTGAATCCTGAAACTGCTTTAATTCTGGCAGATAAGTAAAGAAAATAAAAACCTTTGGGAATTTGTAATTGTATCCAACACAAACAAATCGTATTAGTGTAATAGTAATACCCACTTAAAACCCTCTCTGTCCAAAATTCCAATCTTAATATAGTGGTGGTCACCGTTTAGTGCGTTCTACACTCAAAGTCTTCCCTTCAGTCACGCCTGCCTCAAACAACATGCCACCGCCAGGTCTCTTTCTCGCTCTTTTTCTCTCTCTTGCTCTCTGTTTTTGGGTTTTGTTGTGTTGAATTTTAGTGGTTAAAGGAGAAGATTAGATATGGGTTTTGTTTGTTTCGATCAATATGTTGTTGGGTTTTCATCAGAATAATAAAAAATCCCAGGCTCCGTTTGGTTGCTGAGAAACTGTATGTATGGGAAGAAAAGAATATGCAGTCTTAAAATTTTGGGCACTCAATTTCAATTCAGCTGGTTACAATCAAATAATCAATCACTGACTCACTTTGAATCTTGTCACACACATATTCTTTCTATATAGTATTTAGTTCCTTTGGTGGTTAATTACTGTTGGAATTTGAAAATTTCAATTGGATTGGGATTTCTAGATTCTGCATTTCAATTATTAATTACTGTTGTTTATTTATTTATTTATGTGTTTTTGGTGAATATTAATGCTTTTGACTAGTTAGTTATGATGATTCACATTGATATGGTCCCATTGCTGAACCATTTCTAGTAAATTTAGGCATGAATTTGTGGACCAATCTTCAACATCTTCGTTTCCGACTTACCTTTTTGTGCTGAATATTTTAGTAGGCTTGTCGTTGCTTCAATGTTTATTTGATTGAAAACTATGCTATATGGACTCTGAACCTTTTAAATGTTTGACTAATTAATGCTTGGCCTCCTCCTCCCTTTAATATTAGAAAGAGGTGTATGCTTAAAAGCACCTTTGTACCTGCAGGAGAAGATAATGAAATTCAAGGATGCAAAATGAAATTTTCAAGCATGCTATTGTTACTTCTACATATTGGTTTCCTAATGCTTATTCATGATATATTTAATTTGAAGTGTGCATGCTATAGTCTGTTACATCAAGGGATCGAAGGCTCCTGGCATGACCCTTTCATAGTTCTTTGGTATATATATGTGTAAGAGCACAAAAGCAATGACCAAATAAAAAGGCCCATTTTGTTCTGTTTTTTAAAAACGGACATTTTCACGGTTTTTCTGTTCTGATTTGTTTTGGGACAACTTGATAAACGCTTGCATATGTGTTTGCGATTGCAAGTAAAGAGATACAGGAAAACATTGAATCATTAGTAATTTCTATCAAATATTATTGGAGATTTATTTTGACTATAGGTGTGAGGAAACGAGGGTGTATCTTTCTTGCCTTTCAACCAATAAATTCAATCTAATTGTGTCTCTGACATTTACCTGGTCTATAAAAAGACTTGAAATGTAGAGAAAAATATCTGTATAGATGTTGCATTTTGTGTGTGCATGTTTCATAATTCCCCATAAGTTCAAATGCTTTTGTAATCTATTGTTTGCGATCATTTGCTGAACCCATAAGAAAACTATTCTGTGTACATGTGTGTATATATATGACTACAGACAGCCAAGAATCGATCTTATCCAAAGATGAAACTGTGATGGACCAAACACTATTTGTCAAACTTGGCTGCTGGCAATGGTGGTTTTTGGTGGCACTCAACATATTCTTCCTCGTTGTGGGGCAGGCTACTGCTGTTTTACTTGGGAGATTTTATTATGACAAGGGTGGTAATAGTAAGTGGATGGCTACACTTGTCCAAACTGCAGCCTTCCCAGTCCTTCTCATCCCACTTTATTTTCTTCCTTCATCCAAAGATCAATCAACTTCTTCGACCGCACCTTCAATTGCAGTTCTTGCCTTGGTTTACTTTTCTCTTGGAGTGCTCATAGCTGGTGACAACATGTTGTATTCTGTCGGACTCTTGTACCTATCTGCCTCTACTTACTCCCTCATTTGTGCAACTCAATTAGCTTTCAATGCAGTTTTCTCCTACTTCATCAATTCTCAGAAGTTCACGGCATTGATTCTTAATTCAGTGATCATCCTGTCATTTTCCGCAGCTCTAATTGCTGTTAATGATGACTCCGATGGACCAGAAGGAGTCTCAAAGTGGAAACATATCATTGGCCTCACTTGCACCCTTGGAGCTTCTGCACTTTACTCCCTTCTGCTTTCCCTAATGCAGCTTACATTCCAAAAGGTTCTGAAAAAGGAAACTTTCTCTGTAGTTTTGGAAATGCAAATCTATACATCACTGGTTGCCAGTTGTGCTTCAACTGTGGGTCTTTTTGCAAGTGGGGAATGGAGGAGTTTGCACGGCGAAATGGAAAATTTCAGTACAGGCAGAGTTTCTTATGTGATGACTTTAGTCTGGATAGCTGTGGCTTGGCAAGTTTGTTCTGTTGGTGTTGTGGGTTTAATTTTCGTGGTGTCTTCTCTCTTCTCCAACGTAATTAGTACTTTCTCTTTGGCTGTTACTCCTATAGCTGCTGTGATAATTTTCCATGACAAGATGAATGGTGTCAAGGTAATTGCTATGCTTCTGGCTATTTGGGGCTTTGCCTCTTATATTTATCAGAACTACCTTGATGATTCTAAGGCAAGAAGAAGACAGGCAGATGTTAGCGAATCAAACCATGATTCTTTACTTTGATATATTATTTAAAAATGGAGTAACTTTTCTTCTTGGATTATTTTTCATCAGCTACTCTTTTCAGCATTAATCAATGGCATATCACATACACATGTAAGCCATATTGTTTATTATTATTATTATTATTTTTTTAATTTTTTTTTTTTTTGGTAAAATGGCGGGCCAAAGCCCAAGCAACTGTTTATAATTACATTGGTTGTAGAAGTATTCTTGCCTTTAAAATTAGACATTTTTAACATTTTACCCACTTGAATTTTAGGGTTGATCTCATTTCACCATTTAAAAAAAAATTGTGTCAAATTATTACCTAAATTAAAAATTTTATTGCAATGTATCACTTTTGGCTCATTTTGTCTAAACTTGTGTTAAAAAAAAAAGGTGTTTTGGTTTTTTTCAAGTTCTTTAGAAAAAAAAAAAAAAAAAAGATTTTTTTATACTTTATCCGTTTTGATTCAATAGAAAACTAACTTGAAAAGACTAAAACACTTGTTTTCAACAAAAATTTAGACAAAATGAGCAAGAGGTGGTACATTGCAATAAAGTTTTAATTCATATGGTAAATTGACACAAATTTTTTTAGTTAGTGAAGTGAGATCCGCCTCAAAATTCAGGTGGATAAAATATAATAAAGCCTTGAAATTATATTAGCTTTTCATGGGGCTTATATGGTCTTTTGAAGGGTTTCTAGGGAGAAAATAGTGAGGGTGTTGTTTGTTTGGAAGAATAAAATGAACTCGAAAGAAAAACTAGAGGGTTACACGAGTTGGAGGAGAAAGGATGAGGAAGTATTGAGTTATGTTTTAAATGAACTTAATTATACAATTGGGCCTCAATAATAAAATGAAGTTAGAAAACCCCTTTTCCTTGGGATCACTACTCCGAGTGAGACACAGTTCGCTGATATGTAGTGAACAATTAGCGTTGTGCTTCTCAAGAGATGTAGGGTATCTCTAGAGGTGTACAATGGGCCCATTCATGCTTCGTGTCATGTTCGGATCAGCCCATTTAATAATCAGGTTGGGCCGACCTGACTTAATTATCTTAAACCTTAAGCCCAGCCTAGCCTATGATCCGATCTATAATGGCTCGTGCCATTATAGAAAATCTTGACCCAACCTAGCTCACTTAATGATGGACTAATCCAGACCATGCTGACTTTAAATGGACCGTACTCGTACCAGACTCGGGCCGGCCCAATGTACACCTCTAGCTATCTCTAATATCAAGAGATATCAAAACAGAATATGGCTTTGACAAAGGTAGTGACCCAAGTAACAAATATTTGGCCTAAAATAACATATTACTTTTTTTTTTTTCTTGAGGAAATAGCCCAAAAAGGCTACTTAATTCATACTCTGAAGCCAAAGAGATCTATCAGGTTGCAAAGTTGGAGAAAGTCAATCTGGACTTTCCTCCAACCATACAAGAGTTGGTGTGCAATATATCTAATCCAAATTTGGCTAACTGGCGAGCCACATTATTACAACATTATTAACTTCTTGGACAAAAATAATCAGCTTGAGTACTCCACAGCGCGCTGCATCGGTGTTTGTTAACTGCATCTGTAAGTTACAACTACAGTATATATATTCTCAATAGAATTATTAACTTTAAATAGCTAATAAACCTTTTAAAACACACTATAAAGAAATTTAATCAATCCCACAAATATTATGATTCGAGTAAAAAAATAAATAAATAAATCGAATGGTAACTGCATATGCAGCTGCCGATCTACGTTTGTTAGTCACATATGCAATTACAACACTGCAGCTATATTATATATTCACAATAAAAAAACATTTACATTAGGTCTTCAACTAATAAATCATTTAAAACACACTATAAGGAAACCTAACCAACCCCACAAAAATTAAGATTCGAGTAAAAAATCAATAAAAAAATATTTAGCTGTAACTGCATATATAGATTCAACTCAAAATGAAGACGCAATTGTCAAAGCACTTGGCTGTCTAATTTACCTTGACGGCTTGACGAACGCACTTAATATACACAGATTGTCCTTTAGCTTAATTATGATATTGATTATATTTATGGTTAAATTTTTTAATTGTCTCATAGTTGGTAGTAACAAACCTAAAATTTTTCAACATGCTCTGAAAACTAAATATAGGGATTTTGTTATGTTACCGCGTTATGCCCCCTTTTGGTTTATTACATGGGCATACATACTCATGTAATAAACCAAAGAGTGAATTTAGAACTTGGATTGTTTTCCAAGAAATGACAAGAATAGAAAACGAAAAATTCAGCCATAATTTACATTTTTTTTTCCTTTCTTTTTCTATGGTTTCTCGACAACCAAAGGGAGTTCAATCCAAAATTTAAACTAAAGAAATAAAAAAGGGCAAAGTTCACTTTTGGTCCTTGTAATTTAAGCTAAGTTCCACTTTGATCTCTATAATTTCAATTGTTATGATTTTGGTTCCGTAGTTTACAAATCATTGCAATTCAAGGACATTTTAACATTTTCGTTCATCGAATCGTCAAATTTGTTGTGGTTTAAATCATGTATTTTACAAACTATTTCAATTTTGGTCATGTATTTTACATACTGTTAGCGATTCAATGATCAATTTAACGGATTAATGGACAAAAATGCTAATGTGTTCTTGAATTACAACTATTTATAAACAACATGATCAAAATTAGAATAATTGAAACTACATGAACCAAAGTAGAACCTAACTCAAATTATAGGGACCAAAAGTGAAATTTAGCCAATAAAAAATGAAGGGAGAAAATCGTAGAGAGAGTCATAGCTAGAAACAGAAAGTCGTAGAGAGAGATAAAGAAGGGAAGGGAGTGAGAGAGAGAGAGAGAGAGAGAGAGTCATAGCTAGAAACAAAAAGTTGTCTAAACTGTTGTTACACATTTTTCTTTATGGAGAAACCGATGTCAACATAAGTGCTCAACAACAATTTTCTCTAAACAATTGGTTTTTGAGGGTGTATATACAACAGTTTTACACGCATAACCATTGTATTAATATCATCAAGACAATGGACAAGAAAACCGTTGTCTTGTTGGACCCCAGTGGACATCAGGTAAATGGGCAAACAAGACAACGGTTAAAATCCGTCGTCTATAACTTTATTATTGTAGTAATGGATTTTGTTAGTGTGTGGTTTCGTTTTTTTTTTTTTTCAATTTTAATTATTCTATTTTACTATTTTGCCCTCAAAGTATTAACTAATTGCTTTGCTTTAGCTTTTTAATTAACAAAGGGTACATGTTGGGTTTTTAAAAATTTAGCCATAAGCCCTTTGATATATATGGATGAGCTTTTGTGTCAACCAATGGTTGCCTTATATTGACACATTATAATACTAAAAATACAAATAAAGTAAATTTTCTCCATTATAAATCTCTAAATATTTTAATTCGATTATTCCAAACTCAAAACCAAATGTAATGTTGTTCATGTGGTTGGACAATATGCTTTCGATTCCCTCATGAGGCAAGTTGGGCCTCTCTTCCAGTTGGCTTTTGATTGCTATGGCTAGATGATCATTTTTTTCTATTATAATGAGTTTTGAACCTACGATCTCTATACACCTCTCTCATCTCATTCTACTTGAACTGCGCCTCATGGATTGACTGGATGAGTATCGTGTTGTATCATTTTCTAGTCTTTGAAGCTGTCCTATCATTTGCCAAAAAGGAATCCTAACAATTTTTTTTTTTTGGTACTATGGGGACCTAAACCTAAAGGAAAAAAATAACCTAGACTAGAACAGCCTGGGCCTAGCATTATTATAACTAAAACAACATATGCATATTTCCAACATTGTGAAGAGACATATAGTTAATTAAATCAACATATTTTTCTTAATCAATATTTTATAATGAAAATGGGGTTAAATACCAAACCAGCATCTATATTGTTTTTCGTTTATCTATGTACCAAGCAATGATGCAAAATTCGTTTAGGGCCACATATATTATCAAGGACTAAATTTCTTTACAATCGCTCAAACACCTAGCTAGCTAGCATTCAAACACTTATTTTTCATATTTTATTATATAATCATGATTGTTAAGAATAATGTGGAGCAATGTCCCACATCGGAAAACTAGAATTTAGCATATGTGCTTATAAGGTTTTGGGTCTCTTCACCCATTGTCAATTGGTTTTGGGTTGGATGCTCAAATTCTATGATGGTATAGAGCTTGGTTATCTAGCTGCATGCATGTAAGACCCAACAGCTACGTACACGTGCTCCCACATCACTTAATACAATTTGTCCACGTGTTAAACTCAAAATATCGTCACACGTGCGGGGGCATGTTGAGTAATGTGAAGCAATGTCTCACATAGAAAAACTAGAACTTATCATATGTGTTTATAAAGTCTTGGGTCTCTCCACTTATTACCAATTGGTTTTGGGTTTGATGCTCAAATTCTATGAGTAACTACGTACTTAGCAATCAAACATTTCTTATGATTTTCATGTAGTCATATTAAAATTAATGAAGATTTAAGATTCATGGTGGTTTAGAGCTTATAATTTAGACCCTTAAAGTCTAGAGATTACATTGTAAACCCTAAAATTTAAACATTAAAAAACAACAAAGAATTCTTTAAAAAAAACAAAAAAAAAAAGCAAAAAATTAAGTTATAACTGTCATGTAGTCAAACATTTTGTGATTCTCATGAAATCACAATTCTGTAAACAAAATGTTAGGTGAGTGTTCGAACATTGGACGAGGTTTTTAAACCCCACATCAATATTTGTCGTCCACTAATTAGTATCCAAACTAAAAAGTATGTACCTAAATTGAAATGACATAAATTTTTTGTATTTAAAATTAAATAAAATCCTGATTTGGTACCTTATTAAAGTCAATAGATCTGATTTTATAACCTAAGTTGAGAAGGCAAAATAAAATACATAAATTTGAAATAATTTGGCCATTAAAGCATGTTAGAGTGTATGTACACTAAAAAACTTATAGTATATATTTAACTTTAAACAACAAACATTTTCAAAAAGCAGAAAATTCAAAAGGAATGGAGGAGAATCATTGGAGAATACTTATGGTAATAATATTGGTATGGATGAGTTTTCTCCAAGCTGTAGTGCAGGCACAAGATGCTCCCTCTCCCTCTTCTTCATTTCTCTCTCATGAACTCCTACCACCCTCTTCAGTTGATCGTGTACCTTTTCGTTTATTGAAAAAGAATTCCCTAGAAATGATTGCCCGTCTTTTATACTTGAAAAAGTACCACCCAGAAGATCATGCCTGTCTTTCTTGGACTGCTCTAAAATGTACAATCCATGAAGATCTTCTTCAATGTTTTCTAGATCATTACCAACATTGTACTAAAGATCATCATCTATGAGAGAACATTGGATTTGGTATGAATATTCTTAATTACTCTACTTTTTCTTCATAGAAACAAGTTCAAAACAAAAAAAAAAAAACAAAAACAAACATGCATACATACATATGCAAACATCACATATGTGTACTTCTTAGAATTACAATGAATGAATTTTTAATTCCATCACATAAATGGATTTTTTCTCGTATCAAATAATTTATTGTTGCGTTTTGTGGCTCAAAATCATGGAAAAGGGCACGATTTTAGAGTTTTTGCATATACGATTGATCCCAGAAGCATGGGATACGATTGCACATAGAGGCTTCAGTGAAGGAGACAAAAATTGGCCTGGGCGATTCATTGGCCGATAGTGGAAATGTTCTTGCCGATTGATCGGCCCGCTACCGCTAGTGGAAATTTGCAATTTTTTTTTTCTTTTTTGGTATTTATAAGCCCGTTTTGGAAGTTTCTTGTTCCCTAATCTACTCCAATTTTGTACCCCAAGTCTTAAAAATATGTGTGAGAAGCAAGTAAGAAACCCCTATTAGAGAGATTGCTCTTCTGTGAGATATTAAAAGAATTCTGGCACTACAAGAAATGTGAGCAAAGCACACCCCTCATTGGTGGCACAAAATGGGGTGTCAATTGGAAACTTCAGTCCCTATTACCCAATTGACACCCATTTTTGTTAAAATCGAGACACTTCAGTCTCTATTGCCTAATTGCCACCTCATTCTATGTCACCAATGAGGGTGTGCTTTACTCATATTTTTTGTAGTGTGGGGTTCTAAGCTAGAGAGATTTGTAGTTAAGTGAGGATCTGTATTCTCTATTGAGAATTGGATTGAGTGAAGAGAGAATACTTTGAGTATGGAAGAGACTACCTCCTCTTTGTTTGTGTATTTCTTCATCTCTTAGTGGATTCATTGCCTATGCTTGTCGACGTAGCCCAATCACATTGATTGGGTGAACCATGATATATAGTGTGTTCATTGTGTTCTTATTTGCGTATTTCGTTGCTGCTTATTTAAGATTATATTTTGTTTTTCTTATCTTAGTGCGATCTTGGACTAGACATTTAAGTTTTCTTAATTTCCTAACACTTATTGTGATGGAACAGAAGCAAACTTAAGAGAAGGAAAGACGAGCACCAAGAGATCGACCAATAATAACCAAAAGCAAAGCAATCCCAAGATAAAGATATACACACAGAAACGGGCAGTGCTGTCAATGCAGAACCATAGGACTAAGCAAGCAAACTAGTAGGCCAGGAAAATCTAATGTCCTCCAACAGATCGAGGTTTTAACAGAACTGATAAAGAGAAGTTTATGCATGAAGATCATTTGGTAATAATATTTGGAAGTGAAACTGATGTTTCTTTTTATGTGAGTATTGATCAGATAAGACTTCTGTGATAATATTTTTGAAATCATACTGGCAAATACTATATATGCATATGCGATTAATTATATATACTAACATAGCACAAACCAAGGCTAACTATCTCATTTTTTTGTTCTTTTATAAGATGAAAAAGGACTAGTTGTAGGATTTGTCACCTAGCTAACTGATATATCGAATAGGTTTTCGTAAATTGTAACGAGCACTTGCACTAATACTAGGGAAAAATGTGGCTACACTCGCTTAACTATACGCTGTTTTGAGTTCCTAGAGGTCTAGAGACCCACTGTCATCTCCTTGAACCCTATCAGACTAACACCACAACGCGGAGCACTGCTTCGACGGGCTATACGTTTATATCTTGATTTTTTTTTTTTTTTGACATTTTTAAAAACTTAAGCGGACATTTTTAACATCCAATACTTTAGGTGAGTTAACCTCATATACAAAAACATTAATCATATCATGAAATCACATAATTAAACAAAGCACTGAAAACAAGCCATAAATTAAAGATTATGCACATTACTATGTTCCTTATCAACATATAGATTAAACCTAACAAAAATCATTAGCATCAACTTCAAAAAACAACAACACAAAAAATCCATTAACCTAACAGTACAGAAAAATCATGAAAACCAAAACTGAGAATCACTATGCATACCTTATTGTTTGTGGGTAAAACCACACCGATCCAATAGCCAATCATGGCTGGACACGTGGCCGGTCAAATCCGACCTCGGAGTTTGACTTTTCAATGGTCAAAGTTTTGACCTCCACATCATCACGTAGCTCGGCACTTCCTCTGTCAGCTCAGATCGGATCATCATGGCAAGCCCTTCATGCCCGGTCCAACCCGAACCGAGGATCTTCCAGAGTATTGATTGTTCATCTTTCCCCGGTCATCCCGGTTCGGCTCGGCTCGGCGTTGGGGAAAAATCTCTTCAGATTCAAGTCACAGTCAGCTACAACTCGGAGGGATCTCAATCTACCGGATCTGCTCGGTTCGAAAGTCCATGTCCGATGCAATCATACATGGACTCCATGTATGCGCATGAGGACATGTATTCGGGTCGGCTCGGCTTCCCGCCGCCATTCCAAGGAAGATCACGTTGAGACGAACCGCCATAGTCAAGTGCACCTGACAGGATCCTCTGACAAATGAGACTTCCCAGCTCACATTCATGACTATTGGGGCAGTTCACCTGAACCTTCCATACTTGCATTCAATGCTGCATTGAATGCAAAGGAGGTGGGTAGCTGTGCATGCCACTGTTCACGACCGAACGCGTGGATCTTTCTCAACCAGTCAGCCACATGCAGGTAACTTACTCCTCACAATTTCCTTTGCCTATATAAACCAACTCATATGCACAAATTCACCCAGTTATCTACTATCAGGCAAACACTTACACAAACCTACACTCACAAAAAGCATACCCAACTTGCTGAGAATAAACCTAGAACATTTACCTTGTTCTTCCCATTCTCCCAAGTTCATCGCTTGTTCTTCCTCACTTACATTCAAACATCACCAAATACATATTACTGACTTCATCATAGGAGCGTGTTTGGCTGGTACCACACCGGTCCATCTCCTCTGATCTTGTTTTTCATACAGGAAGATCTCAAATCAACATCCACGTCATCATCCAACAAGGCTTCTGATCAGCCAGATCACCACTTCTAAGTTGTTGCATCTATCTTACGGAAATTTGCTTCAACACTTACTAACGAAACCACACCATTTAATGAAGGGCAAGTTTGTGATTTTGAAATCCTAAAACATACAAGCCCGCGCATGCACATGGGCCCATCTATATAACCCAATTGTAAACAAATTCATATTCTCATTGGCCAAACCCAAATTGAAAATAGCAATATTTGCATTTTCTAATTATGAAAATAGTTATTGATTTAAGTGTAATTATCTATAATAATAATATTATATTATTGTGATAATAATATAGTTAACTAAAATAAAAAGATTTTTTTATTCCCTAAAATAAAAATATTTGAAAACAAAAAACTGATACCAATCAAAGATATTTAAAGAAGGAGTCCGGCTAATATGAGGGATTAATTATGAGAGACTGTGAGTGATAGTTTTATAAGAGCCCTTAAATGAATCGAATAACATCAATTTTATCGGCTTTATTTTAGATTTTAACTCTAGAATTTTAACCAAACATGCAACCTCCACAACTCCAGTCTATACTCTAAGAGAGTATGTGGTGAACCCATCAGTGAAATGGGTAAAAAACGGGACGAGATATAAAAGGGTTTTTTTTTAAGCCATAATGGAAAATAGGCTTTTTTTAAAAAAAATTTAAGGCATACTATAAAAAAAACCAGTCTCAATCCATTCCACTTTAATGAAGACACCAAAAAAAACATGTTGGGCACGGAGCCCAGCGTGCTCTGCTTTTTTTTTTTTTTCCGCATCTGGAGTATTGCCACTATTCAACAGTTGCAATTATTTATTGTCACTAGTGAATAGTAGCTATTCTCACTATGCAACAACACCCATAAAAAAGTAACTTATATAAACCTTTTGTCTTTTTCTTGCATAAACATGTCAAAATAGTATAAAACCAACATAAGGTTTATGTCACATCAACCATTGTCACGTTCATCGTTGCAAAAGCACTGTGAAACAATGGCTATCACTACAGAGTTTATGTCAAACAGTGGCAACCGGCACTATATATATGTATATATATATATATATATAGCACCAAATGTGCCTTTAGTGTGCTTTTTTGTAAGTTTGAGCACCCTTTTTTTAAAAGGTGGGCTTATTTCTTATTCCGTGGACCTTTTTAATATTTGGGAATACTAGGTGATCGAGTTTATACAACATTAAAGGTTGTAAAGTAGATTTTAAAGTCATTTTCTCAAAATAAAATGGGTCTAATTAGTTAAGGTTTTTTTTTTTAAGTTAGTAATTTAAAACTGGTTATTGGTTACCAATGAATAAATTGATGTCATAGAACATTTTTTTATTGAATTGATGGTGTGATTCTGCCTTTTTTTCTCTTATTTGGGAGTTGGAATATGTTGGTCTGATGGTACTGGGAACTTTATCTTTTTCATTTTCATTTTTTCAGCTATTCCGATCTATACATAAATTCATGCAACACATAATCTGCACAAAAGTAAGGCACATTAAGGAGTTTCAATCCACTAATATAATTTCATTAAAATAATTTTATTAACATTTATTATTCATCTGCATGTTAGGTTTCTTTAAGCCTCTCGACACGTATTCTTACGCCTTAAGTTCCCAACCATTGTGCATCTATTGGAGTGTTCCACTGAAAACAAGTTGAACAAACTAGATGACATTTAAGTTTTTGAGGAAGAAAGTACGAAGAGGAATTTTTTTTTTTTTTTATCAAACTGGATTTTCATTATCATGATGTAACCTCATATACAAAAATAAATTCGTTAGCCAAGTAGGGTCCTCCTCTAACCACATTATAAGACCACGATCGACAAAGATTGAGTGAACCGAGCAAGCTCATGAGCCACCGAATTCGCCTCCCTAGGGCAATGACAAATGTGAGTGACATGCATTATTTGATGGAGCAACACTTTGATATCTTCAACAATATTACCTTCATCTCGTCAACTCTCCTTTGACCTATTGAGAAGGAGATATATATATATATCTCCAAGGGATTAATCAGTCTCAATCACCAAAGGAAACAGACACAATGTCGGAATGAATTTATCGCCCCTTTTTGTTTTTCTATTTATTGTTTAACATATTTAACGGTAAATAAGTTCGTTTCATCTCTTTTATACTATATATAATTATGTATTTATGTTGATTTGATTCTATTTTAATGAGAATAGAAAACTTTGAAAATTTACCGAAGCCCCGCATACCAAACCGGCGGGACGATGATGGTATTGAAGAAACAAACAGGGCCTAATGAAGTACGTCACTCCTTTCTTTCTTCTTCCATTTTGCCTTGCTTTTTTATTGTCTTCCGTTTTGAAACCAAGCTCACCTAACTTGTGTTTCCTAATTAATTTGCTTGGCAGACTTGGGCAGAAAAGCCATCAATATCTGCCTCCAAGTACCCACTTTATTCAGTACCCCAACTTTTAAAGTCCAAAGTGAGCAAGAGTACGTACTGTATCATGGAATAAATCACAAAATCAAAATTCAAAAATACATGCTCCAGGCTCCAATTTAAAGTCCAAAGCGATAATTGTTTTTCTCCCGTTCATAACATTCTCCTGGCTCCAATTCTAACCAACCAATTAATGGACAACTCACCATGGCTATGGATGGTGGGCTTAAATAATGAAACTGATTTTCTTTTCTTTTCTTTTTTAATTTTAAAAAGAATTTAAAAATTTTTATCAAGTGCTACAGTGGAAGGTGGGTGTGCTATCAATAGGTAGGCTCTATTGCATTAATGTAAAAAAAAAATGTAGTAGATGAAGATGCCAGTACAACCAAGGAATTTATCAAATGGTTGTTCCTTATAGGTAAACTTATATTTCTAAAAATTTTGACTACAGAATATACTAAGAAAAATGATTGGCTCCTTCCCTAAAAAACTTATTCTTTCTTACAAACTAATTACAATTTGACACGCGTATATATTTTTTTTACTAACCAATTTTATTAATACATGCCAAATTATAATTTATTTGTGAAGAGAATTAGAGAAGTGACTCATTAGTCATTACTTAACTATTAAAAATAATTTATATCTTCATGACTGATGCTGAGATTTCAAGCTAGGTATGATATAAAATATTAAAATATAATGGGCTGTGCATGCTCACATGAAAATTTTTTATTTGGAATTTCAGAGGATTTTTTTTTTTTTTTTTTTGTGTGTGTGTTTTAAGTTGAATCAAACTTTCAAGAAAAAATTGTTGAAGGGCACTTTTGCATTACAGGATCAATGGGCACTTATGAGTTTAGTCGACCAAAACCTTCAACCCAAAAATTGGGGCCCTTTGGGCTTACAATAAGCATTCTTCTATTTGGTACCTGCTAATATAATGCTTGAGTCTAAACATAAGCAGATGGTTAAAGCACTTTATTTGGACATGAGCTCGCCAATGTAGAGATTGTTGTGTATTTGGCTCGCATTTGGAGATTTTTCGGATAACATGGAGGGTTTCATGGTTTTCTATGATGAAGTTTGATTAGAGTTTAGAGGCAAGGGAAGCAAAATTGCAAGAGGAGGCATCATACCTCGCGGTTGGAGCTTGAGCTGATTAATTTAGCTGGTGCTCAAGCACATTGCCCGTATGGAGGTGCACCTATGGCGCCAGAACTCAGGAAAAGCAAGTTTTGAGGGTTCTTTAGGGATTTCCTTGTCGATATAGGATTGATCAAAGTTAACTTGTTTCTACTTCTTTTAGACTTATAATCTAAGCCTATGGTTTATAAAACCTTAGGGGTTTAGGAAAATTATAACAAGAAGAAGTCTTCAAGATTTGTGTGAGGCATACAATCAAGGTTGGGGAGAGCAAGATTAGGCAATTAATCTCGAGTCAGAGAAATAGACATATAAACCATATAAGACCATCCCATAAATATTTTTCTCCGGCTCTATATATTTAAATAAAACGAAAAATAACTCATCATTAAAAAATGAAAGCCCTTTTTTAGCAAAACAAAATGGAAGTCTGAAAATGTGACAGGATTTTTTTTTTTTTTTATGTAATAAATGGATTGTTTTTAGGGTTGATGGGTCTGAAATCTGAATTCTGCAGCAAACTAGAGTTCAATAATTTATAATAGGGTTAAATGCAATTCAATGAAGTTGACCCTTAGTTTCAACTCACATCATACATCTACTATCCATCCTTTCATGCTTATTGTGATTTGTGAGAGCCACTAAATAGGAATGGAAAAATCCTCTAAATCTTGGCAGACAAACTAAATTAAACTAAATTATGGCCTTTCTTTTGAATTAATTACGTGGTCATAATAAATTTTAAGATCACAAATAGTCTAATCTCCAGATTTGGATTCAAATGGGGCGCTCCAAAATTGATTGAGAATAATGAAGTCAAAATGGACAAATTTGGCGGTAAGGTACAAAGAAATGAAGAAAATAGAGATAGAAAGTCTAATGTCTTTAATGATTTGCTATTAATGTGGATGGAAATTAGTACTTTTGGCACATGGAAAAGTCAGTCCAGTCCACCACATTAATATGGCCTATCATTTTCTTTAATTTTCTACTTTGAATTAAAAAAAAAAAAATAGCTCTCATTTCCCAATTTTTTGTGATAGAATGCCAAGCTTTAATAGATGGATTGGACTGATTGATGACTATGTTATTTATTGGTCGTGTGCCTCTATGGCTTGGCCACGGTGCACTATTATTTCATTTCCCAAATGAATCAAGCAAAATTGGACTTGTTTTGGAGAAGGTAACATTGTAAATTTGTAACATATATCTCATCATTCTCTTGTCCTTTTTTTTGGTCAATATCATCATTCTCTCGTTCTATACGAGAAGAGTTTTGTCTGTGACGCATACACTGCACCACATGCAATGATGCAAATACTTATCTTACTTTTGATTTTTTTTAAAGATGCATTTTTCTAGTATAGTGTAATTTTTTTTTTTATTTAGTGGTTTATGGTGATGAGATGTTTAGTGTTTGAGGTTTATTGTACTTTTGTTTGTAATTGTTTCGAACGTAAAGAAAAAAACACACTATTTCAAACTTAAGATCATTAAGTTCATAACATTTAATGGCCAAAAAAAAAAAAGTTCATAACATTTATATGATGAGTAAAAGAAACCCATGCACCAAAAGAAAATAAAAGTAGACCCAAAAAAGGCCATGATTTTCCTTAAACAAAAGAAGACCATGATTTAACTTCTTAGTTCTTACAATTATGAAAATAAACATCAATTTATTTTTCAGACCAAGAAAAAGAAGATAGACATGAGACATCAAATATTCATGCTATTAGTCCAAAACAAACTTTAAATCAAATAATTAATCTACCCAATGAAAAGGAAATGGGAACTAACAGAACCTCATTTTTAAACAAAAAGGACATTGACCGTACTGAATACGATTCTCTTGAAAACCACACCCATCAAACTGCACCCAGCACATCGGCACAAGAATAAAGAAAGTTCTATGCACAAGTACAGACTATTCAACATTATTTTTGGCAATGCCCAAAAACAAAAAACAAAAACATTATTTTTGGCACATCAAACTATTCAACAGTCATAAACTATATATGACTGAATTTAAATCTAAATCACATTGCTATAAACCTTCGATCACAGTGGCCAAAAAAAAAAAAAACCTTCAATCACAATCCTATATTCAAACAAGATTTCTTTTTGCTTTTCTGAAAGTAGGTTTCGAATTTGAGATAAGACAAATATTAACAGACAAAAGATAGTTGGTAACTTGGTATTCAAACATAATTTTATGTTGAGTGGAAAAAAAAAAAAAACATAATTTTACGTAATCAAACATTCAAATTAACATATGTGATGACTATTTGATGACTATATGGAAGTAAAAAAAAAATGTGACGACTATATAGAAGTAAAAAAAAAAAAAGCTTTAAGTATAAGCCCAAAATGAGAAAGATTTAACTCATAGCCCAGACGGCCAAAAATTCTACCGAGCACTCGGCAATTCTTACCGAATGTTCAGTGATTTTTGCCAAGCACTCAGCAGCTGCATCTACAATCTAGCCATATATCTGAAAGCTACATCTGCAACCTATAACATGTATCTACAACTTTAACCATGTCATCTACAACTTAAAAAGATGCATTTGCAACATAAAAAAAAAGCATCTGCAACTTAAAATTTGCAAATGCAGATGTGGAGGATGCATCGAGCGCTCGATAGCTTGTTTTCGACATCTAGGCCCGCTCACGCGAATAAATTGGGCTTCAACTTAATTTTTTATTTGGTTAGATTTCTACTTAAAAATATTTTAAATACTGGACTTGAGAGTAATTTATCTTAAAAATATATACTCTAGTAGTAAAAAAATGAATTTGTCAACAATCAACACCTAAAAACTAAAACTATATTTTTTATATCGGGAGTGGTTAAGTTGCAAACATCTGCATCTCATGTGGACAAAACAGATTACCCCAACAAACTATCCCCTGAGATAGAAATAGATGAACCTGTTGATCTAATGGTAAGAAACATGCATGTACATATGGACGCTCATACGTAACAAATACTTTTTATAACATACGCTCAATCAGACTGGTTAGCATGGATTTAACATAAGAAGCTTCAAATAAAATTAAAATTAAGTTGATAATAATAAATTGACTAAAAAATTTCTGATTTAGCTAATTTTGTTGTAAGAATAATTGTAAGACTGAGGTAAAAACTCATTAGTTCAGTAAAGTAAGTACATCCTTACTTAATCTCCCTCGCATCTAACAATACCAATGCAATTATGCAAATGTAAATTTTACATAAAATTCAGAATTTGGGAAATTGAGACAATATCGAAGATTGAACATCCCTTTTATTCGCCGGTTCCGGAGAGGGAGAGACCTCAGACCGACCCCACCCTTTTATTTCTTTTATTTCTTTCCATGACCGTTAATAAAGCAAATGTGGTCGGGTCAGGTGTGGCCCAGGTCCATTCGATCGGGTCCCACTAATATTACCCACGTGGCCCCCACCTATTACCTTCCCCAAGCTTCCGAATCCGATCCATTGAGTCTCAGAATTTATTGAAAAATTTAAAGCACACACAATAAAACAGCTCAGGGATGAGTGGATGACTGATGAGAGAGAAAGAGAGAGACGGAGAGAGTTTCCTGGCTTTTGCGGGCCCCACCAACATAGTCATAGTTATTAATGGTCACGATGCCACCTTAGTCTTTAAGTGGTCGCGTGGGCCCACGCCAGCCACTGGATCACATTTTTTGAACCACCTGACCCCACGCATTTGGCTCAGTTGCTGTGTGCTCTTTTTCAGTGTGGAGCACCAGCATGATCGCTCATGGTTCCGAGTCCCACAATGCGGTGGCGTTCTTACTCATCAGACTCAAACCCCGACAAAAGCAAACACGCGCGTAAGGAAAGAAAGTTAACAGGGAGGAGGGCAATTTCGTAATTCCACAAAAATTACTCACTGTATTTAAATTAATTATGTAAGATTCCAGATTATACAACAAAAAATCTGTCCTGACTCCTGAGGTAAGTTGGTAACCAACAACATTAGTGTACAGAGAGAGAGCCACCGTTGCTTTTATAAATTTAATTATCATCCATATGTTTAAAATTAAAAAAAGGAAAATTAAAAAAAAAAGTGAAGGACAAAGGGGCAAAACCGTACTTTCGACGCTGACAAAACCATAATAACAGCAGGGTCGTCAACGACTCAACGGTCAGAACGATCAACGGTTAGGATTGGCTCTCCCGAAGTCCGCCAGCTTCCTCGACCGGTTCTTGCAAAACGACGCCGCAGTCGACAAGTGCGGTTTCGCTGCAACCCTAATCTCGCCGGCGATGCCGAGATCCGGCGGGAACCCCTTCTGGTTCCAGTGCGGGTTCGGGCTGGCCCGAACCAGAGGGCTCAGGCAAAATGCCAACCCCGACACGTTCTTCCCCTGCCCGCCACGTGTCCGCCGTGCCGATGGCGTAGCCTGCGCCGGAGTCCTCTTCCAATCCAGTGGCGACGCCGACGAGTCTCCGCTGCCGGAAGGCGATCGATCGCAGTCGTCGTCAAGAGCTCCGCCTCCAGCATCGGGCGTTAAGTCCGGCGACATTCCACGATCGAATCTATGGCGAGGTCTCCGGACACCACCCGAGGACTCGTCGCCGGAGAGCTGTTTCGATTGCTGCTTCCCTCTTTTGCCGGCGAAGATCGTCGAGAACCACGATGGTGACGACGTGTGGAGCGAATCCCGAGACGAAACCCTAGGATCCGAACAGTATTTCTCGGATCTGGACCGGAATAGACTCGATAAGAGCGAGAACTTGGCCCGGTTCTTCTTGTACGAGCCACCGGTGGTTGTGGTGGTGGTGCCACCGAAGGTAGGGCCCACCTGGGGCGTGCTGTAGAATCGAATACGGTGCTGGTGACGATCGTGGTGTTGGTGATGATCTGGACGGTGGTGGTGGTGCCACGTGGAGTCGTCCGATTTTCGGCGAGAAACGTAGGGGGAGACGGAGCGGGGGAAGATGAGCGGCGGCGGATGCGGAAGCTTGGGGTTGGGGTCGGACTTGCGTGGGACTTCTTCGGCGGTGAAGGAGCGGAGTCGGGAGAGCTGGGCCTGGACTTGGGCTTGGGCGTGGGCCTGGGTCTGGGCTTCGATGAGGGCGGTGAGGCGTTCCCGGAGACAAGAGGAGCAGACACCGACGGTGCAAGTGAGGTCGGTGGGGTGCTTCTTGCACCTCATTTAAGCATTTACTTTCCGAACCCCAATTGAATTTTGGAATGTGTGTGTATGTAAAGGTATGAACTATGTATAAGCAATGGGCTTTTAGGTAATTTTGGGGTGTGGCATTTCTGAGCTCCTCTATCTGTCTCTGTCTCTTTCTCTTTCTCTGTGCTCTGTAGATTGAGAGAGAGAGATCTTCTTCTCTATGGGAATCGAAGGTGAGGAAGCAAAAGGGTTTGGCCCAAAGGGGAAGCTTTGTCTTCTTCTTCCTGGTTTTGGTTTTTCATAGAGAAAAAAAGAGAGAGTGGGTGGGAGTTTTTATGTGGGTGTGTGTGGGGGTGTGAGGTGTGCAAAGGCTATTTGGTCTGTTTATTAAATTTGGAGAGAGAGAGGGGGAGAGTCAAAGTTGAACTTGAAGAAGAACAACTGGTGCTAGCTTGGGTCAATGTAACTTGGCTAAAAGCCTTGAAGAAATCGTTAATGTATCTATTCATGCATGTAACAGCTCTTGTTATTTACCAAAACTGCATGCCTATCTCTCAAATCATACTTACCAAAAACAGATATTTTGCTTGTTTTTCACATGTTTTTACAGTTGCTAGTCATTTATGCACGGTAATTATTTGATTTTTTTAGTTTTTGGGTACCTTCTAATTGATTTTTGAACAATATCAATTTTTAAGATCAACATGTCTTTCATGTGTATCATTACTTAAGTATACAATATATGTTGAATGATGTAAACACGTGTGGTTGTGACCTAACATGTAAATTGCATGCTGTAAGCCTGTAATAACATTAAAAAAATTAGAGCATTTAAATCAAAACCAATTATAATTGGTAAAGATGTTCAACACCTTATACATCAACATTCAATGTCTTAATTTCATGATCATAATCATAATTGGTAAATATGTCCAACACTTTATAAATCCCTATCCAATCTCTTAATTTCATGATTTGAGATTCTTTTTCTCAACAAATTTTTCTTTACAATGTCAATTTGTGATTGGCAGGTAAAGAAAATTCTAGTTTTAATTATTGGGTGGGAAATTTGCTTCTGGGTCTCTGACAATTAATTAATTCTAGCTTATCTATAATCTATGGGGTTAGATTTACTTTGTTTATTGATCTTCTAGAGTTCTAGACTAGTTGGGACTTGGGAGTTTACTATGTAATTATTGGTTGGGTTAGATTTACCCCCTTGGAGGTGATGTTGATGCATCACTAATTTAAGGCGCGTGGTTGACAATAACTAAACTGGGAATTGGCTGGAGCAAATTAAATCTCCTGCTTTGTGGAGACAAAGCCAAAGCATATGGCTTTTGGAAGCCTTTCAAATATTTAAATTGGACTTACTTATAATTTTCTTTGGTTTACTAGCATTATTATTGGGAGAGGGAATTCTTAATTCCTCCCATCGGAAAAGTATTCATCCAATATTTTAGGACCTAAACTCTCTTATCATTATTGGATTAATTGTTTTTTAAAATCTTATTGGGTTTTTTTTTCTATGTTTTTTGGTTTCTTGGCTTGTTGCTACTAAGGTTTACCATTTATTGGTACTATATTTGGTTAATTAATGACAAGAATAAAATAAATAATAAAAGAATTTTTTTTTTTTTTTTTTTTATAAGGACATATAGAAAATAGATGAGCAAATCAAGAGAGGCGCTCCACAAAATATGTGAGACTTGAAAAAAATTTGGTTCACAACATCAAAAATTACCAAAATTTCTTGCCTTTATTCTCCTCTAACTCCTTTAGCAAAGCATAAAAAATTAATTCTTTTCTTTTCTGTTCTCATTTATTTTTCTTCTTATCTAAAGTAAACTAAACATAGTATTCATGAACCATATTGAGATAGGGTTTTGGGTGGGAAGAAAAAGAAAGAAAGAAAAAAGAAGGAAAATAAAGGGGAGATGCCACTCATCCTTTGAATGGGAGTTGTAATGAATGAGAGGGAGGGAAATTGAAGGAGAATGTAACCCTTTTTAGTCCACTTTCAAAACTGAACAAATTTGAAAGGAAATAAAAATATCTTGATTTTATCTTTTACCTAAACTACCAATTAGGAACTTAAAAAAAAAAAAAAAAAAAAAAAAAAACTCCAAACTCAAAATGGAGGATTTAAATTTGAGATCTCTCCCCCAAAACAGAGAGAATTAGGAAGACAATAATTTATGACGAAAATTTATATCTTCACTCTTTGTCCTTCTCAAACAATCAAATCATATTATATCTTCTTCTTTCCCTAAGGTAAACGGTAAACGGTAAACCCATAAACTCATTTCCCATCTCTCTTCTCCTCTTTTTCTCGTGAAATTTGAATCAAGATTTCAAATTAAAACAAAAAGTAAAGACTAATTAGAGACGTACAAGGGACTTGACTTGAGGTTGGGCTTGGGCTTGAAGCTCTTTGTTTTGGCCACCCAACTCGGTCCGTACGCGTTTGACCCAACGGCTGTTGTCTGGGGGATCATCAATTCATCATCATTCATCAACTTGCTTTAAAATTTTAATGTCCACTGCATCCAATTGTCAAAGGGACAGGTCACATTTCTACCTACAGTCGGCAAACCTGGCCTTTTCATAACTCAAAGTCTTGCTTGTAGTACTTGGCCAAAAAAAAAAAGTCTTGCTTGTAGTAAAACTAAATGCCACTACCTAATGCCTCATTCCCACAGTTTCTCCAATTTCTTATTCATTACATTTTCAATTTCGTATTTCAAAATATTTGATACCCTCATTTAGAAGTGCAGTATTACAAACACAAATTATTGTCTCAATTATTTCAATCTCAATCGACATGATAATATTTCGTTTGTTTATATTTGGACTCACTTTTTTTCATTTACTTTAAATAGAAACTAACATGTTATGTGCCACATTAATTAATAATCAACCGTTGATATAATAGTTAGTGATTCTAGTATTATTGATAGATTAAGATTTGATTACCTAATGCTTTTTGTACATATGTACTTGTAGACTGAGGGCTTCTTTGGTTGATCAACCCCAACTTAACAGGTTGCATTTCGAAGTCAATCAACCAATCTTTAGTAAATTCAAATTTTTAACATGAAAATATGAAATCATGAAATATTGCTATTGCGAGTTTTTTTATTTCTTAGCTTTTTGGGGCGAGATTTTTTTTTTAATTTCTAAATGACCCAAAGAATGCATGAACTTTTTTAATAGGTGAGTTTACTCACCTAGCTCCATTGAAGAAAGCGGAGCACATTTACAAACTCCAGGTAATTAAGTGATTCTTTCTTTATATGTTGGTACATTTTCTTTGGTTGATCAGTGCTTGTGCAAAAATTACTGTTATCTGTTACTAAGTTAGACACATGCATATTGCAGATTTGCAGAGCACACACATATAGACTCCTTGGAAAGTACATGTTTAGAATAAAAGTTAAATATACACATGAAATGTGGTGGCTTGGTTAGATTTATATGTAATTCATGAATGTCTCAATTAACATATTATTTTAGGGTATAGTCGTATAGATAACATATTTTTTATTTTTTATTTTTGCTCGAAAGAAATCATATTTTTTATTAGCATGAGGTTTTACACCTTTCTACTTCCAGCTAAGATATATAGAACAAGACCTATTCATTCCAGAGCAGGAGTACTAATAGACAAAATTTGAAGTGTCACCATACTCATAATTATATCATCAGATAATACAGAACAAGAAAATTGAATATACAACTTGTCAATTTTGTGAGCCGCATATATTAAGACTAGTATGTAGCATGCATGTATGTACGCTTCCACGAAATTTATTATGGGACATAGAAAATTAGAAATTATGACACTTCTGTCACTTCCTTGTAGATCAAAATTTGATGCAACCAAAGCTTTGACCATTTCGGTTTTGAATTTTGTTTTACACAGTCGTCCTCATAAAAGACAACCATATTAAGACTACTCTAAACACACAATAGAGAAAAGAGTCCGGACCTATTGCAAAGCATGCATGGGTTTAGCTCCCAGAATTTTCCAAAACAAGAAAGTTTTAACTTTAAACACGTACTAAGCTCCAAAAAGTGTTTTTACACTTAAAATAATCAACGTTATAAGAATTGGGATAGAAAATTAAGAAAAACTCCAAAACTTGGGAGTTGTATTATAAACACCAAGTTGTAAAACAGCGATTCTTTACACCCTAAGGGCCTAAGTAATTAAGTCGGTCAGAAATGAAATTAAAAAAAAAAAAAAACAAAATAAGGAAAAAAAAAAAAAACATAAATTCTGACCGATTGAATTGATTTTTCTCTTTTCAAAGTTTTGCCTTGTTGATCAATCCAAATTCCTAGTGGATCAATCGACGGAATACTTGGTATACCTACACCTTGCACGCACACTCACTATATCTATATCTATATACGTATACGCTGATAGCCTCTTGATTGATTGTTTTATTGATTGATGTCTTTCTTTATGAAAAATTTCAAAGTCATTTCTGAGACCCATAATATAAAGCGTTCATTAATTTTAAGGTACTCACAACTCAAAAAGTTAACTAAAAGCACTCAATCTCACAAATTTAATTTTAAGGTAACATCAATTCACCTACAACTATAAATTTAATTTTCACCTGCAGTTTTAGTTTTTACCGCAGTTTCAGTTTTCACTCGCAATTTCAGTTATAGAGAACACTTTTATAAAGTCGCAGTTTTAGTTGTCTGACACAATTAACAAACTCAAAAAGTCACAGTTTCAGTTTGCATTTTCATTTTGCAATTTCAGTTCATAATTTTAATATTTTTCTAGATTTGAGTTCCAAATTTTTTGACAAAAAAAAAAGTTCCAGATATGCGAAAAAGCAGAATAAGAAGATGATGATGAATAAGAGAAGAGAGACATAACGGGGGGAGAGAGAGAGAGAGAGAGAGAGAGAGAGAGAGAGAAATAAAATGGCAATTGACCATTTTTTAAAATAAGTCAGCTGGCAATGCAACTGATAATTATCTTGTTGTTAAATAAAATTAATTGGTGTATTAGAGATTAAATAAGATACATAACATGCACCCTATAGTAATTAATTCTAATATGAATTTATGAAAGATAGATAGAAAAGACAAAACTGCCTCACCAGAGAGAGACCTAACGCGTAGCCGACACACAAGATCCAATCTTTTTTCAGTTATTAGAGAAGTGAATTCCAAAACATCTACGAACTTAATTAAACTTTTAGATTGAATATTCAATATGGTAGTTACCAAGTAAAATTACTCTTAACATGAACCATATATAAGAATTCTCATGTCATCCAAAAGATGGAATATTTATCCACTATATCACCATCTAAAAAAAGAGGCAAACGTGCAGAGATTGAGCACTAGTCACACATCAAATGATGAATTAAGTGTCTAATAAGATGGTATATAGTATATACTCATCATGCAAGATTTATCAAAATCAACGACATGATAATATTGCACAGTGCAGTCCAAAAAGGTTGCACATATGTTGACTCAATATTTCTATGCAAAGAAGATCTAGGCTATAGCTATCAGGATTCAGGGCTATAGAGCACCCACCCACGCAATTCAACTTTTTTAAGCATGTTATAGTACTATAGTGCTTCCTTAGTGCATATATATCTTTAGACTAGGTCGTATTCTTGTGGTAGCTAGTAACCCACAAAACCATCACTCATGAAGTGTATTATTAGTTAAGCAAAACTAGTAGATGCCATTATAAGTTAAAGCAGGAAACATACAACCACCCCACTGACAAAAGAAATGCTATTTTAAGGGATCAGTAGTTAGTTTTCCCTGCATTTTGAAAACCAATATTTACTAAAAGAGTAAATCATTATTCCAAATCAATTTGAAATTAGTAACCTAATAGATAATTCATCTCAAATTTTAGATCTTCCAATATTGCAGAGTCTGAGTTTGAGTCTGCAATCAAGGAGTTACACTTTACAGCTATTGAGCTCAAAAACTTAAGCTCAACAAAAAATATATATTAATTTAATTCCCTTCCTCACTTGTGTAGCCTTATTTTACATGTGAAAATTAAGGCAAAGAAATGCATATAGGAATAAAACATATATATTTGAATTTAGGACTGTCTATAATCAAAGCATTAATACTATACTTGACAACTATATTAATAAATGAATTAATAATATATATCAAGCTAGCAATTTTGAATAATAAGAAAATAAATCAGTACTATGAATGTCATAATTCATTTAAAATTTTAAATTATGATGAAACTTAATTGAAACTTCTCAAGAGGGTCCTGTCATTAATGCTCATGAATTGACATAGGAACTTACCTGCACACAATTTCTTAAGAAATGAACAGGATTTGAATTTTGCAAGCGAATTTAAAATGGTTATAATTAAAGAAGTGTTTCTCGAAGACACGTTAACGGTTGAATATGTAAAAAAATACTGGAGTTTTAAATTTTTTATTTACTTCGAACAAAACGTTACTAAACATCGATAGAAGAACTCCCAATGTAGTGTGAATCAGATTCAAAAAAATTTGAGTCGTACTTTTTGGCTTCACTATAATCATAACCAATGTTATTTTTCAACTGAAGATTGGACGGTTTGGATTAGTGGGGTCCCTACTCCAGTACTCCCTAGTGCGTGTTTCTATATCCATATGCACACACAATTATTCTTTAATAAAGTCATTAGATAAGATAAGAGAGTTTATTCAATCATTAGTTCTAGTGTAGCACTCACTCTAGATCGACCTAAACGTTTCTCCAATGAATAAATAAATAATAGAAATTAAAAACATGTCATTTACTTTTCTTCAGACGTTTAAACATTACAAGTTTCATTTACATATCCGTGTTTCAAAATTTATAATTTTAAAGCATTCATCCAGAAAATTTGTATTCTTTTACCCAGAAAAATATTATCAGGGACCTTAAACCAATTAAGTATTTTTATTTTTGGCCGGACACATACTCAAACTAGATTATCATATATATTACAAATCAAACAAGCCATATGGTATCAAAGTTGGAACCAATTAATGCCATCAAAGAGATCATGTCCTCTTATATAGTAATTTTAAATTAAAGGCAAATTACACAAAAGTATTTCAATGAATAAAAAAAAGTTACTTGTAGGTACCTCAATTACTGATTTTGCACACCCAGGTACCTCCGTCAACTTTTCCGTCAGGCCTGCCGTTAATTGCCTACGTGGCACACTAGAAACATGCCACGTGGATAAAAAAATAAAAAAATTTTAAAAAAATGAACTAATTATTTAAAAAAACAAAAAAAAAATAAAAACTCAAAAACAAAAAAAAAACAAAAAACAAAAAACAAAAAAATGGAGTTGCAGGGGCTAGCTCCCAGCCTCCCTCCGCCTCCCACCCCTCCCTCCGAGACCCACCCAACCCAGCCATCCCCCCCTCCGACCCCAGCTACCCTGCCGCTGATCCACCCACCACGCCGCCGACCCACTTGACCACTCACCCCCTCTCTCCTCTCTCTGCCTCACTCTTTCTCTCTCCTCGCCCCTCGCTTTCTCTCTCGGCCTCGCTCGCTCTCTCTCCCCGACCGAGCCACCCACCCCTTTTCTATCCCCTCCCATCTCCTCTCTCTCTACCTCACTCTCTCTCTCTCTCTCTCTCTCTCTCCCCGAAACCCCAGCCCGACCCGCCCGCCCTGAGCTCCACCTTCGTTCAGATCTATAAGAGAGAGAGAGAGATAGAGAGAGAAACAGAGGGAGAGATCGAGAATGACAGAAAGAGAGAGATGGAGCTGGTGGCCGGAGAGGGGAGGGAGGTGGGTGGGTCACTGGGGGAGGCAAAGGGAGGAGGGGGTGGGTCACTAGGCTCGGGCTGGGCTTGGGCTGGGGTTTCGGGGAGAGAGAGAGAGAGAGGAGAGGGGCGTGGAAAGAGAGGGGGTGGGTCGGCGGCAAGGTGGCTGGGGTCGGAGGGGTGGGTGGCTGGATTGGGTGGGTCTCGAAGGGAGGGGTGGGAGGCGGAGGTACTCAAGCGATTAACGGCAGACTTGACGGAAAAGTTGACGGAGGTACCTGGGTGTGCAAAATTAGTAATTGAGGTACCTACGAGCAACTTTTTTTTATTGGGGTACTCAAGCGATATAGGGTGGCTAGTTAAGGTATTTTTGTGTAATTTGCCCTTAAATTAACTATCAGTTTATACTTTATAATGATAATTGTTTTGTGCTGGGAACTGAAACGATTATCCAATGCTGATTGATTGCCGCCAGTCACTGATACAGAAATGGATTTTTTTTTTTTTTTTTTGAGATAGTGTACATGAATTATTGAAATCTAGAAGCTAGCAGTGTTTTTATTAACATTATTATTTATCTAATTAATTAATTGCGTTCCTAACCCCATTTAATTATTAAATGGGATAATTTAATAATATCTTTTGGTCTGAAATATACTTTCATTTAATAACATCTTTTTTTTTTGTCATACATTTAATAACATCTTATATGTATAAGAAATGATCACATGTAACCTTAATTGAAATGGTCTAATTAATTTGTCTTAAACATGCAATTAAAGAACTTAATTAAAACTTTTGGTCTGTGATGATGAAAGACAATGCCGATAATTAAGCAGATAACTATAGACTAAAAAACTTTAATAAAACTAGGTCAACGAAACCAAATCTTTCGAAAAAAAAAAGGTCAACCAAACCAATAATAATTTTGATAGACTAATTTGGAGGGTGCAGTGCATGTCAATGGTATTCTTTATGTAATTAGTGAGGCTCTGGAATCACTGTTTTGAAAGCAAAAATTCTAAGAGTAATGTAATAAATTTAGCCTCCTCATAGTCTTCGATCTTCTTTCATTCTTGGAAGGAGATCTAAAGATTGGGGAAGAGAAATCATGAAAATCGAAGTTTGGTTGTGAATATAAGATAGTTATAATTAGTATTTGCCTAATTTTTTTAAAATCACAGTTTGGCCTTAATTTTTCGTATGGGTCAATTATCAACATATCATCACCAGCTTCTAACTCGAAACATATCATCAACATTGTTTTGCTTACTTTTTTTCTTTTCTTTTTTTGTCCATAGGGAAGTGTTTTGTTTTCTAACTCGAAAATGACAAAACTCGACATGCAAAATGAGCAAGCAGCCCCTTGGTGGACCAAGAGATCGAACTCCATGAATATATGAAATCGCTAATTAAGTTGAATCTTAATCATGTCTGCTTAATTATTTAATTAAGTTAAAATTAGCTGACATTCAGCAAAATATCATTGTCATCAAAGAAAGTCGAAGAAAACCACGTTGTTTATTTCCCTCTCACCCATGACAATTAAAACTGCCATAACCATTGGGATAAGGGAAACAAGGTCATGACAATTAACTAATCATAAAAAATATGTATCTCTAGTTAGTCAACGAAAAGTATAATATTTTCATAATAGAAAGACTTCATTCAAATTTTAAAAGGGTCAAGACTCAAGAGCCCGTTTTTAATCCCCCAAAAAAAAAGGGTCAAGAGCCCTAATTTATATAAAAATTGAGAATTTAATAGTGAAGTTTAATTGTTTAAACGTGGCCAAAAAAAAGTATTGAAGTTTAAACAAACTAGGAGTTAAAGATTGTGATATACTTATACAAAGCATATAACGCCGACATGACATAAGCATGGCGTGAGTTCAACTAATTTAAAATGGGCACAATAGGACTATACATACCGTGTTGTGTCAAGAACGACATGAATATTTGTGCTTGCATGTGCTAGCTTGAATATGAGAGCAAAAAATGAGCTAAAGCCACCCATTTTAACATTGTTTTCTTAGCCCAAAAAAAAGTAGTAGTCAAATTCGATTGTGGTTTAAGCCAATAAATTTTAGAACCATTGGTTGATTAATATTGTGTTGTTCTTTTTTTAAATGTTCATAATAAATAAAATAATTGTTCATTAACGAATGTTGTTACATTGTGTGTTTTATCAAATTGTGGGGTATCCCTCTTGGTTGTGTGCTGCCTTGCTTGATGAAGACACTATTATTGGCCATGAGCCTTAATTGAAGTTGCTACTTAATTCCCATTAAAAAAAAAAAAAAAAATTGTGGGGTATAAGTGCTCCACCATATAAGGTCCCCACTATTAAGAGCATATGGGTCGTTATGGCTAAAGCAAACTGTCAAAGGAAAGTGAGTCTAAAGCTGCACCGTTCCTGCTCTCTCTTGTTCTAATATGTTCTAAAAATTGAACAAATTATTCTCCTCAAAGAAAATAATTACCTATGAGATGAAGAAGTGAGTTATAAAATGAAGCATAACAGCAAAGCTGAGGACTTCTGTTTATATATGGTATATTTATATTGGAATTTGGGTAACTAGGTTTCTATTTGGTCTATCTAGGAATTGTCAACATTTAAGAATAAAAAGGCAGAGAACAACTACTGAACTACTTGGCCTAAAATCTAAATTGGTATGTGTCATTAAGGCCTTGTTTGGTTTCGGAATTTGGGCTTAAAAATGAGAAAGTAATTCCTTTCTATGTATAGTAAATGCAACCATGGGAAATCATTTCCTATTCCATCGGAAAATGATCCTTCAAAAAGGGGAAAATGAAACCCTCCAAGCAACTCCGGTTTGCATTTCCTTTCCAGTGGGAAAACATTAATTACACATTTTCAAGACTAAACTGTCCTCATCAACATTTAAAAATACTAATTATGTCCAACTATTTTCTATGAAAAACATTAATTACATAATTTACGACTGGGTATAATTAAAAAATTGAACATTTTTTATTTCTTTGCACAAATCAAACATGTGAATGAAAATAAAAGAGTATTTCTTAGTCCCTTTTACAGCATTACTATAGGGATAAGAATCTTATACATTCTCTTCCCCCTACAAAATACATAGGAATTAATTTCCCATGAATTTAATTCCCTGACCAAACGAAGCCTAAAGTGCTTGAAAAGATGGAGTACATATTAATCATATATACAAGTGATGAACACTATTCTATATTTCTATTGTACCCATAAATATTCTCAAATTATATATACTTATTTATTTATTTGTCATATTGGAATCCTTAAGCTCAAGATTCCAAAATTGTTGTCTTACCAAAAACAAATGATTCCAAAATTGAATTGATTATTCCACATACTTTTGTAAATCCCTAATGATTATTCTTCCTATTAATCGATCATTGACAACAAATTAATTTCTAAATGATGGATGACGGCTATAGCTGCTGCTAATTAAGACGGTTAGAGATAGAGACTTAAGAGTTATTTGAATTAGTCTCAAACGAGCAGTATATACAGTACAATTCACATGCACATATGTTTTTAATTAAATTATCTATCTAGCAATACATTCAAATGAGGAACTCATTTGGTTTGCAACTTTGATGTGGTCTAATTTGTCTTAAACAAAGAAATATTCAACTATCCAACTACGGTCAATAATAATTAATGCCGATAATGAGCAATGATATGATAATATATAACTCTTTACTTAATTTGAAGTTTGAACAATGATAATCAGTAACCAATGACGTACTAAAGAAGTTCTTTTTTCTTTCTTTTTTTTTTTTGTCTCTTACAAGTTACAAAGAATCAATTTTAAATGGGATTTGACGCTTGATTAAAAAATAAAATTCTACTTTCTGACAGTATTATATATTTAACTATGATTTAAAGAGTATTTAATTGTGCTTTATTATAAATATTGGCCCAGCCCATTTGGCTCAATGGTCCCCCTGTCATGGATGCAATCTGGACCAAATTAATTAGATTGGGCCCAATGCATCCACTGAATTTAAAATACATGTAAAATATCCACCATCCTACCCCCTCTTACCCAAGTTTTAGATTATATATCCAAACCTCTTTTCCTTCACTTTGTCACACCCTCTCCTTGGCTTTTGGTAGTTATTATGTCAGTAAATTATTGGATATAATTGATATACCGCCACGTGTGTACCCAATCTTACGTGTAAGGGTATTGTTGGATGTCATGTTTATATTTGTAGGGTATAGTATTAATAACATTCGCTTATATTATAACACATAGATTGGTTATATCACGTGCCAGTATATCGATTATACAGAATAATTTCTCATATTTTAGTTTAGTAAAAAAGAGACCATAAATCCAATTTATGTAAATGTTCAAACCCTACTAGTGGAAAATGTTTACCAAAACTAACTAAAAGTCCGTCAAAAACTAATCGATTTGGCAAAAAACAAAACCAAAACACCCTTGTTATCCACAAATTGGCAAATGGGGTACATTAAGATCTCTCCACTAATGAGGAATTAGGATGTTATTTTTTATTTTTGTGTCGTTTAGGGTTTTCAGGCTGGTTAGGGTTCATGTTCAAGTTATTGGGATTGTTGCTTTTCATCTGTTTTGCTCTAGGTTTTTCTTTGTTTTGTGGTTGTTGGGCTCCATCTTTTCTCGGCTTTGGGCCATTTTCTTTATTTGTTGGTGTGACTGGCCTGTTGGGGTGCTTGGGCTTTGTTTGCATATTCGTTATCATTTGGTCTTCTTAAATGAAATCAAGTTCAGTATGAATGTATGATGCATTACTCGCGGATTAAATCTCATAATAATTTTTCTTAAAAAAAATCTCATAATAATTTTCTATTATGTCAGAGTAAATTGTGGCAGGTTCCATGCAAATTTGAATTTAGACCGACTTTAAAATAACATTCCATTCCTCCACAATTGGGAAGGATTTGAAAGATCTCAAATAAGCTCTTCAAGTATTTTAAACACACCTTTGGGCACAAGAAATTGATTCATTCACTGTTTATTCTCGTAATATTAGAAGGTTTTTATTTTATTTTTTAAATATGTTATTTTTATACCTTAATTAAATTGTAATGACCAATATATAGTCTACTCCAGCGGTTAAAACTCAACGAATAAAGTCATGTATTTTGTGAAGAAAATCTCTCTCATGAGTAGGAATGTTGAGACTTTGCACAGACATGCTAATGAATGGTAGTATGGTATTGGTACCATAATTAAGATTACATCACGAAAAACAAAAGAAAAGAAAAAGGTCAGAGAAGGCTTGAACACGTCCAATGCAGAACAGTACTCTTGTTACTATATTAAAAATTGCAATTATCTTTAGAGTTGCAACAATTTTTTTTTTTTTTTTTTTCTTTTAGGGTTGCAACATTATTCATTTAACTATCAAAACTTTAATATAATCATCTTTAGGGTTGCAACTAATCAATCACTTCTTTGACTTACTCTTTCTCTTTGTTGTCATCATCGTCATTACCATCAATATTGTCTTCTTTCATCATCTTTACAGGATAATGATCATCTTTATAATAAGAAAGTGACATCTCGTCGGACTCCTCATTTTTCTCCATCGAATAATGATCATCTTTGTAATCTGGAAATTGCACCTCGTCAGACTCAATAGCCTCTACATCCATCAATAGCTCTGTGAAGTGTGATTTTATTTGATCAATGGATTTTCTAGGAAGCAAAGAAGAAATTTTCTCCCATTCCCCTCTTTGAATGTATTCATAGTTTGTCGCTATGGCATTCTCGAAGGTTCTATCTTCTTCCCTAGTCCATTCACTAGTTCCTGCCATCGCTACTTGTTACTTAAAACAAGTGCACAATAGGAATGGGAATGAAAACTTTGAGACCTGCAAAACTATCAATGGAGGAGGTACGTACGCTTGAGAGATGAAAAGAACCAAGGGTGATTTATAGGAAAGGTTTTGCTTAATTGTAGCAATCATGGTAGGGCTGCAAAAGTGTTGCTTTGATTTCACAATATTTTGACTGGTTACTATAAGGAAAGCATATATTTTACCTCTCAAACAAGGTATTTCAAAATCAGTAAAAGTTTACAGATTTTGAACTTAGATTTTCTGTACTGGTACTGTGATTATAATAAAAACGATATCAAATTAAATATTTATAGTGCTTGGAGTTCATTATGGAATTCCAAATAAAATAAAGACTTTTTTTTTTTTGTTTATTAAGAACTATGGTCTATAAGTTTTGAACTCATCTATAATAAATGGAGGATTGTGTGTTATCTTTTTTTTTTTTTTTTTTTTTCAAGAGTATTGTGTGTTATCTATACTAAACCATATATATAGTAAGGGAATTAAAAATTAAATCAAAACTTGAAAATTTGAAATAATATAGTTTTAATCATAAATATACACAATCAATATAGAATATAAGTAGAAGATTTGGACTCATTCATTTTTGGATTAAAATAAGTAAGAATATTGCAACGATTATGTTGAAGACTTGAAGGTTTATGCATTTATTGTATGAATATATATTTTATAATTAGTGGCAAATCTGTTCCATTGGCAATCTAATATTTAAAACTAAATAGGTAATTAATAATCAGAGTTAATTTCTTAAATTAGGGGCATGTCAACTTTAATGATATTCCAATCCTAAGTCCTCAATTGTACATCAAATTGTAAAGTATTCATAATTTACACAACGTCATAAAGTGTTTCGGTCATAATTGATTATTTCTTCTTTTCCTAATTTTGGTTATAAGGAAGGCAAAAGAGGGAAGGGTATTCGAATTCTGATTTTGGGTGTATGTATAAATGTTCTAAACCACTAGAGTTACAAGTCCTCGTAATTAATTATTTTTTGAAAAATATTTGGGTCACCCCTCCCCCCAAAATAACAATTTCGGTAATGCCGGCGCATGATCGGAACCGTTCACTTTTTAGATCACCTATTATAGATCATCTCTGCAAAAAATCAAATCAATCGGAAATTGTTTGGTTATATAACTGTTGTCAATTAAGTAGAAAAAATTGATGGTTTTCAATTAAAGAGTAATTTTTTGACCAAACCGTTGTTTTTCTATTTAATCAACAACAGTTATATAATCAAACGATTTCCGATTGAGTTGATTTTTTGCAGAGATGATCTATAATAGGTGATGTAAAAAGTGAACGGTTCCGATCATGCGCCGGTATTACCGAAATTGTTATTTTGGGAGGAGGGGTAACCCAAGTAGTGTCCTTATGTTTTTGGAAAACATAAATGATTTCCTATTTTACCCAATTAATAGTTTGAGGAAATTACAGATTTGGTCTACTTATTTTATATATAGTTCAATTTTGGTCCACGATCTTTTTTAAGCTATGTTTTGGTCCACTAATTGTTTCATTTATTCAATAAAGGTCCAGATTTGTGACTTTAAATCTTTTAGGTTGTGTTTTCTTCAATTATAATTGAAATATAAGTTATATTTCATTATTTCTTAGTCATAAAAACAAATTTAGAGTATTAGAATCTAAGAGAATTGAGATTGGGTGAAGTTTGAAAAATTAGCAGTTTCGGGTACCCTACTTTGAGGTAAATTATCTTGAGTTTTAGAACTCCAATTTGAATGATCTTTATATGGTTGTAAAGAAGAAATGCATAGCTTTAAAACAAGTATATGTTTGCTGAATTTGGATGAGATTTGATAGGGTAAAAGACAGACCAAATTTGAGAAATAAATCTGGACATTTATTGAACAAGTGGAACAATTAGTTGACCAAAATTGAAGTATGTATAAAATAATTGGACTAAATCTATAATTTCCTCTTAATAGTTTATATCGCCGCTTTATTTTCAAAACTTATGATCACTTGTCTAATTGATTGACTCCAATTTTTTTGCCATTTTGGACCTCATTCTCGATGGATTTAACTTTATTAAGTATAACCCAATATTGCATAATTATAACTTAACTTCAAACCGACATATCAAATGCTAAGTGATCGCTCGTGTGATTTGCTGCAGTTATCCACTCTAGAGGCGGAGTAAAAGTTTATAACAAAATTTTATGGTAAATTTATATTATTTTTTGCAATAATGCTAATTGTCTCACATTTTTTTTCCCACATCTGTATCTCACCTTATGTGTCATTACTTTACTAGACATGGTATTTCCTTTTTTTTTTTTTTTCAGGTTTTATTTTTTATTTTTAGTGTCCAATGTATGAATGCCATGTAAAGTGGTATAAAATTGTGGTATAAAAATATGGTAAGTGTAACATTACTATATTTTTTGTTACTCTAATTGTTTTAGAATTATAGTTGTTGGGATTATCGATAACAATGTCATATTCTTTTTTTCTTCTGTAATTTTTATTGCATTTGAATTTTATTTGAATTTTTTAAAATATTGAAGTTTTAAAATAATATTTAATTAATTTTTATGCCCATGTGGACACCACCACATGAGCACTTTTAATGGTTGATATTGACAAATTTGACAGAACCGATTAAGTGAGATATGAGATATAATATTAGGGTAACAAACCAAATAATAAGGCCTTGCACTATGGTCCTAGAAGTTGGGACCTAAAACCCAAATTTTGTACTTGGGTCATAGCAGCTCACTATGGGTTGGAAAATATGACCCAAATCCACCTAAGACCCAAAGTGTAACCAAGATCTGGGTCACACTGAGACCCAAAATGCATTGGACCCACCCACGTGACAACAGAAAGAGGAGAGAGGATGGAGCTGTACAGTTGAAGCATGCACAACATGGGCCCCCCTTGTCGGCTACTGCTTTCCTTCACATCCCCTTGACACGTGTGCACACCACCAACGATTGTGATTAATGGAATGTTGGTAGATATGTGGTCCGAATTAAAGGACCGTTGGTCCACTTTTTTTTTTTTTTTCTAAAAAATGATCGATTTTGAAATTAAGGGCCTAGATTAAATGGTCGTTGATACCCAATGACCCAGATCACTCCATATATATATATATTTTCACAATAATACAAAAATCATTCTAAAATTGAAAAAAAATCTAAAAAATTTAAGATTTTTTTTTTAAAAATCCCCCAAACCTTTAATAGAGAGAAAATATAAAAATTATAATTTAAGTAATAAAATTATAAATTTAAATATATTCAATATTAATCTTATTTTAAAAATTTTATTAAAATAAAATTAATTATATAATTTTTATAAATATTTAAATTATAAATTATAAATTAAACATCATTTAATCAATATTATACATATTTTAAATAAATATAAAACAGCACTGTTGGAGATCAAAATGGGTCTTAGTACTCATTTTGGGTCACTACATTTGGGTCGTAGTAGAAAGCCTAAGCCACAGAAAAATAGAAATTGCCAACTCTGCCCTTCTTCTTATTGGGTCATACATATGCATCTGGTAATGACCGTCTAGACCCACTGTTGCTCTTCAACCCAACTTCACCAAAACTCATCGCTCAGTCCCTTCTGTTGCATTTGGCTTCCCATTGCCCCATTCCAGAGGTACTCTCTCTCTCTCTCTCTCTCCCTCTCCTTCAATAACAGCAAAAACTGATACGCAAATTGTTGCATTAAATTCACAACTTATTTCCCATCTTCTAAAGATCTCTGTTTGTTATATTTTAATTTATAGTGTTCCCTCTTTTTCTCATATGCCATTTTCTTGTCTTAATTATGCACTTCTAGAAATTAAACCAGTAAGAGAAAATGACCCAAAATTGTTGATGAACTATAACTGGGATCAATTTTTTTTTTTTTTTTTTTTTTTTTTTTTTTTTTTTTTTCTGTTTTGTAATCTGTAGATTTAAGATTGTGCTGGAATCCCAGAACAAAGCATGGAGGCACAGAACCAGGGCCCTTTCTATAATTTAAACTATTAAAAAAAAAAAAAAAGGATATAAGGACCCAAAATTGTTGATGTGCTAACTGGGATCAAATGTCTTTTTTTTTTTGGTAATCAGTAGATTTTGAGATTGTGGTGGAATCCCAGAACAAAAGCATGGAGGCAGGGAACCAGGGATTTTTCACCAATGGTCCAGCCCACCCCACAGATCAGAAAACCATACCTCTGCCAGCCCTGTCCCAGCTCAGGCCAAAGCCCCAAAGCCCAACCCGTGGTGGTGGTTCCATTTCTGAAACCATGGAAGATTACTATTCTGTTTGCAGTCCCAGGAGAATCATAAATGTGTCAAATAAGAGGAAGGCAACCGTGAACGTTAATGCCGATGATACTAAGGCTTCTGGGAATCATGGTCCCAAACCTGATGAAGTTTATGGCTTTGTGGGTGCCATATCAACTGTTGTGGCTTCAGGTCCATTTCATCCACCATGCTTCTTACTTTGAGTTTATAAAGCAAAGAAAAAGAAAATTTTTTTTTAATTTGCTTTGGTATTGTTTTGTGTGAGCAGTTATTTTCTTGGTGTGGGCATATGTTCCTGAGTCTTTGCTACATTCCATTGGGATTTTTTACTATCCCAGCAGGTCAGTTTTGTTTAT
The DNA here is from genome assembly GCF_963921425.1 of Dryas octopetala. Lineage (NCBI taxonomy): Eukaryota > Viridiplantae > Streptophyta > Magnoliopsida > Rosales > Rosaceae > Dryas > Dryas octopetala. Next base: position 13,122,506 of record NC_141368.1, read on the forward strand.
AGGTTCGGTTGGTTTTTCTCCTGTGTTTTTTTTTTTCTTTAACATTCTTATCCTGCATCTTTCTTTTGATATTCATTTGATTAAATCATTACCTACTTGAAATTTTGACAATGTTTTGTTATAGCCAGGAAAATTTAAAAGTCATGTTTAAATCAAACTTCGGATATTTGCATTGGTAGAGAAAAATTTATGTCCATGATTATTAATGGAAGAGTTTGTGGAAAGAAGTTTCACAAGAGTCAGCTATGGTGGTGAGTTTCTATGGGAGTCATGGTAGATGAACCACGTTTTCTGATTGCATTAATTCACTATATTACGTGGCAGTTGATGTTAATTAACAGCTAGTCATAATAATCAATGCAACACCAATATATACACATAGGTAGTCACATCATGTGGTCAACTAACTAACGCAGGCAAAATTGTGGCCTTTCTAGCATTAACTTTTCTACGTGATAATTTTGTCGTCCTTGCGGAATTTGAGTGCATGTTAGAATTTATGGTACTATTTTCAGGTACTGGGCATTGGCAGTGCCAGCTTATGTTATGATGACAATAGTTTTAGCATTGGGATTTTACTGTGGCCTCAATTTCATGTCCACCCCTCCCCCATCTTCCTTATATACAGTTTATGGTGAGCATTGATTGATTCTCTTTCCTTCTTATGATTGAAGTTTTGGATGTGTGTTTTCAGGCTTTAAGCTCATTGTTTTAACAAGTTATGCATAACATAACGTTCCATTGTGCTGTGCAGATGAATTCAGTAGAGACCCCTTGAGCTTTGCTCCAATGGGGGGAGATGATCAGCCCATTGAACCCATATCTGACATCAGCATCGCCAGAATCAATCGTTGCATGTTTATGCCACACGAACCAACCTTTGGGAATTGTTTGAAATGGATTGATAATTTGGTCGAGCAAGAAGAAATCCAATGAGAATAACAAAGGAAAGTACGTGTACTGCAAGAAAGAAGAAAATAGGAAGATGGCATACATTTCAAGTACATTTGTAAAGAGTTTCTCACCAATGTTGCAACCGTCAGAGGCAAGAATCTCTGAACCCAGTGTGTTAAAAAGATATACATTTCAATATACAGTGAAGAGAACGTACATTCAAATTTTCAATTGTCATGCCACCTCATACTTTGAATGCACACTATTTTACAGGTGAAAGGATCCAAGGGATGCAACATCTCATATAAAATCTTTCATTTTTGCTGCTATTGGGTCATAAATAGTATTGTTTCCAATTGTCGCATTTTATGCTTCATATTGATGGGTCCCTAAAGCTCATGCACTGGGTTTCAAGAGCATGAACAGAGCATTTCCCTAATACAATTAATAAGAGAGTTTCTTGTGTGCGTTCGATGCAGTGCACGGAACCAACCTACCATATACAGTGAGTCCATTCGATTTTGTGAGAGTACAATGCACTGTGCTTGCTGTGCTTCTAGTAACGAATTTGAAGTGCAATATCTTTCTTGTAAACATTGTTTTTAACAACAGCTGCCCTTTTAACTTTTTTTTAAATAAAAGTACCAATAACTCGGAAAGTCTAAAATTTATATATAGAATCTCTACAAGTTTAGCTGAAGAGAGTAATATGGAATTTAGCATGTGTATGAAATAACTTAGTGAAATCAATAAATAAATATGACCGAGCTTTCACGCTAGACAACTGAACCCATTCTACAGCTCTCCCAATCAACGGTTCACAATCGCTCACACAAACATGGGTGACTTGTTTATGCACTGTTCTTTCACCAATTAGGAAGAAAAAATTTCTAACATACAAAATATTCAATGCATTTGAGTCAGCCTTTCTATCATCTAGGTCGCCTAAGTAGATTTTCACAATCACAAGTAAACCAAGCATTCGGAAGAGTCAGCAGTGTGTATTATTGACAAGCACTGGCATACTGCGGATATTCAGCTTCTCAGGGAGCCAGCCTAGAGGTCACAGTTGGCTTCTCTTCCTTAAGGATGATCAAATTTGTAAATTGATTCACTTTTACCAGAAGCAACCACAAATATTTTTTGAATGTAGAAATTGATCTCTCAAGTAAGAACTTCAAGATTTTCTTGGTTGCTTTCTTGACCTTGAATCCGGGTCATCTGAGAATTCAGCAGCTCATGCACTCTACTCTTCAACTGCATGCAAACACGTTTACAAGAAAATTAGAGGAAAGAAATATTGATTTAATTTAGTAAGAAACTACATACAAGAAGTTCATTGATGAAGCATGGCACATTATTATGGAATACAAGAGACGGGGGCACTTTAGTTTCACAAGGTGAGCCTCAGGCATTTGAAAATTCAATTTTTGTATTTAAAATTATATGCAATAAGTGAAGAAATGAAAGAGAGAGAGAACATTTGACTATACACAGTGCTAAGGAGAAATAAGAAAGGGAGGAGGGAAACATGGGTGGTTTTATTGAAAGATGGGCTTAATTAATGGAGAACACAATCTTCGCTTGACAGCTTAATGGAATAGGGTTTATCATCTTCAGTGTCATGTAAAGGGACATTGCCTTGTAGAACAATAAACAAAGGCACAAGACAACCACATTGTGAGTTTAACTGATAACTTCAACACCAATAGAAGACCATAGGAAATTGATACCCCTTTTTTGTAAAATGCAATAAGACATTCAAAGTCAAGACTTGCATGTCCAATAAAATTATGGAGAGTAAAATTATGATATAAAGATTACCTCAGTGAGCCCTACTTCATTTTTCACTGACACATGAATAGCTCCATCAGGTCCCATTTGCCGGTACCTTGCCAGCTTCAGATCAGTATCATCACGATTATCAGTAGCAAATAGCACTGGAGACTGTTGCAACAGATCGCATTTGGACACAACATCAAGCCACAGATGGTCACCAAACCTCTCCTTTATTTCTTTGTATATGACAAACTGCACGACCATAGAAAAAAAAATGAAGTTAAACATATTGGAAAGGAAGAGCAAAGAGCATTACAGTGAAGTGGAGCATTTTCTATAGAGGTGAATTACAAAGAAAGAAATTATAGCAATTCTCTCAGATAAGAAAAAATTGTGGTGCAACTGGGATGGGATAAACTTTAGAAAAATTAATTTTCCTGCCCCATATGGTTTGGTAGAAATTCATTGGAATACAGTACATAGATTTAATCTCAAAAACTGCCATTCCATTCTCAACCATTTAATAAATCCCAATTCTTTTCCTACATTTGCAAAGAAAAAGTTCAAATGAAATCCACAGATACACAAGAACAATTTGTAACAAAATACAACGTTTCCGTTTCAAGTGGTGTTGAAGTGCCCCATTCAAGTTTGTTGCTAAGCATCTGAATCATGAAAAGAGGTTTCATATTTTACAATCCAACCATCCGCAAATGTCAAGACACAACACATTCATAAAAGCCACTCATGATCCTTTCTTCTTCTTTATTATTACATATATTCATTCAGGACTTGCTAACTTTTAGAGACAATAATATTAATTTTTAAACGCTGTGGATGAAGTTTATGTCAGATTTTGTAGTCTATGCTTGTGAGCTCCATATTTTTTTAATACCCAGAAATCCCCCAGGCAGACCCAGATTCTAAACTGGGAGCCCCCACCAAACCTTGTGATCTCCATATTTCATTATATAAGAGTGATCTTAGACCTTACATTCAAAAATATATGATGACATGGAAATCCATAAGAGCCCTAGCTCCTCCAAATTTCAATCTGTAGTAAGAACTTAGAAGTAAAAGACAGATCAATGCTTCAATAATGAATTAGGATTGATAATTCTAATAGGATTTTTATTGACTCAAACGATTACTGAAAAATTGCAAGTTTTAGGACAAAACAGCAAAAAGGCACTATGACTCTGTTATGGTTAAGAGTGCAAAACTTGTAAACCTGACTATTCAGGAGATCTTCACTTGAGGGTTTTTCCTTGGCTGTACAACCTATCCAGATCTCAGGATGAGGTTATTGCAAGGATGGCAGTCTGTACTACTTCACCTTTAAGCTGGGAATTTGAATTTAAAGGAATTTAAGAGAAGAGAAAATTCGGAAATTGGCTGAGTTATTGCATATTTTGGAGGGAATCAGATTACATACTAGCAGAGAGGATTTAAGAAGATGGCTTTTGGACTCTAAAGGGAAGTTCTCAGTGAATTCCTATTTTAGAAGATTATGCTGTAATGTTAGTGGATCAGTTTTCTTCCCTATTCTTCTATTAGAAAGAAAAAGTCCCCCCAAAGGTGCAGATATTGGGTTGGCTGGTGGCACATGGAAAAGGGTGAACCCAAATGATAGACTCCAAAGGAGTAGACCACATATGTGTCTATCACCCTATCACCTCTTTTTATTATCTGGGTTATCCCAGCAGGATGTGCTGCTTTGCTAGGAGAGAGGCAAGTTTTTTGGGAAGGGAAAGAAAGCTAAGGTCTTGGGGGATTGCTGTGTGCTAGCTATTATTTGGGAAATTTGGTGGAGGAGAAATAAAAGAATTTTTTATGATTATGAAGGAGTAGGTGAAGAGGAGCTTTGGGAGAGCATTTTGCGCCTCACTTTGGGCATCAGTATCTTCTGAATTTAGGAATTCTTCGTTCTCATTGATATTCTCTAACTGGAGATCTGCAGTGGTTTGACTCAATTGAAAGGCACTATATTTTTCTGTTTGTAGCTGATAGGTTACTAAATAAAGTGGTATTATTCTGTGCTGTGATGTGTGTATCCTGGTGGACTTCTTGTCCACAATGTATGCACTTAAATGAGAATTAATAAAATTGTTCTCTTATTAAAAAAAAAAAAAAAAAGGATCTTAACTTGAGAAGAGGCGTAGAATAATCTTAAAATCATTTATGGAATGAGAAGTTCAAAAATTATTGCTCCCTGTACTTCTCAAAGTGAAAAAATGAGCATACAAACATGAGTCATAACCCAAACAATAAAGCATACCCAATCATGTAGCATATTGATGTGATTTCGCACCCTATTCTTAGACCATCACTCAATCTGTTGTGAGCTGTAAAAATCCCTTTCATTTATTGATTCAATTCAATGCCATGTGAATTTATGTTTCAGATCTTGTATTGAATCCAACAGTACTACGTAACCACACCACATTATACCTGATCAGAAGGTGAGGTCCCACATTCTCCAGAGAGGTCATGGACATACAGTACTGCGGTTGGTAGATGTGAAAGGACAGCAAGTGTCAATTTTTCCAAATTATTTCTGTCCTCTGCAGCACAAAAAAGTTGCAATGACAAGCCAATAGAGCAACAAGGAAACATAAACACCAACCACAACCACAGTCCATTTGAAAGCAAAAAACTTAGCATAACATATCTTAATCATAAGTGGTCATGTAACTGAAAAAAAATATAATTGGGTGGTTCATCCATTTGGCCTTATGCCAAATAATGAGATAAATCATAACACCAACTTACAATTAGAGTGCTCCAAAGCAGCATATAACTGAAAAAACTAAAATAATTACTGTACTCCTGGGTAGGAAATGTTTATAAGTTTTCTTTTTACTATTTCCAGATACAAAAGCAGGTTATTACCTTATAATTTTAAAGGCCAAAACACGCTTCATGATGGATCTATCACCAGAATGAGGAAACCATAGTGTTACGCTAAAAAATGAGCTAGACTTGTATCTTTTGAATTTCAAGAAAAACGAACTCGATTCAACCCTCTTCTGGTAGGCTAAATAAATTCAATCAGATTCTTTGTCAAACACATCTAATTATTTTAACCTTTCAGGAAACAATAACATAAGCACTCTCCATCAGAAGTCACATATCAATTGTTCCCTCAGCAATTTAGAGTTATCAACCTGGACCCAAGCACTCCTTGTCAATACAGTGCTCTGATTTAACTGACTGAACACCATGGAGAAACAGAAAAAATTTCTTACCAAACCCAATTAACCAGTGTCATCAATCCATGGAAAAAACCTGAGCATATACATTGCAAGTGAAAAGATCAGACGAACCAGTGGTGCTTTAACCAGAGTAAGATTACAGTGCAATTGACTGACAGAAATATACCTTTCCTCAGATGCAGGGCAAAAGATAATAGAAGGTATTACAAGTTTACAACTTTTGATCTTGTTTAAAAGCCAGTTATCTAGCCAAAAACCATTTTTTATGCCAAACATTAGAGCCAAAGAAAGCATCCCTTAAAATTTCTGAGCTCATGTGATGCCAAATCATTTTTTTTTTTGCATGTATATATGTATAAATATATATGGTTCCTAAAAGTTCTGCATTAGAAGCACAAGTTTATTCATCACATATAAATTAATGGATGAAAAATTGAAATGAGAGTTCTAAATGAGCTCAACTCAAAAGTTCACCTCTGAGCGCAACGAATTAAACATAAGCACTCTAAACTACAGAAAACCAACTGCCAGTAGCTTACCATCACATCTCTTCAACAGGCCAGGAGTGTCTGTCACCTGCAGTCAATTTCTAGATATAACTAAAATTTAAGATATAAAATCCAAAACATATATTGCATTCGCAATATTAGAGAAATTGACTAACCTGAAAAGTCTGTTGGTCTAACATAATATGACCCATTAGTATTCCTCTTGTTGTGAAAGGGTAGTTGCAAATCTAAATCGAAAGAAAAGGGAAAAAAAATGAAAATAACAATTAATAGTAATAATGAAGAATAAATTTTTCATACTATCACAAAAACAAAATCATAAACTTCCATACAACAATGGATGGTCAACCCATTCAAGAATAGATGATTCCTATCCAATCACAAATACCATAAGTTGCATGTAGGAGTTGCAAAAAACTCTAGCCAATATTCTTAGTAGAACTTCCCTGCTACCAAGCAAACATCTCAAAAAGTGAACCCAACCTCACCCGGTAACACCAAAACGAAAATACATTGAACCCTGCAATTCTCAAGCTAAGCGAAAATGCAATAGCAAGAAAACCACTGCTCTATATTAAACACACTCCACCTTCAACAAATATTACAATTCTTATCCGCTTCAAAAGAAAGGCAACTAAATTTAAGTTATTTGGCTCCATTCTAGTTACTACCATGTCAAAGCTCTAAATATATTAGGCCAAAATTCTTTAATCATAGATCTTATGTAACCACAGTAGCTCTGGTATCAATGGGAAAAAAATTCTTCCATTTCCTGAGCTAAAGCCCATTCAGGAATGCCATGAATATTAATATATTACACGGCCAGCTTAATTAGTTTCAGCTGATCACTATGAAAGTTTTATCAAGAAAGATATTTTATTTTGGCATTTATCTCTTTTTCTTCTACACCATCTTTGGCACTTTAATCAAAGCACATGCTAGACCTATCTATTCAAATATCTTAATATCTAATGCAAATTTTTGTGTTGTGCATCTCTTTTACTATTTTTATTCATTTGTTTTGAATATCAATGCTTTGGACAAACCAACAATGGGACATTTGAATAATCCCTTTGGAAAGACTAAAATGCATGTCGACCCCAAGTAAAACATTTAAGGCTCCTCATTGCTAAAGATAACAAACTCCGCCATTCATTCAACTTGTCTCATTAACACCTTTAATTAACTGTATTATTCTTCCAAAAGAAAAAAAAAAACACATCATATTTAAGTGAAATTGTGCTTACCTCAGGCTTTCCTGTAGAGAGTATGCGGACCAAAGACGACTTCCCAACATTAGGAGCTCCAACAAGACAAAGTGTTGGTGTTTCTAGTTCAACTACTGGCATTGCTCGCAAAGTCTGCAAGTACAACTAAGTAAAAGAGATGGCCTTCCAAAAAATATTACTCAATTATGACTCAACTAACCATAGTTATACAAATCTAGCATGATAATTAGTTTAAGCAATTAAGTTCGTAGGTTCTAATGCATTCTGAAGTAGACAAGGATCCATAGGAAAACATTTATAGTTTATTGAACAAAAAAACCAAGCAGTATGAAAACTTAGACAACTCAAAATGATACAAAATTTAGTGTACTAATAGCAGATTTAAAGCAATTCCTAAAACTGCATGACAGACAGATTATCCATCAGAAGTTCTTATTTGAGTAGGTGTAAATCGCATTTAAGATATAAAGAATTAATTAATTTAAGACCCACGAAGGGAAAAAAAAAAGTTAGTTTTCACTAAAATACAGCAAATCAATTTTTTCTTCTGCGGTGCCTAAAAATAAAGGCAAATTGCACAATGCACATACATACTTGCCTGACCTAAATTCTCATGGAATATTACAGCACTAATGGTAAAAGATCAGATGCACAGACACATACATAAGAAATATCACATAAATAAATACGTACATAAGAAATGCAGAAATGGTATGCATATGTGTTGTGAAACAACTAAATAGTTACCAAAAAATCATATTACATGTTATACTTCCTTTCAACTCCAATTTCAGAAGGCAAAGTACCTTGGCTATGTGTAGCAAATCATCGACATATTTTCCTTCACAATTAAATGTCTCTTCAACTTTCTTTATACCCTGTAGGTAAAACCGCAGCAGAGTAAATATCTCTACAGATGGAAATGATTTTTCCTTTTTAGCTAAAGATAAGAAATGACCTCACTCAGTCTTGTCTCTGCTTCCTTCTTCGACAATGACTGCCACAATTTATTTGAATACTTAGTTAAAATCCTTGTCTTCTAAAATCAATAAACTACATTACTCCCAAATTCAAAGTTTTTTTTTTTTTTTTCTAATGGAACTTCAAAGTAATTTTGGATAGCATGATTAAAAATGGAAGAGCAAAATGTGTAACAGTAGTCACAGAATGCAGTGTTTCTGATAAGAGAAGACACAAGTAAGCCTCATAAAGATAATACATCACAAATAGATAAGAAAGTTTCCAGGATGCTAAGCAATCAACACACATGGGAGAATATATGAACGGAAAACACATTGTTGGAAACTAAAATTATTATTACAATGGGTATTACCAACTTGATGGAAGGAACTGTAAAGCAATTAAAACTAGCTTGATGTCTTTGAGAAAGCTTAAAGAGCATTTAATTTTCCAGAGCAAAATGGCACAGGGAATCAACAAAATTTCGGTAGCAAAAATGATGCCCTTTGAATGAAACTTTTCAGGGATTTAGTGCATCCCATGTACTGTAATACTCTTCTTACAATCCGACATGATAAGAGCCCCAATTAACTGAAACAAAGAAAACTTCATGCAATTGCCATCCTCTCAAAAACAACCAAACTTCCCTTCTAATCTAGATACTTTATGGAAATCAACTTTATATATATGACTGTAGTGATCTTGAAGAGCCAAATCTCCTCAGGCATAGAATTCATGCCTACTTTCAGTTTGGGTTCCAAGAAGTTAAAACTTGTATATAGGTAAAACAAAAAATCGTAAGACTTTGTATAGCAAAAGAAGGCATTCAAGAGGGTACCTTCTGTTTGTGTGTGTGTGTGTGTGTGTGTGAGAGAGAGAGAGAGAGAGAGAGAGAGAGAGCAGAAATTAATCTGCAATACAGAGTGTGTGGGACACAAAGGGAGAAGGCATAAACAAGGGATAATAAAAATTCAATTAACTTTTATCATTAAATACCACTTAACATGTGTCCTAAAAAAATAAGGATAAGCTGCCAACTAGAAGTCTAGAAGTAAATCGTATGCAATCATGTCAAAGATCATAAATTGCCATACTGAAAGCTTGAAGCAGGGATTGTACCATAAAGCTTAAAAAACCAAGATTTCAACCTTAGCACAAAGAGATGCATGTTCCTTTCCAACAGACACAACCTTCTTCCTCAGAGCATCCACCTTTCCCAGCACCTGCAATTATCATATTATAAAATTGTTTTAAGTGCGAGCAGTTGAAAAAGGTCTAAAAGACTAGACCTATCTGCATTCTTTTAGAGTCACAAAATAGTAAATTATATACGTCAGTCATAATGTAGAAATAATCAGAAAACTAATTTGAGAGCCAGATGTTGGAACTTCATTCCAAAAGACAATATACATCTTTGCATTTTAGTATGGAAGGAAACATCAAAATACCAATCTCTCTCATATTTGTTGTACAGCATACAAGCAAATGGCTTATTTTTGTTTTTTGAAAAGAAACACAAGCATACAAGCACATTGTATGACTAATTATTTCAGTAAACTTTTTATTATTATAACATCCTTGATTTATTCTGAATGGAAATTGGTCATGATTTGCTCAGGATGTACCTCTTCATAATTTCCATCCCCAAGAGTTAATTCAATTAGAGATCGCTCATAAGGATGAATAAATTTTTTATTCGGAAAATTCTCTGAATAAGTCCTCAAGGGAACTGCCAGTTCCTGAAGATGGAAACAGAAGGCTACTGTGTCATATTTGAACAGTATTTTCATATAAAACCAGTAAAGTAGAAAAGAAATTGTGCATAGAATAATATGACAAACTTAAGTTAAGAACAAACTTTCATCAATGCATCAAGTTGCTTTGCACCTCTATTTCTTTCTCGCTTTGCAATATTGGCAATGCCTGAAACATCAACAAATTATACATCAAGGGTAACAGCAGGTTCTGTAAACCAATTCCATCTAATTCAAGTCTAATGTAGTTCTGCCAACATCGATCTAAAACACATGCTCGTAACAAGTACCCTTTGTTGGTGAAATCCTTTTAGCCTTCCTTAGTGCTGAATGCAGAATGTCAACAGAGGGCATCACCATGGGTAGCTTTTGAAAAGCACCAACACCTTTGAGTTTTTCTGGAAATTTGTCCTAGAATTAGAAAATTGGACCATAATAGCCATCGTTATTTTTTCTATTAGTTTAGTCTCAAAATCTTAATGAAAAAAATTGCAAAAAGTATGATTACAAAACAAAATTAGACCAATGAGGAAAAAATTGAATAAAGCTAAAAACTTATTAAACATGAGAGAACAATTCCCTTTAAGTAACAAAAATTATAACAATGCAATAATATAAATGGCACGAAGATCCAATGATTTCAAACATGCTCAAGTTGTAAAGGTCAACTTTACCAAAGTTTAATGCCATTTGAATGCACCAATTAATCAGAAATGAACTTCGTTTCACAGCATACAACTATTACTTTCTAAAATAAATCAAAAAGGATCTTTAAACCTTGATAAATGATTGAGCTAAACACCCTCAAACCATAAATTGTATACATGTACTATATGTCTGTATACATGGTACATGGTACATAAAACTTCCCCTGTCAGCAGGCCAAACGATGTGAATTTGTCAATCACATCGATTATTTCCTGATAAAGAACTTGTCCTCAATGATATTCCTGCACACATTGGAAAGTCAACCTTTCTCTCTACTCCAATAATCCCTATACTGCCAGCAGTTTCTAAGTCCCAAACATTTTGTCATCAAAACTTTGTTCAGCATGGTTATTGATCTAAACCCAAATCCCTCTCTGACTGCTCAAGAAGGACCTACCTTTACTGCAGTCAATCATTTATTCTTAAATCTTGCATCCCACATAAGTTTTCACCATGCCCTAATACTTATTCATAAGGTCTCTCCTACGTCTCTCATTTTTTATCATTCAACAGAAAAATGATAGTAATAGAAATAATATGGAATGCAATTCATGCGTAATATTAAAGAAAACATAAACATACAGTTGCTTATATGAACACGAACACATACTGACTTCTCTTGTTATAATATACTTGCATGGAACTAAATAAATAAATATTATAGAATGTAAAACCTTTGCTTCCTCTTTCTTTTTCCTTTTCAGGACAAGATATTTCTTTCATATCATTTTCTTTCTTTGCTTCACTCGCCATTTAGTATATCCTGATGTTGAATTAAGCATGTCCTTGAAACCAAATAAATACCAATATTAAGAAGAAATACCGTAGGTATGCTTTCTTGTTTAATTTGGGCTGCAGGTACATAGCTTCCATTGACAACTTCGTATGTGGTAGTTTGTATGTCCTTACAGAAGCACAGGAATGGATAAGATCTGGCACTAGATGTGAAGTATGGGCCTGCATTAGGAGGGAAATTATTTGTAATTGGTAGAAGACATTTAAGTTGAAACTGAATATTGTAATCACACACCAAATGGAATTAAATTACTCAAAATAGTCAGGAAAATAATGGGTAATGACAATGAGGAAAGAATAAACTTAACTTAGCAATTCGATAATTAAAAAAACTTTTCCATTACTCATAGTTTATTCAGGGTGATTCTCCTTTCTCCTTTTCCTTTTCTTTTTCTAATTGGGTAATCCATTTTCTTGAAACAAGTACAATATGAAAAGCAAAATTCTGGATTTTTCTATGATTTCCTCAACCTTACAGCTACCAAACAGAATTTTATTTTTCTCAGTAACAAAACAAAAATGAAAAGTGAGGAGGGTGGAACTCAGACTGGTGCAAAACAGAGAGTTTTGAAGAAGTGTTTGAGACTCCAATGGAAATGAGCTTGTGAACTTCAAAAGATTGAAAAGAAAATACAATAAAATAAAGATAACAACAAATACAGTAACTGGTAACAACTAATTAACAGCACAAATCAAAATGCAATTTATAGGCTAAAGTAGAGCAAGGAACCCATACAGTAGAACTAACCCACAAAAAAATCAGGGATTTTTCTATAGAAAAAAGATAGACACAGACACAGACGCAGAGTGAGAAAAAGAGAGAGAGAGAGAGAGAGAGAGAGAGAGAGAGAGAGAGAGAGAGAGAGAGAGAGAGAGAGAGAATAAGAGAATGAGGGAAACCTTTGGAAAATTTAGAGGTTGTCAGTAGTAATCTGTTTGGAGGACTGTGCCACAATTGGAAGAAACTACAAGCCCTGCTCATCCTTTCTTTCTCTCCAGCTTCTGAACAAGTTTGTCTTAGCTTGGTAGAACCTCAAACAAATAAACAATGGCGAAGTGAAAGAGGTTTTGAGGTTTATCAAGTTCTTTTCTTTTTTCGTATTTTTTTTTTTCCGCGAGGTTTATCGAGTTTACTGTCAAAAACACAAAGATTGCTTCTTTTGTTTTTTGGTCGAAGAGATCGCTCCTATTAACCACCCAAAAAAAAAGGGGCCAAAATGAATCTCACGGGCAAAAAAAAAAAAAAGTAAATTGGTGATAGGTAGACGTGGTAAAATTTATTAGATTGAAATTAGGATGAACATGAATTAAAATAAATAAGAATAAAAATAAGAAAGTAATAAAATGAGTATGAATCAGAATTAGTATAAATAGACAAATAGATTAACCCACACACGTATATAATAATTTTTCAATAAATAGCTCCACATTTTAATGAGTTGAGTCATCGGCACAAGCATTGAGCACCCTGCTTCTAACTACAATTTGAATTTGGTAATAAAAAATGTTGTCAATTTCAATCCTAAAATCGCATAAAATGTTATGCCTTTTAGTTTTTGTTATCTATATATATATTTAAAAATTAAATATACTAATGAAAAATACACAAAAACACAAATCATTTTGAATCAGGTTCACTCTAATTTTGTGAGTTACTGTTAGTACTTACAACCTGAAATCGTTGGATAGTTTCGATCAACCCTTTGAAAAAAATATATATGTCGAGAGTTTGGCAAGGGGCCAAATGGCCAATGGCTCGGCCCTGAACACATCAACTAATTTATAACGTGGGCTGGTTTAACACTTCAAAAATAAAAAATAGTTGGACCTTTTTAACACAATTGAGTAAAATATTTTTTGGCCAGAATTGAGTAAATTATTTAATTAAGATAAAATTGAAGATAGACTAATCAATTCTCAATCATCAACAATCCACGGTATATGATATATCCAATATTTTGGGAGATATAGAATAATCAAGGTAAAATATTATGACTCAATAAATCATTTAATCACGCCATATTCGAGTTTAGAAAATTCGAACGAATAATCGTGTGTTGACTCAATTAGCATATCAAATATTGTCACTCTCTTTCTTGTCAGAAAGTAACAAACTAGGTGTGCAGACAAGTAGACAACCCCAATACTCCATGGTACAGGGGAGATCAGCATTTCCAAAAGAGCCATTCAATTTGGATGCAAGAGAGAGAAAAGGAGCGTGTGCGAGATAATATTCGCATTAATATTGACAAACCCATTTTTATTCTCACATTCCATAGACTATGGTAGCTCTTGCTTCCTCTCAGCTTCTTCAGCATCACCACCTCTTCTCTCATGGCCACTTCCCCAAAACCCATTTGCAGAAAACTCCAATTCATAGACACAACCTCAGTAAACTAGGCTCTACCTCTCATACCAGGATGTCCATTTCATCAAATCCTCACACACCTGATGGGTATGCCTTTTATATTCTTGCACATGAGGCTGCTGGTTTCAACCTTATTTTTATTTAGTACAAATATAGACTGTGAATTGACAATTGTTTGTTATCAGAATTTGTTCTGCAAAAGATATTCTTGTACTCTCGTTTTTCTTCAGGCAATTTGATTCGTACCCATCATCATAGAAATGGTTAAATTTGTATGTATCAGTTTGTGTCTCAGTGTTCATTGTATTTCATGGGCATATACTATGGATGGTTGATGATTCAAATGATAAATGTTGAGGACAAGAATGCACATTTAGAAAGCATTGCAATCCTTATTCATAATTTGTGAACATTTCGTTTTCTTTTTCTTCTTCTGGCTGTTTTGGGGAATAAGGGGCCGAAGACTTGACTTTTTTGCATCTTTAGATTAGGTAAAAGTTGATATTTGAATGAACTAGTTTCTTTTTTTGGCCTGAATATTTGAATGAATTAGTTTGAATTCCAATATTAAGAAATCAAATTTTTGTGACAATGGCTTTGTTCGTATGCATTTCATGGTTTATCAAAACTGCTTCCTTAAAAAAACTAACAATTAAAAGAAACTTCTTTTTACTCTTTTGGCAGTCATTGTCAAGTTCTTAACTGAGCAGGCTGCATCAACTTTTTCAGGGTGCCTCACATGCCTTATTTACTAATCATAGACATCGTTGGATGTATAGATGTCATTGAGTAATTTAACTTTCCCTTGGCAAAAATGAGTCCTGACAATCAACATTAGTGGATTGTGCTCTTTCAGACTTTGCATTTGGGACTAAGACAATCTTGACCTCAAATTTATTTGCATAATGATGACTTAGAAATTGTCTGTCTGTTTATCTTGTTATCCAGCTATACTTTGCAAAATTACACAAAAGCAACAATGACAGTTGCGTATACGGTACACCCTGAGAATAGAGAAAAGTTTGAGTGGAACAAAAGATCAAAAGGTCATTATGATCTTTGTGAACACTGTGATGATTTTCTGCATCCTTATTTTTTCCTTAAGCCTCTCATGATATTAGATCTTCTATGTACAATATTCATAAATATATTAGAGATACTTGTGCATGGATTTTTGTCCAACTGTCAACACAATTGACAAGAAAGTTCATGACTACTTTTTGAGCAGTTTAAAATTTTGACCTGTAAGATATCTTAACGGAAAGGTCCATTTATTATTAGTCCAAACAATTGTGCTCCATCAAGCCCAACCATTAGTCCTGTAACAACATCTTGTTTTCTTTTTCTTTATATTTTCATTTTTTGTTCTTCTATTGCTGGCCTTAATCACCTCCCATTATGTGATGGCAGCAAATGTTCTCTAGCTGTTCTCGATCCTCTTGAAGCAATTCTATTTGATATTGATGGAACATTGTGTGATTCAGATCCCCTCCATTATTATGCTTTTCGTGAACTACTTCAAGAAGTAGAATTCTCTCTCTCTCTCTCTCTCTCTCTCTCTCTCTCTCTCTCTCTCTCTCTCTCTCTCTCTCATTTTTAGCATCTTCTAAGACTCACACATTAGTGTACCTCAGGTAGGTTTTAATGGTGGGGTTCCTATCACTGAGGAATTCTTCATTCAGAATATAAGTGGAATGCATAATGAGGATCTTTGTGGTATCCTCTTTCCTGATTGGGATCTCGAAAGAGCAAGAAAATTTTTCGACGATAAGGAAGACATATTCCGAAGGTAAGTTCAAGAAACTGTCAGGAAACTGTATACTTGATTTCGTATATGTTGGTTTTACATGCTTTGGTATAACTATGGAGAGGAGAGTTATACTTCTGTCATGAACGGAAGGAGTTTTAGATAAAATGATACCAACTTACTTAGTTTTGGAATTTCCATTTTTCTTTTATATACTCAAAGATTTCATCTCTGGCGAAACAAATGCTTCATCCATTTTATTTTCTCTTATCCAAGGAGACCCATTCTGAACCTGATTTACTGAGTGATATGTGCAGATTGGCATCTGAAAAATTAGAGCCTGTTAAGGGCCTACATGAGTTGTGCAAATGGATTGAAAATCAAGGCTTGAAACGGGCTGCAGTAACAAATGCTCCAAGACCAAATGGCGAGCTATTGATATCAACATTGGACCTCTTGAATTTCTTTGAAATTCTTGTTATCGGAAACGAATGCAATCGAGCAAAACCATTTCCTGACCCTTACTTGCAGGCTCTCCAAGCACTTGAAGTGTCACACAAGCATGCTTTTGTCTTTGAGGTTTGGCTCTCAGAACTGTGTGCTTTAGCATTAAGAATAATATTCTCGACTAAAATTTCGATATACCTTGTGTTTTTGCTTGTTAAGGACTCGGTTTCAGGAGTGAAAGCTGGAGTAGCAGCTGGAATGCCAGTAGTGGGTGTAGGCCGAAGGAACCCTGAAACAATGTTGCTAGATGCTGGAGCCTCCTTCGTTATAAAAGATTTTTGTGACCCAAAATTGTGGGAAGCACTGAAAGAGTTGGAGAGGAAGGCAGAGTAACAACAACAGCTACAACTTAAAATGAGAATATCCTATAATAGTAATAATACAGGAGCTAAAGCTGTTAACTAAAATGATGTGGTATCCACATTTCACAGTAAGTTTCTAGTTAAATAGCCATTTTATACTTCTGTTCTTGTACAGTATTCAGGCATTTAATGATTATTCTTTGATGGCTCATCAATAAAAGCTTATTGTTTCTCAAAAGAATCATTTTGAAATTGAGGTGAAGACATTTTCATGTTCGGATAAATGAAATTTTATGGTGTTATGGCCTAAACATTTCTTCCGAGTTTGACCACAACATGCCTTGCCGTATGTGGTGACGAGGTTTCCGACCTTTGGCGTAAGCGCAAGTGTGCCACTAATCGGCTTGGAATAGCCGATTAGAAAAAGTAAAAATTTGATGCGAGAGTAAAAACAAAATTTAAAGCGCCAAACTAAATATCTAAATTCTAACTAATGATTGTGCAATAGGAAAAGGAATGGAAAACCTATCTAGATTCTTTTCTTGCCTAAGATTAAGTAGGACTTTGAATATAAACAACCAAGAAAATAAATAACAGAGCAAATATTTGATTGAAAAGTAATGAAAGATGACATTAATTTTGAATTGGTACTTAGAGAAAATTCAATCTTAATAGAGCAACAAAGGAAATGCATAGGAAAACTATGAAGAAAATATTAAAAACGGCTAAGAAGTTGACGACAATATAAAAGGAAATTGATATAAAAAGAGCTTTAAAAGACTAAAAATGTTGAGAGCTTGATAGCAGAAAAAGTTGCTGGGTTGGTTTGATTTTGTCCTTTTTTTGGAGGGGTTGTGTGTGTTGGAGAGGGTCTTTGGTAATTGCCTTGTGAGCTTTCTTTTATAGTAGTTTAATTACTTTGCCTCCAAGGTTTTCAACAAGATGTAGCCACATGTTTGGCCAATATGATTTTCACTTTAGTAGTGAACAGTTGTCCATAAACTGGATTGTACTTTAGTGTTGGACAGTTGTCCATGAACTTAAGCTGAGCTTTGAATGAGTTGGGTTACTTATAGATTTTCAAGATGTCCAGCCGAGAGCTTCACTATGGCTAGTCAAAGATATATCAACTATGCTTGGTTGAAGGCCTTCAATTTCTTCAGCTACACAACCCTCGGCAAAGAACCAAGAGGCTAATAGCATCACTCATGCATACAAGCTAGACACTCATCATTATTTTTGTCTCATCCTCCATTTGTTAATTAAAAGATCATGCCAATAATAACCATAATCTCTTAATTATTTTAAGAGCAAAATATCTATATTTATAAATATAGGTGTTAAAAGGGGTATAAACATATGGTACGATCATTGGTCAAAAAAAAAAAAACATATGGTACGATCAATTTTTGGGTATTTCAAAGATGCCAGTAACAAGAATCGTTTTTTTTTTTTTTTTTATTCTGATTCTTTCCCTGTAAATTCAAACAAGCACAAGGATGTAAATTCTCGTCTCCTTTGAATTGCACACTCGTAAGGTGTATGACTTGTAATCCACTCCTGCTTATAGGTACAAGGTAAACATTTTAGCATCAAAAAGATAATCCGTTGTCATAAAAGATAAAAAGAAAAAAAAAAATTCGCATGCTCTTCTTTTGCAACAACCGTCTACTTGGTTGGACCAATCTTGCACCCTTGTCACATTTTGCAAACACAATTAAAATACAAACAGAAAAAAAAAAAAAAATCATATTGGGGAGAAAAAGAAGAGGGTATATAAAAAGTAAAGCAAGATTAATCTGATATATTATATAACGAGTACAAACATAGGTTCTATAGATGTACAGAAGATTTAAAACATTTGTTACACTAATCATCATCACCACTTTGACTCTTTGTGTAAAGCTCAATTCTTAAATATTGATTTTCTTATTAAATTTAATTGTATACTGACTATTTTTTTAACTAATGTTTGAGGTGATCGGATTTTCCAAATTGTATACAATCATAAGTTGACTGAAAGTATAATACACATTTTCGAAAATGTAAGAAATCAAAGTCTATTGGTTCTATCGCATGAGTCAATCCAAAAGTACATTGAATAGAAAAGTTCTGGTAAATCATTACATTAGTATTTAGGTTCAGAGGTTCAGGGGGTTTTAAAAATAAAAATTAGGCTTTGAAAATATCTTGTTCTTAAATCAAAAGAGATTACAATAAATTAGCAATAGTTGCAGTTTTTTGCAAATGTAAATGTGGAAAAAGCAATTACTTAAAAGTAGTAAAAAATAAGATACAAAATATATGGATTCAAGTGAACCCACTCTTAACCAAAAAAAAAATAAAGGCAATATTAATCAATTAAATACAAAAGAAAAATAAATTCTATTACACATGACCATACAGATCTTTGTTCGGCCAACAAGCCCCATATCCATAAACATCAAGTATCCAAATAATATGGTGAGATTTGATTGGTTAAGTGGTATTTGATTTAATTTACTTAAGTTGCACCCCTGTCTCACCGAGCCCATGAAACAGAATCAATCTCATCCCTAGCTGCCTTGTATAATGCAAGCCTTTTAGCACACTGTTGCCTCCTCTCCATCAATGCTGGGTCTTCATCAAGCAGCTGGCCAAGCTGCTTACCCTGAAACCACAAGCCAAAGCAACTATTAACCATGACCAGAAGGGCAACATAGCTATACCAGTCCAAACCAATCAAACACATTGCACTCATAAAGGTAAATATACAGTTGACTAGGCAGTCATCTCAACACCTATAATTGAAAGTGCATTCACCAAAAATGGGGGGAGAGAGAGAGAGAGAGAGAGAGAGAAAAAAAAAAAGTACCTCTCTCTTCCCTATTTGTATATAGAAGTGATTTAGCAACGACATTTTGGCCTCCCTGACTTGACAATGAACGACAGCCTTGGGAATTGTGTTCCTTAGTGTCTCAGACACCATTCCCACATAAGATGATACGTTTGACCCTATCCTCCGAAAGTGGCCTTCTGAGTACCGGTCCACAGCGACTGCGGTAGGGGTACTGTTGGTAGCTGGGTTTCCTCCTTTCCCCATCTCCACCTCCTGGGGAAGTCTCCGAAAGAATTCCACAGTCAAATATGAAGATTCCATGTCCACTAATCGAACAGCTGTCTTCTTACTATCTTCACGGAACCTTTCCAAGGCTTCATTAGAAGCCGCAGCTATTTCAGCTTGCAGACTCGGAAAGCGCTTCAATTCCTATAGTCATGAACATCAAAATCCATCCCCTTTCTCATTGAAAGGACACTTGGAAAGCTGTATAACTATCAAAAAAATTCCCTTTACCTGAGTTTCTGCTAATGACTTCCTCACAAGTTCTTTCAAGACAAAGTGGACCTATGGAATGGACTTTTGGTCAGTCAAAGATGCAAAAATTTATCAAACGTTCTTGACAATTAGATAAATTTTAAAATACATTTGTGACAAAACCTGATTACTGGAGAGTGCAGAAATCAGGATAACTTACAGCATCTACGGAAGCTTCAGCTGGCCCTCTAAAATAATTCAGTGATCCCTCGATTAGGCGGCGGTAACCTTGCTCTGGGGCAATCAAGTGCGGCTGATAACCATCAGCCTCTGAAACCACTTTCCTTACATTCTGCATAGAAAGATGTCGATCAAATGGAAGCTTCCTCAATGCAGCAGGCAGCTGGTTGTCAAAGACACCATAAATCCGATCACCTCCAGGCCGCCTAAGATGACAAAATGAATTACAAAGATATCATTGGACCGTAGTATTGTAGGCATTTTTGGTCAAAAGAAATCAGCCAATTCAGTTGTGGATAATGAACCTTTAACAATCAATTTTCTGATTGATGAATAAAAGAAACAATGAATGCACATTGTGTCCATCTAATAAGACAAATTTTTACCATTAGCATGTCCCTGTGAAGCAGCGTATTATGCAATTTGTATACTAAGTAACACTATTCAGCTAGCAACCAAGGATAGCACTCAAAATTATCTGGGTTCCAGCAGGGAAGGAATGTGTCAAAAACTGTCAAAACCAATCCAAAGCCATTAACCTAGGGTATCCAAGTACTTAACTACTTACAAATTGTCAAACCCTGGCTGTCCAAAATTCTGTACCCACCAAACCAGTTATTATTAACAAAGCATACCACATTAGATATAGATCAGCAGCATTGAGTTGTCCAGCATACTAGATTAGATTTAGGTCACCCGCATATATACATGACTCACATCTCAAGTGAGTCCAGAAGTCATTACTTATGCTAGGGATATTGAGAAGTAAAAAGACAACGAATAAGTCAACATACTAACGTGATAAATCCCCTAGCATATCACGGTATAAAATCAACTCAACACTACATGATTTACAAATGCTCCAACCAATAACCAACTTGGATGAAAAATGGTAAGATTTTAGATCCATACAAATTTTCCATCTGAAAAATTAAATTCGAAATACATTGATGAGACGATATATAAAATTTATTAATAAATCTTACCCTCCATCTAGATGCTCCTTGAAAATCCGGTCAAATGCACGACAAAGTTCCAGGATTGTGTATAATTGAGCCTAAAATACAAACTCTTGGTTACAAAATTATGATTTCCCAAAGATCATCTAATTTATGGTCAGGTGTAGAAGATAAAGACAACTCACCCCAGCATCAACGGCAATAGGCCTACCAAGATGGTCCATCTCCGATTCAAGTTCCTCAATGCTTTTGTTAATCAAAGATGTGATACTTGGTATACGAGCCCTAATTACAGTCTCCAAATGCTATAAACAAGATGAAACCATCAAAATGATACCCTATTTCAAGGAACAATACATTTTCAATTGCAACAAAGATACTCATATTCATACCTTTGATAGAACTTTTGCAAGATACTCTGAACCCATTTTATTTGCTAAGTGACCATAGTCAGGACTGGTTGCAAAGTACTCACGCTCCTTGCGCCTCGCAACAATCATGTCAACATTTTTATTAATATCTGCTTGGGAACGGTTCACAATTCCAACCCAAGGATGTTGCAAGCGATAAGATCTTCCTTCAATAACCTTTGGGGACAAACATGTAAGAGAGAATTAAAATTACATTATAAACTATTTCCTTGTTTCAGATAAAAATCTTTATAAAAAACCATGAGTGCAAAGGGCATCGAGCATAGGAAAATGTAAAGAAAACCAAAGTAGAGTTTTATGGATCACTTCCATTAAAAACCAATACATGGCTTCAATATGATTAAAGACTTCTGTAGTTTGAATGCAAATGTAACTTGCTAAAACGGTAAAACCCTTATCCCAACAATTTGGGAAGTTTTTATACAATCAAATACAAAGCTTGCTCACCGAAAAACCATTTACATAAGAGTGTGCTCTATGAACACAGAGAGAGAGAGAGAGAGATCATACATCCAATGCATTAGTTCCTTTATCCATCAAATCAAGCTTTGTCAACACCCCAAATGTCCGTTCACCTGTGCAAGTTAAAAACAGAATTGCGTAAGAAGAGAATTACATATAGGACAATTCAAAAAGGAGGGAAATGGATACAATCATTAGTAAAAAGAGCATACCCGCTGGATCCACTTCCCTAGCAAGTTTGATAGCATCAGATGTAGCTATATCTTGGTTGGCTGGAGATATTGCTAGTATGATGCTATTAGGCTACAATAAGCACAAACTCATCAATTAGAGCACAACTGATGTTCATTATAGAAAAAAAAAATTATTCATCATATAATGGCTGGAGAGAAAATACTAATGGCACCAAAAAAAAAACTTGACGAAAAATTACAGATGATAAGATAGAGAATAGAAATGATTTCATGACAAGCCATCTTAATGTCAGATCATTTTTTTTTTCCTTTCAAAGGGTACAGTAATCGATGAATTAAGAATATGTACTAACTACACTGAAAGTGAAATGAAAAGGTAACATTGATTGAATTTAGGCAAAATGATTAAAAGTGAAGGGCATGACTAGTACAGCATTGCACAAGGCAATTTGGAAGTGACATAGAGGAACAAGATTCAATTACTTGCTCTACCAAATCTAATCCCAAACAGAAAAAATTAAGTTGTGTAATCAACGATAATTACAACATATTCAATCATCCCATTTGGCATCAAGATTGGTGTGCATTTGCCAATAAGTCAGTCCATAACTCCCATGAATGTGCATGCCTGTATGTATGTGTTTGTGTGTGTTTATCACTTCACAATGATTCATTACCTTCTCAACATAAGATCGAACCATGTTTTCAATATCTTCGACAATACTTTCAGGCTGGCCCTCTGCAAAGAATAACTGTCTCTGTTGATGACTGACAAATAAAATCACATCATGCAAAAAAGCAAGTTCAATATATAATTAGCAGTGGAAATAAAACATACCAACAGCAACTTTCGTCAAACCAGGTAAATCAATGAGGGTTAAGTTGACAACTGCCAAATGAAGGAGATCAAGAATTAGAGTACGGATAAGAACTACAAGAACTGATAATGTAAAATGAAACTCCAATATTCCTCTCTTAATTGTGCCATAAAAGAGCACAAAGAGGAACCTGAAAAAATGAAATACTAATGGGAGAGGGGGGAAAAATTAAATAACTAATAACTAAAAGTTATCCAAGGAGTGACAGAACTAGATCACTTAATATGCAAAGATTAAAGCGAAGAATTGACAAATATATTTTCCTCCCGACTTAAAACATAAAATTGTTCCCTTAGGAATGCTATAGCCTCAAAACTAGACAAATGAATATCTTGTTTTTATTATGGTCTTAGGGGTGTATACATCAAATAATCATCTGAGCAAACTACAATGACCAATTATTGCTAGGAACCACAACTAAGCATAAGCACAAAGGATGGCAATCACAGTATAGTTTTAACTTGCAAGAACTTACACACACACACGCGTATACACACACAAAAGAGTTATATTAAATGCTGGAAGGCTTTAAAAATTCTACAGATCGTTGCTTGGATGACAAGGGTTCCAGGGAGCTGATTATTCAAAATTTAAAGAGTAAATAAACAAGAAAATAGTAACACACCATTCGGGGAGTAGATACTGAGATGGATAGGAACAGGAGATATCATTTTTGACTTTCCTGTTATTCTATCAGTTTCATCCTGAATTTCCTTTCGAACCATAGCTGCACAAAGACCGAAATAGATCAGTTTGGGCGAACATTATCTCGCAACAAAGCAATAAACAATGTCATAAGGAACGTTTCTAATATCTCTAAACAAATGTTGCAACTGTCAACTCACAACAGCAAAGTTCCATATCAGGAGCAAGTGACATTGGTTACTATTCAAGAACAAAAAGTAATGATAAGTTGAAGGAAAAAAAAAAAGCTCCTAGACTAACGAACTGAAAGATGAATTCAAATTTTCATTTAAAAAAAATTTCAAAATGTAAGTGTAATGTGAAGCTATTTCCCCCATATTACCAGATTCACAGGTTGCTTCTACCTAAACCCCTAATAAACGGAGCACTGAAGGTGGGTCAACTCTAAACTGTATACTCACTGACTATACCTCAAATTTTCAGCTCTAATATAAGGTGATCAACTAGAGAACTATTTTTTGAAAACAACAAAAAAAACAAGAACTGGAGAACTATTTTGACCTGAACTATTACTTACATATCATAAAGGTAATGTCACTAACTGTGGTCAAAACTTATGAACATAACAAAAAAATGACTTTCTTTTAATGATGTGAAGGAGAACAACTCAGTTATTTATATCGAATCTATCATTTACCAGCTAAAATGATCAATCTTACAGCTATATAATAGAAATATACAATACACGTACATTTTTAAAGGAAACATATAAGGTAGGTAATTTACAGACCAAAATCAGTGAATCTTCTCTTGGGTATGTGAAGGAACTCAGCATACTCCTGGGTTCCTTCGTCTGTCTTATGGAGCTGCAACACCAAAGGCCGCCTCGTCACAATCCCTGCAATTATAAGAAAAACAACACCATGAAAAATCGAATACCATGAAAGAAAAAGCAACACTCTGAGTAAATTCAAAGTTTTGAATTAACCTGATCCTCTGGGAAGAAAGTCACGCCCAACAATGCTCTCCAGAACCGAAGACTTCCCCGAACTCTGTTCTCATTCCGAAAATTACCCACAAGTTCAAAAAGAAAAAAGGGAAAAAAAATCAGTTCCACTTTGCCTCTTAAACAAAAATCCATGCTTTTCTCTCTAACAGCAATTTTACTCTTTTTAGTCTCTCTTTGAAAGAGAAAAAACTGCACTTTCATCTTCATCACCAAAACTTTGAATCAAATCTCTACCAAACAAATCTTATCCTTTCTCATTTTCTCAGACCAAATACTGAATCAAATTCACATAAATCGATATAGAAACAGTTAAAGGCGGCGTATTCAGGATGGGAAACGCAGACCTGGCCACCGACAACAGCAACAGAGGGCAGAGCTTCCCACAAGGAAGAGAAAGTATTATCATCACCACCATAGTCACCGAGCACAGTACACGCCCTCTGTATCCGATTCACCAACCCAATCAAGCTTTCCATCGTCGTCATCTCAGCTCTCTCTCTCTCTAGCTCTCCAATTCAAAACCCTAATTTCACTTCCTCGTTAAGAAATGAAGAAAGAGATGAAAGAATACAAAGAAGAAGCAGCAGCAGCAGCAGAGCTTGACTTGGAACAGACGCGATATAATTAATAATTCTCTACGGTCAAATCTCGATTCGGTTCTCTGCTTTTTTTCTTTCTATGAGTTTCGGACAAGCGTCAAGAGACGCGGGGTTGAATGATATAATGCGCCGGTGCGCACCGTTGGGAATAATCTAGAGGGGGCGGTGGGGTCCAGATGGGTCCTCAGCGACACCGTTTAAAATTTTGAAATTTCAAATTTCTTCGGGGAGTGAGTTAGTTAGTGGGTCCCAGTTGGTGCGACGAAATTAGAATCTTGTGTGTGTTTGGCGGCTGGGGGGGGTTGGACTTGGATGGTTCAGTCGCCACGGAACGGTAGCTGATCAGAGATACATGGGCCGGCTGTTTTTTTTTTTTTTTTTTAGGATTAACTTAAAAATTCTATTTGTTGATGTGAACAATTTTAAATTTTTAACGTGACAATTGAGGTGCATTGTGTCGGAAGTCGGAACAGAAACAAAACCCACGTTTTGAACCATCTACTTATTAAAATCCGAAATAAAAAATGTTTTAATTAATGAAAAAAATAAATTACATTTTAGTACTTTATATTATTTTAAGTTAGTATCTCAATTTTGAAAATTTGTAAAAAAGTACTTCAATTTTTATTTGTGTCAAAAATATACTTCCGTTAAGTTTTCTGTTAGTGAAAATATTATCTACTAACATGTCAAGGGTATTTTTATCTTTTCACACATGTAAAAATAATTAATATTTTGAAAACTTTTTTTTTTGCCAATATATTTTTAAAAACTTTGAATAAAAAAAAAAAACTGATCTTCTTCATGAATAACATGAGCCTTTTGTGTGGAACTCTTGCCTCCATTTTACTATTGCTCATGCTTGTCCCGGCTTTTGGGTGGTTGTTCCTCGTCTTCTGGACCATTTCTTTTATGAGCGTTGTGGTCAAGTCCTACCACTTCTTGAAAATAGTGTATGCAACTGCAGTTTGCAGCACTTGTTCATGCCCTTAACATATTTAGAAATCTGAAATTCTACTACTCCAAGGAGGAACACTTAAGAATAAAGACAATGTGTTCAATAAGTCATTTTTATATCTTGTTTAATAAGCGTTTTTGAAATTCTACCATAAAAATCTTATTTAATAAGGTCATCCACAGTGGTGAGAGTGAGAGTGTGAGTAAGATATGGCCTGAAAAGTGATTTTTTGGCCTAAAAAGTGATTTTTTGTTTCTGAGAGTGAGAGTGATATGTGCTGAAGCTACAGTGGTGCTGAGAGTAAGAGCTGAGAGTAATGTAATTGTATATAATTAAATTAAGCCTAAGTTAAATTAAGTTATAGTTAAGTTATAATTTATAGCTTAAATATTTATAAAAATTATATCATTAGTTTTATTTTAAAGAGATCTTTAATATAAGGTCAATATTGACTATATTTGAATTTATAATTTTATTACCTAAAATATAAATTCTCTATTTTGTCTCCACCAATACCTTTATTTTAATATCTTTATTTCATTTCACCAACATAAAACAAGAAAACAATACATTTATTTCATTTCACCAACATAAAACAAAAAAATTTAAGACAAACATAAACAAACACAAATAAACATAAACAAATAAAACAAAAAACAAACATAAACAAACACAAACAAACACAAACAAATACAAAACGACAGCCACAAAACGACAGCCACAAATACAAACACAAACAAACACACAATGGTATTGGAGACATCTTCAACATTTCAGCGTTCATCGCCGGCGTCGGCGTCGGCGTCGTGCTTGGCCACGACTTCCTTCTCGCGTCCAAAGGTGCTGGACCAAATCATTCTTCAGTTGTTGGTGGAGTGTTATTGACCGTATCAACCTAACTCGGGAAAGCCGTTGCTCTAAAAGAATTGGCTGATAACTTTGGCCTCCATCACATGGTTCAGTGTCATACCGTGCCACAGCTTGGGAGATCATTTTCTGAACGTGGTCAATGTCATCGTCTGATTCATCGTCCTCGTTCTCTGGACGCTCGTCCTCAATGATCATGTTGTGCAAAATTATGCATGTCTTCATAATATAGCCCAGATCATTGGCTTTCCATCCTCTGGCGGGCTTTTTTAGAATCTCTCATCTAGCCCTCAGAATCCCGAACGCCCTCTCGACATCTTTCCGGTAGGACTCTTGATATCTTGCAAATAGCTGACTTGCCTCTCCTACCGGATTTGTTATTGTTTGTATAAGCGTGGCCCATTTGGGGTAGATCCGGTCCTCTAGATAATACCTCATTGTGTAGTCATTGCCATTAACCTTATACTTGATCTGATTGTTTCGCATCTGCTCCTCATCATAAAAAAGGTGTGAGTTATCCAATACGTTGAGGTCATTGTTGCTCCCTGGAAAACCAAAATTGGTATGCCAAATCCACATGTCGTACCCGACAACTGCCTCTAATATCACAGTTGGGGTGTGATAATGGCCTTGATATGCCCCTTGTTGTCCTACTGGGCAATGTTTCCATTCCCAATGCATGCAATCTAGACTTCCTAACATACCTGGGAATCCTCTTTTAGCCTTACGCAATAGCCGTTGAAGATCAGCCACTGTTGGTGTGCGGAGGTATTCCACTCCATACACCTCCGGAATAACTCTTATGAACTTCTTGAATAACTCCAGCACGGTGGTTTGGGCAATTTGGAAGCCCTCATCTGGGGCATCAGCCGAGTACCCAGCGGAGAACATTCTCATGACCAAAGTCAGCTTTTGCTCTGGCGTGCAGCCCCATCTTCCAGCAGCGTCTTGTCTTTATTGAAGTAGACATCTTTGTTGCACACATCTTGCATCATCTTTAGGAACAATGATTTCTTCATCCGATAGCGCCGTCAAAACATCTCTTCAGTATATCTTGTTCCAAGGTCGAAATAGTTGCTCATAATAAGACCATGGCCTAGTTGGCGGTCTCGAGGGATATATCGTCGTGGTTGAGATGTGCCTCCATGTATTGGCCTTCTTTGACTTCGTTGTGTATGTCGTCGGTAAGCAGCCATGGCACACGCCGTGATATTTGCGAGCTGGTCATCGTACATGTCTAGTTGTGCCTGAAACATCTCTTCATCTGAATTATAATCGTTGGGGGTAGACATTCTGAAGCAAAGTGTAAACGAATTTTCTGCGATTACTAAGCAGGGTGAATTGGTGAAAGCACGACATGGTGAAATTTATAGACTAGGTGTGATAATGTAAACGAATCAAAATCTTATCATCTTGGAAAGTTAAACGAATCACAATCTTATCATCTTGGAAAGTTAAACGAATCATAATCTTATCATCTTGGTTAGTTAACGAATCAGAATCTTATCATCAGTCATAATAGGCTATCTTATCATCTTAGAAAAGTAAAGGAATCTGAGACATATTTAATAATAGAGTATTTTATTTTAATTCATAATAAAATGCATACATAAAGTACACGACAACACATAGTTGGAAAAACAATGACACATCAGTCATATTGTGAAAAGTCAGTGTTGGGGAAGTACCCTCCTGAGCTTGACGTGCCCTGATTGGCCTCGTTAGCAGCACTTGCATTCCACCTCGCAAAAATTTCACGATGTCGTGCCTCCTAAAACGCTCGTTGTTCTTCGTGCATGGTGGTGGGCTCCTTGCCCATGACCTAATAATCTTGCTGCTTTTGTTTGAAATTGGTGTGCTCTTTGATCAATCGGTCGCATTATCGACAAGGTCATCATCATTAGTATCAACTTGTTTGGCCCTCTTGGAGTTGTTTCTGCCAGGTGGCCTCGGGCGACTACTGCTAAGTGGTTGAAAGGTCGGGGCATCCTCATCCGCGCTCAATTGAACTGCTTCAGCTTCGGTGTCGGCATCAGTGGTGGTGTCGGTTTGTGCATGTTGTCATTTCACAAAGTGTTGCATCTTAGCAAAACAATGGTGCCAAGCAAAAGGACGGCTTCCCGAATTTGTTGCTTGGTATTGTGCGTTGGCAAAACTCACCTAGTAATATGAAAACAAATTAATGAATTATAAATGGTACTCAAATATTTGAATTTAATTATCACAAATATTTAAGTTTAACTAGCAAAAATAAAGTACACACAATTTGAAATAGAGTACACATATATTAATCAAACGAAAATATGTAAATTTAATTAACAAAAATATTTGAGTTTAACCAATGAATAAAATTTCGAGTTTCGAGGAAATTTCGACGGAAATTTCGAAGATTTTTAAATTTCGACAGAAATTAGATGGAAATGACGGAAATTGCTATCAAAATACGGAAATTTTGAATGAAACTTTACCATATGTTTATTTAACATATTATCTACTAAATTGATAAAAAACATTGAAAAAATCAAATTATATAGTATGTTTCATGTGATATAAGGTGAATATAATGTCCGCTGGAGCAAATACTGTTAAATAAAATTAGTATAATGAATAAACAAAATTATTATATTCTTTATACTGTATAATTTAATTATACACTAAAATCTAAACCCTAATACTCTATATATTTTATATACCCTAATACTCTTTATACTCTATAATCTATACATTAAACCCTATATACTCTATATTTTTTAGGATATTAGGTTTTAAGCCCTTTAGGATACTTTTAATTATTATAAAAGGCCCTGGGTCGAATATCGGTCATACCACAGTTTCCCCCTTCACAATAGAAGAAGAGCGTCGATCATAATGGAAAGCCTCTTTCCCCCGGTCAGTGACGAAAGTTACCAGGAGCAGTACTTCTCCCGCCAGGCTGCCCAGCTGAAACATCTCAGTAACTACCGGCAGATCCACTGGAAGGCCAGAAGAGTAGGTATGGCCGTGGATGATGGTCAAGTGCTACGGAGAAACCAGAACGATCCGGTTGATCTGGTTTATATAGAAATGTATTAAAGTTTAAGGTTTAAAATAACTAAAAGAAATCTCAAACTTTTTTTTTCTTCTTTCTAATTGCCCAAAGGCCCCAAACCACCCCTCATTTTTTATCTTTCCTTACTTTTTTCCCCGTGCATCTCTCTTCAGTCTTTTATTTTTATTTTTTATTTTTCCTTCCTTTTTTCCCGTGTCTCTTACTTAGCCAAACTTTGTCTTCACTAAGTATAACAACCCAAATTTTGGCTTACGGTAATTTTGTTACTTAAATTTTTCAAATTTGTTTTAAGGTTTTTTTTAAAGGAATTAGAAATTTCTTTAAATTTATTTTAACTAACTTAGACCTTTGGTTGTGGTTCTAGAGCTTAGTTGTGTGGAAATGAATTTTAGAAAATGATAATTCAAGAATTTGACAATTATTATTTTTTTCAGAATTAAATTATAAGAGTAGGATTTTTCATAATTTTTTTGAAATCAATTTGACTATTTTGAGGTTATAGGAAATTAGTACTCATCAATACAAGTTCGTAGAATTTTTCGGTGAATTATTTGGAGTCTCGAGCTATTTTTTGTGAATTTCTGAAGTTGGAGAAAATAGAAAATATGAAAATTTCGATAAATTTCGATAAATTTCGGCGAAATTTTTCCGAAAAATTATTAAATATGTGTTCGATTTCGACACCCTAAAAAAACGAAATTTTCGGCGAAATTTCGCCGAAAATTTTGAAATTTAATTCCTTGAGTTTAACTAGCAAAAATAAAGTATACACAATTTGAAATATAGTACACACATATTGATCAAACATAAATATGTGAATTTAATTAACAAAAATATTTGAGTTTAACTAAGAAAAATAAAGTATACACAATTTGAAATATAGTACACACATATTGATCAAACATAAATATGTGAATTTAATTAAGTAAATGGGGCATTTATGTTGAGTTTAATCAACAAAACTCATCGTATCAATTTGATTTTACCCGCTAGTATGTGATCGTTCGGCCGCCAAGATACATTTATGATATTTCGAGGTGGCTTGCCCTATTTTCTTGAAGTGAGCCATGACCGCCCCAATTTGTCGCCCATTCATCACGGCAAGAGGATATCTCCGAATAAATTGATCGTACACTTTATTCTAAAATTCCATATTTCTTTGATTGGATCCGATTTTACAATCTTCCGAATTTTCCATCCAAGCTTCAACAAGCGCTACCTCTTCTTCATTGGACCAATTCTTTCTCTTTGCATTTTCCATAATTGGAAAAGAAGAATTTTCTAGTAAAAGTGAGGTGATTTGAATAGATTGATAAAATGAATGAATTGGATAGATAGATGTGTGAAAAAATGAGGTGTGAATGCTCAATTTATAGGAAAAGTGATGAAATAGCCGTTATCAATTTTTCAGAATTTTTAAATATTTTTTTTATATTTTTAATTGCATTATAACGGTCAATTAATTGTAGCCGTTGATCTCCAACGGATACATTCATCTGAACCTCCAGACGCTGCTACGTGTTGCTGGCTAGGATTTTATTATTATTTTTAAATTGAAACCTGGCTTTATTGGTGACCATTGATCTGCAACGGGCAGAAGATCGTGGCCACCTGTGTGTGTCAAGTGCGTGTCCCGGTGAGTGGCAGACAGCTGCTGCGGTGAACAGTGGATTGTCGGCCACTTTATTTTATCCCTCCGCATGTACTGCTTTGCCCCTGGCTTCTTTCAAATTTCCGGACTCAGCTTCAGCTTTTTAAATTTCTCAAAAGCCCTTCATTGTCTTTTCGCATGCTGGTGGGGCTCACTTAAATTAAAAACTCACACACTCTCACTCTCAGCTGGACCCTCCCCTCGCCCTCAACTCATACTCTTACTCACCCTCACTCTCATACCTCCGGCCTACTGTAGACAAAATGAGAGTTTCCTCCCACTCTCACTCTCAAGCTCAAGCTCACCATTGTGGAAGGCCTAAGTGTTCAAATGTAAGTGTTCACATTTAGTAACTGTTACAAATTTGTGTATTAATCCTTGGAGTGGTAGAATTTCTTATTTTTCAAATTTGTGGAAGCAATGAACAAGTGCTGCAACTGCAGTTGCATACAATGTTTTCAAGAATAAAGAATGTGTATTAATTTATGGTAACTGTTCACAAATTTGAACACTTATTTGTATATTAATCCTTGGAGTGGTAGAATTGTGAACACTTACTTAGTCACACACATTGTCACAAATTTGTAACTGTTCACAAATGTGAACACTTACAAGTTGTTGAGCACTTACAAATGCTCCTTGTGAGTGTTGGATTCAAATGCTTGATCAAAAGGTGAGCTAGATTAATTAATTTGGTTTTCACACCCCTTTATGTTTTGTAAGATTTAATATCTTGTTTAACAAGTCACTCGAAACCCACCTCACGACAAACCCCTCTCCCTCCCACACTGACCTCCTCTCTCTTTATCTCACTTCGCCACAAGATAGAACTTGGGAGAAAGAGACAGAGAAAGAGATGGGTTAGGATTGAGGGGAATGAAAGAAAGGAATGGAGTGGAGTAGAGGGAGAGGGGGGACGGGGCAGTCTCGACCGAGGCAGTCCCGACCGGAGAGGCTGCCATAAAGAGGGGTGGGATAGGGTGCTACATCAAGTGGGAGCTTAAGTTAATTTTTTATTTTAATTGAGGATAAAATGGAAAATTAAAAAAAAATATACAAATAAGGATAGATTGGCACTATTCCCACCCACATTCTTATTTTCCCACTCCCTTTTGTTAAAAAAAAAATAATAATTGCATTTCACTTTTTTTTATAATAATTGCATGCCCTTTCTTGCGATGATTTCCTTGTTTGGGTTGAAGACGAGCCTCTTGGCTGCGGAATCCCCTTCTCTTTGATGTACATTTTATTGATTCCTAATGGAAATTCTACGCTATTTCTCAAAAAAAAAAAAAAAAACCAAGAAACGAAGCAGCCATTGCAGCCTATCTTCCATGAAACTCATATTTGGGGTGCCGTAAATTAATGGGGTACTACTTTTGTATCACCACCAATCCTCATAAATCATAACAGATGAAAGAGTATGGAGGTGAGCTTCCAATCCATTGCCTAGACCAATAGTGTTACAAGCAGCACATTGTATCCTAAATTTATAAATCTCAACTGAGGTGGGAGTTTGTCATTTAGTTATTTATGGGCCACCTCTACACCTCATTTATTTACATTATCTAAGAAATTGACATATTCTGCCACATTAGTTAGAATTAATAAATTAGGATATAAAATATTCTCTATCATTTTGATATGATAAGGTAGGTAGAGAAATTAAAATAGAGTGCGGGAATGTCACCACTCATAGGGATTGAGTGAGCATTTAGGAGGTCTTAGGATGGCTCCACAAATTGATATGACAGTGCAGTTTTTCCATGTTTTGATAGGAAACAAGACCAAATTAATTTTTGGGCCGACTGGAAATTGAGTTAAATTTTTTTTTTTTTTTTGGATTTTTAATTAGACGACCCAAAATTAAAACATTAGGAGCCTACAGCTACGCAGCTTACACCACATGACCAAATACACAGCCTACACCACACCATCTTAGACTGATAAACTTTGGATTGGGAAATGCTGGCAATCAATCATCATTAAACAAGATCGAGATGACAGAGGATGAGAGCTTTTGACATCAATCTATGAAGCTGTAATAATTCATACTAGAGTTTCCTTGTTACTTGTGGGTGGATGAGAAATTATTTATTATTTTAGGCCAATACCAAAAAAGAACAAATGGCAGTCCAAATGTTAATGACTGTATATATTTTCAGTTGAGCATTCCAACACTCTTTGCTAGTCTTTGAACAATTATCACCCTACAACAATGTAACTGTTGATTAGTTAGAGGCAATAATTACATTAAAAACATAGCTAGACAAATAACTTTCCATTACATGTTACTTGTAAAAAATTAATTTTTTGTTTTGGTGAAAGCAAAAAATTAATATTTCAATACACACAAGTCCAAGAAAAAAACAATTTCATGCACTCCTGTACTCCAACATTTGATTGTTATTGTTACTGAATGATAATTGCACAAGCATTCAACCGTACACTCAATTTAAAACTGGATCACAACAACAAAAATTTAAACGACTATATTTAGTCATGAAACTTGCACAGGGGAGTTTATCAATGTTTTCTATTTTTGTTTTATTAAGGGAAGGGAAGACAAGAGTTTAACTCTTACCATAGGAGTGGTAAGTGCTCATTGAAAATAACAGCTTCACCAGTGGGGAAAAAACAGCTTCTACTAGTAACAGACTAACAGGTAGTGTCTTCCAAACAAAGACTTCGTAGTTCATTAAAAAATAATGTTGCAGAATGGATTTATATCAAAGTTTTTTGTTTTTGTTTTTTTCCCTTATCCTAAGCAGAGTCTGCCTTGAAAAAGCAGAAAGCCATTTGCAGAGCATAGAGAACTTATTTTAAATGATGATGACACCAAGACTCATTTACTTCCTATGACCACAAATGCAAGTGCAGAACTGCTGTAACTTAAAAACACATGAACAAGCCACAACGCATAGAAGCTGTAATTGGGATCAGAAAGTTTCACCAGAGTAATATATGAACATGGTAATTGTGTTGATTTTCATATGTATCCACTAAAAGAGTCTGGTTTTTTTTTTTTTTTTTTATGGTATAAATTAGAGATCTATGCCACAAGACCTAAAATACAATATAGAAAGTTCTAAGATACATACTCAGCAATGAAGAGCAGCATGACAAAACGGGTAATTTTGGCCAAAAGAATCGATGCATACAACAATGCTATTATTGTGTTCTCGTCTGTAGGTCATCATTCATTTCTGTAAACCAATGTCGGGTATTCTGGATTCCACATGTTGTTCTGCACATATTCTAAAATTTCTTCCTGCAATCCAAAATTATGTCAATGACCGTTACAATTCTAGAATCAGTGATGTTTGAAGAATCAAGAAATTCAGGATATTTTATGAATATTCATGAAGGCTAGAGATTAATAAATAGCAGCACAGATATACAACGGGGATAGCAAGAGATTAAAAAAAGTTGCTTTCCCTGTTGTATATCTATGCTGCTATCGTGGATTAAATATACATGGTAAAGCCACAGGTCTTACTTATTCCTTCCAGTATGTTCCTTTCTCAAACAAATATACCGTAGGTTGTGCTCTGATATCAGATTAGAAAATGGTATCTTTTTATAGTAACTTCCAAAGTAGTAAAGAGATAGAGAGTAGGCTTTGAAGAAATCACTTATGGATGTGTCTGAGGACTGTCATAAAGACGCAATAGGAAAGTAGTTTCAGATTTGGATGGATCTAGTTTTTCTTATGAATTTGACTGATCAGAAAACTGAATAGAAAGTTCTTTCTGGTATGCTTTGTTTATGAATTTGAAATTCATTGTAACAAAATGATAAGAATAGGAATTTTATAACTCCATTTGTGTGTTTAAAGAGTGCCTGCATCACTTGATCACAGAATTGAAAAATGGTAGGTTCAAATTAGACATTCTTGTCAAATATATGCATTAGTGAATATGTTCACCACATGCTGCAGACAAGATGGGTAATTCAACTTTTTTTATTCTAAAGGAGGGGAAGATGGATTTACCTTGGGAAAGGAATTAAATTCTTAGCTTATCTTTGGGCCTCTTTCTCTAAACATTTTAGAGATAATCCTTTTTGTATTGCTCATCTTGATTGGGGGAGCTTTGATTTGAATGTAATATGTTCTTCAATAATGCTAATTGTCCCAACTTTTTTTCCCAACATTTGTATCTCACCTTATGTGTCATTACTTTACTTTTGGGTTTTATTTTTTATTTTTTAGTGTCCAATGTATGAATGTCATATAAGTTGGGAACGAAAAGTTGGGATGTCTAGCACTACTGTATGTTCTTTTACTTGAGGTTGTTAACTTGAATTTGATGGGTATCTTGTTCATCCTAATTGTACCATCTTCTTTATTAATAAAATTTTTGTTTCTTATCAAACAAACAATTTATCTTTTTTATTCTCTTCACTGAGAATTAATCGTTTCAATCAAATTATAACTCCGAATATTCTCTTGTGTGATGATTCGATGATTGCAAAAATGCCATGTCTGACTCTATTACCAAGGTTGGATTGTGCTTCAAAGAGATGTAGATGGCATTGAAGTATCCTATCATCCAAAAAAGCAAATAAAGTAAATTTCTTGGTAAATAGCAGATATACCTGATTAAGTCTTCGGAGCTCTCGAGCATCCATTTCGCGGTACCCTTCTACTAGTTCCTCCTCTATAGCTTCCTTTATCACAGCTGCAGCCACCTGCTTTGTTATATCTCTAATGCTGCAAATATGAATCAGGTTTAGAGAAATGCATAACACCTTGAATATATATCCTTTTACGTAAAATAAAGATAAAATACAAGGGAGAGGACACAAAAAAAATAATAGAGGCCTCTGATTTGTACCTAGATATAGAAGGGTATATAACCCCTTTGAGAACCTCCTCGTCTGTCATATATGCAGCTAGGCTGTAGTATACATTTGACTGTCAGAACTCAAACTAATTATCATTTTCCACTCTGGAATATAATCTTGAAAGTTGAATTAATCCAATGCATATATACACATATCTGTGTGTATATATACATAATTACAAATCAGGAATAGGATCTGTACTATTATAATAAGCAGGTTTATAACACATTGAATTTCTTTTGAAAAAATACAGAGGAATTTTATATTTTAGGGTAGGGCCGATGGCATTCGCCCTCTCCAATTGATTATTCATACTGTTTACCAGATAATTCTTTTGAGTCAATATGAATCTTGTTGATAATAACGGATGATTCAAGGACAATACCTAAAATGCAAAGGTTGTGAAATTCTCTTTTCTTTTTTTTTTTCTTTTCTTTTTTTTAAGTCAAGCTGGACAGTTGAAATATCCATTCAGTAAAAGTAAATTCATAAGAGCATATGAGAAATACCACTCTGCCGCAGCCTGTAGCATGCCATCAGAGATGACTCTGGAACCAGATAAGAGGGTACCAAGTCCAATCCTGCGTGGAG
Organism: Dryas octopetala; assembly: GCF_963921425.1. Taxonomy (NCBI): domain Eukaryota; kingdom Viridiplantae; phylum Streptophyta; class Magnoliopsida; order Rosales; family Rosaceae; genus Dryas; species Dryas octopetala. The sequence goes on from NC_141368.1 coordinate 13,159,949, forward strand.
AAAGATGTATTTATAATCATAAAAAATCAAAACTGAAATAGTTAAAATTAGATTTGGATTCCCTTTAGAAAGTGGAGGAGGATAACTAACCCTGGAAAAAGGTACATGTTGTTTCCCTGGTTGCAGTGCCCAATATGGCCATTCCCTATGAAATATAAAACTCTAGTTAGTTAAGAACCTCCTGTAGTGCATTTCTGATCAAAATGAAAATGCACAGGGAAAATGATTCATAAATCTGAATATAACTAACTAGCTATATAAAATTATAAATGAAGCTGAGAAATCTTTTCTAGCACTGGAAAGAAACCTTCTTTTGTTTTGTTTTGTTTTTTTTCCCTTGAAAGTACAGAAAGGGCAATGTTTTTTGGTCAGCAGAATGATATACCAAAGGGGGAAAAGGATAGCCAAGTTTAAGCCCACGAAATAAAGAATGGTCAATGAATTTGCAAAGCTCACAGAGTATCATATCAGAAAGAGAGCTTAAATACTTTTTAGATGAAAAAAGACAACTTAAATTTTCATTGCTCTTTTCATGAAAGAGAGCCACCATACAAAATCAAACAACTGCTTGCCTTGGTATGTATGTTACATGCAGGCATATGCATGTGTGCCCGTAACTCTCACATGCATGCATGTTTGTTTGTGAGGGCATGCATGTCTGTGGGAGCCTAAGTATCCATGTTGATTTATTTTGGTAATTCTCCTACCTATCTATGATGATGCGTCTTAATTCTATCCCAAGTTTTTCAACATTTAGCTTGGTTTACATTATTATGTGAGGTCCATGATTTTAAATAAGTCAAATTTTTATTATGAGCACCAAGGGGTATGAGATCCATGTCTTTTAAGCTTTAACAAATTTTCTTTTTTCAATCCTCAACAGGTGAATTTCTCTCTCCTGCCTTAGTCCTTGAACAATATCTTGAAGACTCAAACCTTCCACACTAACCATAAATTTTCCTCATACATGCTACTAATGTACTGCTTTCATTTCCTTATTTTAAAATTATCACACGACACACGTATTCTAATCTACAAGATTATCCAGTACCGTCATCCCAAAGTGTACATGAACGAACAAAAAATAAAAGGTTTTTCATAAAAGAAAATGAACAAACAGAAAAGAGGGCAAAACATAATGGTTGATTTGCTCTACTAAAAGAATGATATGCAAGAAGACGTGTGCCACACAACAACCATTTGTGCCCCAAATTTCATCCCCCTGTTTTATAATATGGGTTTTGTTATCTTTAAAAAAATAAAAATTCTCAGTGCCGTAGTAATTATAGGTCCGACAGTAACAAGCTACACACTGATAACAAGTTGTACTATGGGGAATACATGTTATAGTCATCATATCAGCTTCAACAACATGGGAGATATTTAAAATATACTACAAGTGTACAACAAGAAAGATGCAAGAGAAAAAAAAAAAAAAAGAGTAAATTTGTTTTAATACATACCAAGATCCACGTCTTTGAATGGACTTCCACTTGCAAAAACAACATTGTCACCCACAATAGAGAATGCTTCTTCAGGAGTGCACTCAGCTATCCCAAAATGAAAGAGTGCAGTTCAACAACACGAACTAAGCAGAATTTCCATAACATCTCCCCCCTGGGAAAATAAGGAAGAAAGGCATACCATTGTTTGTCGGATTTGACATTGCAAAGATGGCTGGTCTAGTTGAAGTTGAACCTCTAAGGGCTTCTAATACCTATAAATATATATGCTTGACATCAATCTTGCAAGAATACTGACGTGAGAGAGAGAGAGAGAGAGAGAGAGAGAGAGAGAGATGTGCAAATGATCCTTCATACATGACGAACTTGGACTACAAAAGTGCAAAACTGATCCATTTAAAGAAACGAACCAAGATAGTTAATAACATCCTTATGAATTTGCAATTGCATCTTACAAAACTGTTTAAAAATAGCTGAGTTTATAAATGACCAAGGACAACATGCATAGTCATTTTTTCTTAACCAAAAATTTTATTCTGTGAGTTGTACCATGAAAAGATAAATTGTGCCAAGTTTTATTAAACCTTCTTATCTTAGAAAAATCAAGCATTTCTTTCTTGACCAAAACTAGTGGACATCAAAAAGTGTCAATTTCTTATCATAACACATTAATATTATTCCTGAATTGTAAAACAATTTATTCAATATGCAAAATGATCTTGGAAGCATGCAAACAAATGTCATACTCTCCAAGATTTTTACTGGAAAACCATTTGAGTTATAGAATGCATTATAAATACCTCTTTTGAGAACAATCCCCCAACTGCAGAAAGTCCAAGAAGCACATCAGGCTTCACTTGTTGAACCTGATTAGCAAAGATTACCAAAATGTGATTACAAGTGGTGAACAAATGACATTGTCTACAATTTAAAATCAGACAATATTTCTTTTTAGAATATTTAAAATTAGACAATATAACAAATAATATAATTGTTAATCCATAATTTAAATGTCTGTACAAGACTTAGTACAGTTGATAAAAATGTAATTGTTGGAAGGATGTTAACTGCTAATTATTCTTGATGTACTAGTGGATTCAGCTCAAATCACTAACACATTGCATCGATCACATTTAGATAAACCACATGGTCTATGTAATATAATTCAGTGGGAGCATCTAAGAAACAAGTAATCTGAAATAGATCGAAAAAAAAAAAAAAAAAAACTTTAGTAATGCCAATTGCTGCAACACTATCTTCTCTTGCACCGCTAAATTTCAATTTCATAACATATAAAAATCCCACCTAGTTAAACATGCAGTCTTATATGTGCAGAAGATGATGACATTACAATCTACTATGATTTTTTTTTTTTTGGCCACTCAATCTACTATGATTTACATATTATAAAGTGTGATAAATTCACTAACCACTTCCACAAGACTTGCGCCTTCCCTTAACCCTTGACGATGAATTTCTTTGACATTTTTTGCAAATGGAAGGGCATCTGGATCGATACTTTCACGTTCATCAGTGATCAGACCCTGTATACATAAAAACCAACTTAGTTATCTTGTCTGACTAATATACATAACAATGGCCAACTTAACTATCAAAAGTAATTTTTAAAAGTCGGAAGAGTATTTGATAGTTATATGGCATCGTGTGACCACTCACATTGGCATCAACCACCCAGAATTGTCTGCCTGCACTCTCAAATGCATATTCATTGTTTCCTAACATCCTTGCCATTGTTTTTCTTGCAGCATTAAGAACGCCTATTCCTGCACTGCAGCAATGGAAAGATTAAGCAAAGATTCTTTGTACTGTAAGTGCTTTAGCCATTTTTCAGTACAAAGATGCATAAATGCAACTCCAAATGTGAAGCCTCACAAGAAAACAGGCAGCAGATTTGCATATTTATCGACATGTAAAGTGGAGTCTGCAAGGAACTCCAATCCACAAGAAAACCATATAACTATTCAGCAAAAACTTTAAAATATCAAGAAAACAGATCTTCCCTAAATCCCATGACAAAATGAAACAAACTGAAGAGGCAAACAAAAGTGTTTAGAGTTGTTGCTGGCACAACCGCACAACCACATTCAAAAGACCAACAACTCCTCATCAGACATTAATCCATAAAATAAAGTAAAGCACTATCTGGTATTTGTTACCACTCCATCAAAACATCCCCCCACTCCTTTAATTGAATTCATGTCTTTTACTGCTCAGAAGTGTACGCTTTAAAGCATTGGATTAATTTTATGAACTAACCTTCCAGCACCAGCAACAACAATCTTTTGTTTAGGGAAGTCAATCATTGGCCTTCCTTGTGCCCTTACAGCTCCTAAAAGTCCAGCAATTGCAACTCCTGCTGTTCCCTGTAAGAAGAATTGATATGAAATTATACCAGATGGAATCACAATTGTATTTCCATGAACCAATCTAAGAAAATTTCAGAAATACGTTCCATATGTAAGGAATAAGATAATTTTGAAACATGGTCCATATATATAATTTCGCATATCCTTACTATTAGATAATCATTGGATCCCAAAAGTTTCAAGCTATTAGGGAATGAGACAACATTGTACTTCACGTCAACACCTTCTCTAATGTGCAGCCCTATCTTACACCACACTCGGAGAGGCAACAAAATTTTGAATACAAGCTTTATTATTAAAAGGTTTGAGAAGTCTTGCTCAACTTCCTTCTATCAAATTTCCAAAAAATCAACTTCCTTCTATGTTTAAAAGGTACAATATCAATCTTTTGACTCTTTTCCCAATCCAATTCTACGATGTTAGAAGAAAATGTCAATATGTACAGTGTTGTCTCAAATCAAATTTCTAATTATTTTATGGAAAGGTTAGTGGCCTAAAGAAGAATATGATTGGACATTTTAAATAGAAATAGGCATTTAGTAAAAATTATAGAATTGGACATTCAAACATGACTTTAAGTAAAATTGTGAATGAGGCCTTTGCTCAAAAGGGGCCCCATGGCAAGCAAGCAGTTTGGGTCAGTCCTGATTAATAAAAAAGATAACACAACCTTCTAATAAAGATGCTCAGATGCTACCATGTGAAACAGAAAAAGTTAATTACCTGAACATCATCATTAAACATTCTATAGGTATTTCTGTAGCGCTGTAACAACTTAAAGGCCCACTTGCTTTGAAAATCTTCAAACTGTACATGAAAATTTTGTAAGTAATTCTTTAAAGGAAAAGGAAAAGAAAATTGATGCATTAATGCATTCCAGCTTCTAGTATCTAAATAAAGATGTATGACACTTCAAATTACCTGCACAATCACATGCGGCCAACGAGTAAACACTGCTTCCATGAATTCGTCGACGACAGCAATATATTCATCACCATCAAGACGGTGTCTTTGCAATCCCAAATCTAAGAATAAAGAAAAGAATGGTTGTTGATTTCTATGGGGATAAGATCAACTATTAAAGAATTCATGTACATGAGGAAAAACCTTGGACAGAAATAAATACGAATCATCTGATGCATAAACTTGGAAGTGAAGGTCAAAAGTCATACTTGAAGAATGTACTTAATTCTACAGCCATACAAAGGGCGAAATGAGACATAAAATAATAAATATGTGCTTTCTATAGTTGACTATAATGGATATAACTATGGCTGCAGCCTCTCCCACTCCTAATTATATTTTAAAAACAGTAAGTGGGTTTTAATTAAAAATTTAAACTGCAATAATACCACTGCCACTTGCCTTTTCTTTATCTTTTCTTTTTTACTTCTACATCTAAGAGACAGTGAAGGTGAAGAAACATGTTCAATCAGAGAAGCAGAATAGGAGATATTGGTACTTAAATCAACATTCATTAAATAATATCATAATGGAAAAGTTTTGCAGGTGTTCATTTTGTGTGTTCTGTTTTCCCACAATTGCAATAGATTCTTGTTTTACGGCCTTATAGGAAAAGGAATCACCACCTACCCCTTTTGTACTGCTCCTCTATTATATAACATGTATTAAAGAAAAAAAAAAAAAAAAAACCTGATATGTGCTCACAAATTACTCCACATGAACAACCTAAATTGTATATATAGCATGGCATCAAATGATGATGGAACACAAAATAATGAAATAATCCGAAAACTTGAGTTTCTAGTCTGTCATCACGTACCAGCACCATGTTTTCATAACCTTAGAAATAGAATAGCTGTATTATGAAATGAATTTAACCAATTTTTTTAGTACCACTTCAATGTCTTCATCTATTACCATATATACAATGCAAAAAGATCATAACATCTACTAAGTATTGACCAAGATTGAAAGAGGAAATACTTACACATGGGGTCTTTGAGCAGCTTTTCATTGTTAGTTCCAACATCAATCATAACAGGAAGTACCTATATTGGGTGGAGCATAAGGGGTGAAGAACAATAAGAAGGAACTTTTCAACTAATTAGTGACCAAGAGGAGAGTATATGCCAAATGATGCACAGCACAAACCAGCATGAAGGTTCACCAGGTCAAGTGACAGTGAAAATATAAAATGATATAAAAAGATTAGTTGTAACCCATTTTTATTTTTATTTTTTTGAAATATGAAAGTATCCCTACTATTACAACAGGAACCCACTAGCAGTTGATTTTATATAATATATTTATATATAAGAAACATTAAATTAATTTAATTTACAAGAAGACAAAGAAAGACGGGAAAATCTGGTTCCACCCAAATTTTAGCCCATTACACCAGGACGTCCCATGAAAAAAATTGGCACGTCAACAGGTTTGTCATAAATTCAGAATTTTTGTTTAAATGGACAGAATTTTTAGTAAGCAGACTCAAAAACAGGAAAAAACAGTGGATAAGAAATCCACTTCAGCGATACGACATGAAACTAACAGAAAACAGAACATCCAAAGCCAAAGCCTAAAGAAACTAACTCGCAATGGTGGACAAAAATACTCTTTACAAACAGAGCCCAAAGCCTAAATATGCTGACAAGCAGCTACCTTCCAATCTGTCAAAATAGCAGAAATTGGAATATCCTTAAAGTCTAAAGAAGTGGATGCCCAAATAGATGACCAAAATCGAACATTGCCCCATAACTCCCTACCCAATCCCGCTATATTCTTCGAAGATTCTCTTATTTCTTTTGGTCCAAATGACCCAAGGCATTGCTAATACCATACAGCTCAATAAAGTCCAGAATATTGATGTTACATATGAGGATCACTGTTATTCAAATGGGTCCGTTGATACAAATTTACTAAAAGGAGTAAACACCTTTGCCACATTTTTTGGATGCGTATATTAAGATAAACACATCAGAATTATCTATTCAATAACAAAACATAAGATAAGAAAGAAAAATGAGCAAGAACCTACCCTTTGAGGGTTTATTCCAGCAGCAGCAACATACAAATCCAGCTTCCCAATTGAAATTCCAATTCCCTGGACTCCAAGGTCTCCAAGACCCAATATTCTGCTCCCATCCGTAACAACAATCATATCAACCTGCAAACAAATTTCATGTTTGATCACATAAATTAAGCTGCACTCTTTTATGAAACACCAACACTGAAATTCACATATTGTATTCACTTTTCATAACCCACAATGTAAGGCAAATATTAAAATGAGAGGAAGGGTAAACAAGATTGACCTGTGTTTTCTATTTTACTTTCCACCTTCAACAGTTGACCTCATAATACACACACTTGAAACCTTTTACATCTTATTTTCAGACACATATTAAGGATAATCTATAAGTTAGCCAGTCAATTATGAAACCCACATCTCTTACTCTGAAATACTATATTTGTACTTCTAAAGTTTTGTGTGTTAACAAGTCCACAGAATTTCCTAAAAACTAGCCAACAAACCTGTTGGTATCTTTTATTAGATAGCAGAGTAAAATACAGGGAAGATAGCAAAAGAAGCACCAAAAACTGGCATACTGAAGACAATATGAGACTAAGAAAACTAAAACTGGGACCGATAAATAAAGCAAAATGAAATGACTCTACACACTCAAATAACGATACCCGAGACTAAATTTCAGTGTCTAAGAGTTGTTTACCAGATGATTCTAAGGGACTTCATTAGAGGATTTTTTTTTTTTTTAATAGAAAACAGAGAAGATCATATTAATAGGAAAGGAAAAAATACAAGCAAAGTGAACCAGCAGGCCATTTAATTAAAAAACCCTCGACCAATTAAAAACCTGATCAGCTGGCCAATTATAAACCATAGACATCATTTCTCCACGATCTTCCGCACTGAAGTACATTCCTCTAGGCCTTCTAAACAGACCACTGTAATTCTGGCAAACAAGACCTACGGTAGGGGTGTAGACTATAGGCGCATATTCCTCAATGTTGGCAATCAAAACCTGTCAAATTCAAAGATGACAAGTTTATTATAAAATATGAAACATTTCAACTTATCTAAGAAGTTTGACATACAAAGAATATGTACGTGCATGCATAACAAGGCTGAGAATTTCTTGTAGGCACCCTAAGCCAAAACAAGGACAAAACAGAGAGACTGATTTCATCAATGGAAGAGAGTTGGTAGTGCTATGGAAGTGGTAGTCATGGTGGTGTAGTGATGATTATGATTATGCACAGCACATAGTTCTGGCATTAGTCCTATTGGTGGATCAGTGTTGCCTGGTGCAGTGGTGCAGTGGTGCAGTGTTATAGGCTAGATTATATTGAAATTTCTAATTTAAGGTTCAGCATAGCTTTGATTATTAGGCATAACATGTACCAACAGATTCTTCCTTTTCTTCTTTTTTTTGTTAGTTTTAAACATTTCTGTTCTGCCAATGATAACACAGACTAAAGCCACAATCCTAAAAAACTCAAATTCAAGCTCAGACTTTTCAACATCCACTAGTACAGTAGTAGGAAATTAGCTCTGAAGGGTACCACTTGAGAAGGATAGATAACAAAAACCTTGCAACATAAAATGGACATATACATATATATTCAGGGAAGGGCAAAGGCAATAATCAAACTCTTTCTGGGGATGGAGATGTATATTACATTGTTCCTGCAACTAAGACTGAAATATTTTGACATCAAAAGGGCCTAAATTTGAAAATGTCTTTTTGAATTGAAGAAGCTTTCTCTGTAATTAATGCTGAGTAAAAGTCCAGTCTACCTATAATCATAAAATATTTTCTCATTAGTTCTGTGACAAGATAAAAAAAAATTTACAAAAAACCAAGATTGCCAGTGTTAGCAAATATTTCGAACTATCACCTGATGAAGGTAAATGCTACACAGAAATTTCCAAATACACCTCAACATAGAGTACATAAGTATTGAAGTTTGTGACTTACTTTATAATACATTGTCTCATTTCTGTCATGCAACCGGTTAAGTATCCGCCACTTGGCTAGAGCATTTGGATCAGATGGTCCATCTCTAGCTTGCAGTTCAAGTCTCTTCAGGTCAGCCACTGTCAATTAAAAAATTTCTATAACATTATTGCTGGAATATGCAGTTAGTTCATATGGCAATAAAATGGATTAGGACATTCTAAAGCTAAGAGTGAAACAATGTGAGAAAAGATTTATCGCTAGGTTTTTAAAAGCTGAGATGCATCAGTTCATTCAGCATAATGCTGCGAAAAAAATCCATAAATATGCAAAAGTATTACCACACTAGTAATACTTTTGCACATATCCACAATGTCTCCCACGCATAGCCACAGTGCCTCCCTCGCATGTAAGCTCTGTCTGATTGAAACTTGACCATGAAATTCACATAAGCATTCATCCCACCAGTCAGGAGTAGTCAATACTCCAAATGTTAGTTTAGAATACCTAAAACTATGTTCTTTGAAAAATCAGTCCATTAACAATAACTTGGATGTTCTAGTCAAAACTCCAATGATGAAATTCTAGCCAATCACACAATCAAATAAAACCTTTAACTATGAGAGAAAAAAGTAACCTTTAAACTGTTCCTAACACTGTTTTATACAAGATATAAGGGGAAATGGAATCAGTGGATACACCACTCAATCGGAAGCATGAAAAAAGAGTTCATATCATTTTTTTTATATAATTTGTGGGCATCTTTATCAAACATACAAAGAAGAAAAAGCACTCTAGTTTCTTCCAAGGAGCACTGCCATTAATTGGCGTCATAAAATAACCAAAAGCACAAAACTGATGTTGGGTCATATTGAATTAGCACAAAGGGCTTAAGAAGGCAAAAATCCATGGGAACTGACAAAAAAAACACTAAGAATAGACTTACTGAAGCGTTCAATTTGCTGCTCGGTAGACATAACATTTGGAGGGAGAAGTCCCCGAAGATCAAGACGATCTCGTTCTGTAATGGAGAATGACGTCCCCTATTTGACAATCATTTAATAAAAATTAAAATTAAAATTAACTCTTTGTAACTTAAAAATAAAATTAAGCAAAAATTGGAAACTAAAAAATGATATAGCACCATCACAATTCACATGCAACAAATAAGTAACACACAAAGCCATAATCAAGCACTGCAATTCAACACTTATTCAAATTTGATATTTTCATTGTCTGACAAACAACCGGGTGTTCATATTTGAATTTACATTATACAAAAAGAGTTCTGTATCAACAAAACAAAACACTGGGCACATTGCTTTAACTATACCCCATTTCCAATAATAGGATTGTATATTAAATTATTAATCTACATGATTTAGTTTGATATAACTTAACCTGCAACAATTGAATAATTAATCACTTCAATCATAACCCATCACACAGAATCCAATTTACAAAACTAGTTTCACATAAATCAAATCCAACCACAACTTGATCTTAAAAAACAGTACTCTTCAGAGAGCAACTTATAAAGCAAAACAGAACTGATATCGAAAGGGTTTGATTTGGGTTACTTTATTGAACCAAGGGTCGTGAAGAATGTCGAGGCTGCGCTTGTGTACAATGATTGGGCGGTTGCCCTCGGTTGTAGTGAAGGATCTGGAGTGGGGTAGCAGAGGATTAGTCCCCAGTCTGACTCTGTGCTTGAGGCGTTTGATGAGAGAGGAAGAGAGCCTGATCGGAGAGTTGAAGTTTGACATTGTTATGTCTTGGAGTGTTGAAAGTGAGACTGAGCGAGGACTGAGTGAGAAGGAGAGCTAATAATGGAGGTGTTGTGATGCTATTGGTAGTGGAGACTGGAGAGTGAGTGACTTGTGTTGTTTTTGGTTTTACATTTTGCTAAAATTTTGCTTCGTTTGGTAATTCGGTTGCTCGTAAAGTTTGTGAGAAAGAGAAAATTAAAGCCAGCCCTTTGTAAACGCTTGCCAGTTGCCACCACCCCCACTTGGAAAAGACTGGGAATGCCCAATTTTCTGAGTCAAACCAGTCATGCTGGCCCGTCTTTAATACGCGGGGGACGAATATTTTTTTTTTTTTTTTAGCAAATACTAAACAAACCTTTCTTTTAAACCAAAAAAAAAAAAACAACCTTTTCTCTAAAAATTGCCAAAAAAGACTTTTATGTTTTAAATTTTTAATCCTTTCTAATTCCCTTTAGTTTTAAGTTGAGTGTTAAAATAATAATGCTAGGAATCTAAAAAGACAAGATTAGTGCTTCATGCACCACATTTTATCTCAACTTAATAAATCTCAACTAATATAAGAGTTTATCATTTATTCGGGCTCCTCTAGATCTTATTTATTTACAGCAATTAATAAATTAATATATCATCTATTACATCAATTTAGATACAAGTTGGTGCCTCTTTTATTGGTTGTTACTTAATTATCTATTTAGGTTTTTTTAAAAACTTATTTATTTACTCCGATAAACAAAATAGATAATTACAAATAAATTAATAAAACATTTAAAAATTACAAAAAGGACAATACCAAATTTCATATCTCATTTTAAATTTTTAATCAATTATATAATTTCATAAATTGCGGTTTAATCAATAGCTCTGCAAGCCCCAGCCCATTACTGGTTTCCCTTTTGCCCCAGCCCATTGTTTTTATTGTAATAGCAATGGCTGTAATTTTTAGTATTTGTTATGTCATTTTTTGTAAAATGCATAATTTCATTTAATTCATTTTAGTCAATGGTGACTATTTTGGGATTTATAAAATGTTCATTGACCTATTTGTAATTTTGAAATGTTTTATTGACTTTTTTGTAAATAACCCTAAAAAAAATTTAAAAAAATTAATCTAAAATCCATTTTACTGCTCTTAATGATAAACAAACTCACCTAAAAAGTTATAATAATAAATATGTTTACTTTGTACAAATAAAGCCTACGTTATGATTTGTCATGTTTTTGGCGTCGAGCCCTTGGTGAGAATTTTTTTTTTTTAAGGGCAAATTGCCACTGTCGCACAGTGACAATTAATAATAGTATAACACTAGTGTTTTTTGCAATTCAAATATCTAATGTCGCACAGTGGCAATTGTCGAGCGCTTAATGATTTCTGTGTTATGCGCTTCTTATTGAAGTGGATCGGGCTGAAATTTTCTAGAGCAAATAGGCTCAATTATCAACCTAATTTCTGAAATGGACTTTAAAAAAAAATAACCCAAAAAGATTATTGGTTTAATTACTCCCATCGAATTAATTCTCATCAGACTTCATTTTAACATAATCTGTAAATTATATACAAATATGTAAATATAAAAGGAGTCAATCGACGCGTGAATGCCAAAGCAAGGGACTTGTATTTGATCTATACAAATTCCTGACCCTAGTTAAAGTTGTGAACTTGTGACTCAAAGCAGCAAGTCTGTCTGCATCCCCCCCTTGATCCTTTATTTCAACAATGAACAATTTAGGAACAGTCAAAACCATATGGGCCAAGCCAACAGGCCCATGACCCACTCTTCATCTTCATCATGGGTGGATCATGGCCAACATCCATTCATTCATCATATCGTGGGTGAATGCTAATTTTAACCTTGGCTAGTAGGCCCAACACCCATAACTACATGGGCTGACCAGCATTGGGTGTTTTTAGCTTTGGTATGTTTTCAAACGACAACTTGGTACAATTAGACTTCAAGTAATTCACAAAATGGATATGGATTAGATAAATTGCAATCCCATAATTTTAGGAAGTGAGATCATTTTCATATATTAATTAAGAAATGAATATGATTTTTGTTTAATTAGGATTGTAGCAATCTATTGTTACCTTTTTTTTTTTTTTTTTTTAAGTAGGGACTAGCTGCAATCAAAAATTAGAAAAACACACATGCTTAGTCTAAGGGGGGTATAGTGTATATAAATTTATAAAAACTTTTGTAGACTTTTTTTAAGTGATAGACTTTTGCAAAATTTACAGATTTTCACAGAGTTCTACTGAATTCTACAGAATCTATAGGACTCCTTAAAAATCTACAGGGGAGAGGTTGAATTTATAATGACTTTAAAATACACATAAAAGTATTTCAAAGTCATTACAAATCTATCATTAAATGAATTCCATAAAATTCAATGACTTTTTAAATACACAGAAACTTTTATAGATTTTTTAAAAGTCTTAATTGAATAGATCCTTAAAATTCTTACTTGAATGCACATAGATTTTTACAGACTCTTTTAAAGTCTTTAAAAGTCTTAATTGAATACCACATGACTTTTAAATTCCACAAAAGTCTTTTAAAATTCATATACAATATACCCCACTAAGATAGAGGTGATGAGACACTGGATCCAAAAATCCCCTAATTGCTAATTTGCTATAGACTTGTTCCAAACATGATTTTTTTTTTTTTATTCTACTTAGTGGTATTTTTCGTCTTTTTATTGTTTTTGATAATTAGTTATTAGTCTAATGATATTTCTTTATATTTTATGTGGAGGGATTTAAAGTTTGAATTCTCCCTAGATCAAAACAAATTTTTTTTTTTAATCAGAGGGAGAGGAGATTCAGACTTGGGAGTTGGAACATTACCAATATTATTTTTTATAGTTTAAGGGAAAGGAAATTCAGACTTAGGAGTTGGAACATCGGGAAATAGCATTAGACTAGTAGCTAGTTAGTAAAAAATAATATTTTCATAACAATTTGAATTATTATAATTTTACAATTGATATGAATTTAGATGAAGGTCAGAAACTAAAGATGTTCCTGCATTTTATATAAAATAAAAAAAAAAACTCAAAATGTTCATGACTTTTCAGTTTTCACCCAATTGGAATGGTCAAATGGCATGGGGAGTGGAAAAGAGATCATGGTAAGGACCAATTAAGGAGCAACCGAAGAAGAATCAAGTACCCCACAAGGCCACAAATAATGGGCCTTGTTTGAGGAATTGAATCTGATTCCTTTTAATATTGAAAGAATATATTTTTCATCATCCCATTCCCATGTATAGTCCATGTCTCCAGAGAGTACTTTGCCATCGATTGCTTGGATCTTAAACTCTCACCACACCACATTACCAACACTTTAAGATAAGTAAATTAGGCACATGAGATTGGAAATGTCCAACTTAATTTTCCTTAGTAACAAATTAAAAGTGTTGTATACCAAACTTCATTTTTAAAACATGACATTTGTAACATGTTCCCATGTGCTCTTTCTCTAGTTATTCCTAGCATAATTAGGCATCAATTAATGCATGAAGTACATTTTGGGTTTCATGGTCATTACTGAGGTCCTCAACTTATTGTTTCATCATTTCATGCTATACGTACCCCAAACTAATATGACAATTTTCTTAGTTCTCTTTTGTGGGAGTAAATACAGTATTTATATAGTAAAAATAATATAATTTTTCATTAAAAAAAAAAAAAAGTTAGTACGTAGCTAATTTTTGCACACAACAAAATTCCAAGTGAAAATGTTATATGTAAGAAGCAATGACATTAACTTATAAGTCACAAAAATCTCGCAATTTTTAAAACCATGAACCGGTGCAATAAATGTTTCTGTTGACGTTTTTCCTTCCAAAATACAACAGCCCAACTGTTGTATGACTCACATTGGCCAATATGCAATAGATTGTACCAACAAAAAAAAAGTACCAATATTTGAGCCCAAGGCTCCACCAATTAAAAAATAACACATTCATTTGGCTAAAGAAACCCACTAAAAATTTGAGAAGCTGGAGAGTGAAAACAAATGTGTAAAAAGTCTTTTAAGTAATAATAGGAAAATGATGAAAATAGAGGTAATTCATAGGCTCTTAAGAACCATCTGAAAAAGTTACAAGAAATGAAAAGTAAAAAATTGTGCTCTTCCCATTCTAATTAAATAGAAAATATTAAAAATATTAAAATCTTGCAACATCTTTAATTATATTTCTAAAATTCTAATACTTAACTCAATCATAATCTGAATGAAACTATAAACTTATTGATCAAGTTGACTGTTCTAAAAAACTTTCAAGCCATCAATCGCTCAAACGTGAGGTTTTCAGGTACATATGCTTTCAACTTTATTTATTCTCATTAGCTTTTACTTTTATCCAATACTTCATGGACCACTTATCAGAATAAGGTTATCCTTCATCTAATATGGAATGGCATTAAAATGAGAAATTTGGTCATCATTTTTGAAACAATACTAAACTTTTTATAAGTTGAGTTTTTCGAGTTCGATCAAGTTGAGTTTAGGTCTTGAATCTGAATTAAATGTAGGGAGACTTAGAGCTTATTTTATTTTATGAGTGTTTCTTAGAGTAAGACTGGTAGTGATTTAGAGTTTTTAATCAAGTCATTTTATTTTTTTTCTTTGACGGCTTTATATTAGGTTTTAACTTCGGAATTTTGGGCTCCATCTAAAATCCCAGAATTAATACCTAATATGAAGCCTCTATAAAACCCACTCTACACCCTAGGAAGGGAAATACCCTTCAAATCGGGAGAATTAAAAAGATTTTCTTATAAATTTAAAGAACTTTATTATGAATTAAAAAAATTCTTATAAATTAAAGGACTTTATTATGAATTAAAATGATTTTCTTATAAATTTTAAAACACATGCGGTTTCTATCTAAAAATTATTTTTCTAAATGACTTAAACCTAATTATCTCTTAAATGTATTAGTGTGAATTTAAGTTAAATCGATCCGATTGTTTTGAGTAACAATTATAATAGTATTAACAATATATTTCAAAAAATGTGGTCGGAAAAACATGCATATAGATCATCAGTGAATGAGAGACCAAACCCAAAAGAGAGATAGTCCTTGTACTAGTGACGAAAAAATGGTTTCGATAGGCTTAAACTAATTTTTTTTTTCTTTCTATAATTAACACAAGCTTTTAACCCAAGTGGTGAAGGTGAGTGGGATAAATGTTAAGATTAGGCTACATTCATGGTTCGATTCATTCCAATATAATAAAAAAATAAACATAAACTTTATGTCTTCAAGGTCATTTTTGTCAAAAAAAATTATTCCAGCCCTGTAGCTCCCCTGTAACAGCCAACAATTTATTCCCAATATTGGAGCTTTTGCACCCTTTTCACACCTCCTCAGCAACTCGTGAGTAATAAACTGACACTTATGCTAAAACTCATCATTAACTATATCTCGATTGATTATTTCCTTGATATTATCCTCATCAGGTCAACAATTGTCCCAGGTGAACATACTTTACTTGATGATTTAGATACTAGATCTCGATTTGTTTTAGTTTACTCTTCTCTTTTCTTTCGATTTCTATCCACCTTGTTAAACAAAAGACAATACAGTTAAAAATAATTATCAAACAACGTAATTCTCATATTAATACTTAGCTCCAACTCTAAATTTAAGTCTTTAATTTAGCTCCTCAACAGTCTTACATTACACAAAATTTTACAACTGAATTCCTATAAATTATGCTCTTTAACTGAGAATCTGAGAAGGTAAATTCCTGAGACCACAGTTTTCATCTCAGTTCATTTAAACAGGGGGCTTTAGCCGTTACAAGTTGCAACTACGCAAAGCAAACTCCCATATTATTTTATAAAATTCCCATTTTACCCCTACCGACCAACACGCTCAAATTAAGGTCACGATTAAGCTCATATTCCTCCGAGACTCCGAGTTGTTGTCTCCCTCTCATTCAAAACACACAGACACACCCTCCCATCTATTTAAGCAGAAGAAGCAGAGCACAATTCGCAAACGAAGCTCAGATCCTCACATCTCCAAAGGTACGCATAGCTCGCTGTATTCATGTACATCTCTCTGTATATCTCTATACATGTATCTATCTATATGTGTATTGCATACATGCTCTGCTGCAATGGAATTAGGTTTGATCTGTGTTTGTTCGTGTCTTTGATGTTTCGCATCGTGTTTGTTCGTGTCTTTGATGTTTCGCATCGTGTTTGTTAATGCTGGATATCTCTTTGCCTTGTTTGATTTGATTGATTTTGTTCTGTTTTGAGCTCGCATTTATCTGATTCCGCAAATTTCGCGTGGATCTGATCGCTGTGGCTTTGATCCGTGCTTGTTTGGTAGAAATGGAGGGAAAAAGTTTACGCTTTTGAATTTTTGTGTTTGTAGATGTTTCATTGTTAGATTTCGAAAGGGAGTAGAAACATCAAGCTTTATCCTTTTTGTTTAATCATTTTCAAAGGTTGATCTTTTTTTTCTTCTTTGGAATTTTAGCTTACATTTCTCTGTTTAATGCTCGATCTAAGTCTCCCTGTGCTTTAATATCTGTTCACCTTGCATGATTTGATGAATTCATCTTTGTTTTCTTGAATTTTGGCCTTTCCGTCCTGTGATCATGCAAATTTTGCTTCGATTTGCTTGGATCTCAACTGTAGTTCTGTTCTTCAATAAAATAAACTGTAGTTCTGATCTCCCACAAAATAAACTGTAGTTCTGATCAGTGTTGAATTGATGCGCACTGTTTGGTTCCTGAGGAAAAAGGAGGGAAATATTGAAAATAGAATTTTGAATTTTTATGTGTTGAATTGGCTTTCAAAGAGTAGAGAATTCAAACATTCTGTTCTACTTTTGCCTTTTTTTGTTTGGTTTAGTTTTAAGCTTCAGCCTACATTTTCTGGGTATATGCGTTGTTGCTTGGATCTGTGCAATGTGCAGTTAACCATTTTATCTTTTTCAGGTTGATGGTAATTTGATATTTGGTTTACTAGAAAACAAAGGAAAATAGAAGAAGAATTAATGGTTGAATTAACCTTTTAAGTAAGAGAAATCACCTAGCTTTTTGCATTAGATCAAAACTAAAATTATTTGTGTTGGATCTTTGGAGAACTGAATGACTGAAGGATTTGTATTGAATTATTTTAATTTTTTGATGGAAAGATCTTAGTTCTCAGAAAAATTTTACATTTAGTTGAAAATTGCTAGTCACTTTAAATCTATTCTACACTTTTTGTTTTGCTTATTGAATTTGCATAGTTTGATGCAAAGTAATAAAATTTGTTTCTGATTTGTATAGCCTCTGCTTGTAGATCACACAGTTTAGAAGATTTGTTAAAAGGCACTTTTCTAGGTTATTAAGGCAAGTTTAGACATTTCATGGCAATTTTATATACATAAATGCACATACATACAAATGCACACATAGATGTTCCATGCATACATGACAGTTTGTTAGCTGAACAAAGATTGCACATCCAAATATGGCATTGATCTTTTTTCTTTTGGTCTACTTAAAAGTTTATAATTGCAATGTTTTCGTTTGTGCAGATAGGAATATTCAGAGACAATTAGTTGGTGCCAATGGGAACAGTTGTTGATGCTGCTAACAAGGTATATTTTCTTTTTAGTATCAATAAGAGGTTTCTGCAATTATGTACTGTAGTGCATTCTCTGGCCTGTTCAGTGCTAAATTAACTGATAAATGAGATGCTTTTGTTTAGTCTTATCCCAAGGACAATATTCTAGAAGTGGTTTTTGTGTGATTTCAATATATAACATGTATAGCATATACTTATTTATTTCATACTTTTATTCAATCAAGAGTTTTGCATACTTTCCATTCTCTGGCTTGTTCAGTGCTAAATTAACTTAGAAATGAAATGCTTTCATTTTTTCTTATCCCGAGGGCAGTATTCTAGATGCTGTTTTTGTGATTTCAATTTATTATACACATAATATATATTTATTTTATACTTTTAATCGATCAATAATTCAAGCTTAAATTCAGACACAAGTTTTCGAAGTTTAACCTGAAAAATGCATCTTTTTGCAGGAGGCTAATGGAAGCTTAGCTGATCTGAACCCTACAGTTGTTTTTGTCTTGGGTAAGCAAAATATTTAACTCGAAGTAGTTGTATTCTAAACATCCTTGTTTTTCTGAGATTTACAATTGCAATCAACCTGGGAGATCTGCTAATCTTGGTTCTTATTATTATTATTTTTTTAATTTCTATTTTTGCTTTTGCTTAATAGGTGTAGGCCTACATGTGTATGATTTAAATTATTGTGTCAAAGTGATGATCTTTAAGTATGATTAATAGGCTGTTTAAGTTTTGATTTCAATTTACCCTGACCTGGTCAGACTTATTACTGAAATGATCCGACTAATTATTTAATCCAAAACATGAATTTTCATTTCTCCATACACTCTATGGTTAGGCGGGCACAGCATATAGCTAGTTCCATTTGTTCTAACTAGATTAAACTTCACAGCGGTGTTTGGTTGTTTCATAAATAGTTTTACAGTTTACATGTGCTGCAATTCTTGAAAATACTACACTACGAAGTATATTTTTCGCTTTTATTCCATTCCTTTTAAGTATTCATCATTATTTTCTTTATCTTAGGGGTATTCTTTTCTTTTCTTTTGACTAGCTACACTAAATCCTCCAGCCACTTTTTTGGTACCCCCTTCTCTTTTTTTAAAGTACCTATGGAGACTTTTATCAGTTGCTTCTTTTGTTTGACCAGGTGGCCCAGGCAGTGGAAAGGGTACCCAGTGTGCAAACATTGTTCAGCACTTTGGGTATACCCATCTCAGTGCTGGTGATCTTCTACGAGCAGAAATCAAATCTGGTTCCGAAAATGGGTATGGCATATTTGTTTCAAAGTCTGTACAAAATATTCATTTTTAAAACTGTAATCCTTTTGGATTGATTGAAGCATTAACTGAAAATCTAAATCTCTTTTTATGGCAATATTCATCTAAAGGTTAAGAAAGATGCAGTTTCAAAGTGTAATTCAGATTGAAAATCTCTTTTCATAGTCTTGTTTTATGTTTCTTTATATGAGAAATGATTGCAAAATTATGCTGGACTATGGATCCCCATCAAAATTGTTTTGCATGTCTCATGTCTGTAACAACACTTTTTTGATGGTTGACAGGACCATGATTTCAAACATGATTAAAGAAGGGAAGATTGTTCCTTCCGAAGTGACAATTAAACTTCTCCAACAAGCAATGCTGGAAAGTGGGAATAACAAATTTCTCATTGATGGGTTTCCTCGTAATGAAGAAAATCGTGCTGCATTTGAGGCTGTGGTAAGCCATCTGAACAAGTTTCTTCATGACTTGAAGTACAAATTTCAGTAATTGACCAGTTTTCTTGAATGGTTCATTTACTTGTTGAAGCCAATGCCAAACTGTGTTAATGCTTATGCAGACTAAAATCGAGCCTGCATTTGTCCTGTTTTTTGAATGTTCTGAAGGAGAGATGGAGAGGCGCCTTTTGGGTAGGAATCAGGTTGGACAAATGTGATTTCTCCTTGTACAGGAATTTGTATGCTTTCTTGGTATTATGATATCATCTCTTTTTTCTTTCAAAATAATTATGTTGACGTTGTATCTGTATACTTTTCATTGGGTCAATGAAGGGGAGAGACGATGATAACATAGAAACAATAAGGAAGCGGTTTAAGGTTTTCCTACAGTCTAGTATTCCTGTGGTAGAGTACTATGACTCCAAGGGGAAGGTTCGAAAGGTAATCTTTTGGCATTGATTTTACTTTTTATTTTGGGGTTTATGTTATTGCATGTATATTTTGTTATAATTGTTTTCTTAACAATATGTTCTTGCATGTTTGTTGTGATCACTGTTGTTGTCACCCGCAGATTGATGCTGGAAGGCCTATTAATGAGGTTTATGAGTCAGTGAAAGCTTTTTTTTCCCCAAAAAATGAGAAGGTAAAGGGCCGTAGCCCTGCTTTGATGCAATGCTTACTCTTGTTTTGGATGTAATTGTGTAAAATAACTTTAGCCTTTAGGAAGGGAGTTCATGCATGCTGTTCAATGGGAGTGTATTGTCTTAATAGTGTGGTTTTTAAAATATAATTAGAGAAATAAATGCCTTCTAAAAACTTATTAACATAAATGGTTCAGCATTGAACTGAGCTTTGTTGGCAGCCTACATTGGAAAGCAACTTCATTAGATAATGAAAGAGGACATTAAGCTTTTTATTTTTTGAATGAGGTTTGTTCTTAGAATTACAAATGACCCAAATTTGATGCAGTTTATCATTGACTTGTGTTTCATTAGTAATAGTTGTAATCATAATTGTGACAAACCAAATGTGTAAACTAATGTAATCATCAGAATATAGCTACCCATCAGATGCATGGATTGAAACAAAGTAGATCAAAGTAGGAACAGCACATATATGCATATGCCTGTATTTTGGATGTTGGGATTTAAAACAAGAGTACTTACTATTGGCTAGGTAAAACCAAAGAGGAGGAAAATAAAATGGAAGTCGGAGATTTCTTACTGTTCAGATCAGGGCCCAGCATAATGATTTGACATGTTTGTTTACAAATGGATTTGAGCTTGAAAGAGATGGGGATGGATAAAAATAACAAACTATGAGTAACAATAACATGCACTAAGAGAAATCTGGATATGCTTTCTTCTCGTTCCACTTACTAAATCTAGCACACACCTTTTTTTTACCCTAGTGGAATCTAGCACACTTTTTTTTTCCCCTGTGGAATCTAGCATACACCTGTTTCCCTGTGGAATCGGGCACGCTTTTTTTTTTTTTCCTCTGGAAGTGAGCATACTCTTTTTTTCCCTGTGGAATCTAGCATGCAGTTGAACATGTGCATTGTCCCTGCTATTGATGCAAATTTTGTCTGTCTGCAGGCTGACTAATTGTTGCGGTCGTGTCCAAGATTTCAGAACTTATGTCTATTGAGGTAAAATTTTCATTTTGAACCACAAGAGTAATATGTACGTGTCGAATGATATTATCTGGTTTTAATTCTGTGGAAATTTCATTTTGCACATAACGACACATTTTTTTTCTTCCATTTAGGACCCTGAATAAAATAGATATTGCATGTAAATAGGTAAAAATGCAAGATGACAATTCATGTGGCATACCCCGTTTGAATGGAATGGAGGCAACTGTGGCGATAATTTTCCAATTAGGTCCAGAAATCTGAGCTATTCTGGTCACTTTTAGGGTTGAGAAACTTAATTGAGATTAAAAGTGTAAAAATTCTGTATTCAACTATAATGATAAATGAAATTTCTTTTCTTATTGTTAAGTTAATAAGAGGTTGGTATCTCTCTCCATAAACTTTTGAAACATTGAATACTGTCGCAGTAAAATCATAAATTTGTTGTAATATGCCTTGTTTAACTTTTTCATAATCTCTGGTCAAAACAAATTAATCATTGTTTCACTGCTTGGCAAGCTGAGATGCATGAGCAATGTAAATGGAATTAAGTATTCTATTGATCACATTCAAATAACCATGTCTTATGAGTAGTACCCAAAAAGGGTTTCCATGCTTAAAGCAAAGAATTCTCTAGTTATATTAACATGGAAATTTTTGTACCAACTAACATACACAGACCATAAAAGGTACACTATAATTCTAAAACTAGTAATGCTTGGGTACCTGATGCCATGATTTTGCTTCTCTGGCAAGTCTCTCTATGACCCTAATATGAAGTGGACCTTTAATGTTTTCTGCACTGGGAATTAGATTCACTTCATATATTCTGTAGTGTATGAAAACGGGGACAATTGGAAGACTTTGTTAAAGAAGTTTGACAAATGCGCATGCATGCACGTGCGTAGTCACACATGCTCGCTCACTATTTAACAAATGAATATGTTAACATGTTTTCTTTTCAATGATGTCTTTCTTTCAGGTGATGCTATTGTTAGCTGCATATACCGTATTCTTTTGAAGGTTTCATTCCTCGTGCTCGTCGTCACATATTATAGAAGGTTATTGTATTCTATACAATTGAGGCGTATTGTACCCCTCTAGTCTTTATATTGTGACTGTATTCTATTTTTAAGATTCGTAGTAATAATTATGGGAATAATGCTCCATTTGGGGGTTGATCAGAAAATACCCATATTTTACCCCCTTTTTGCTTCTGTGGGAAAAAGAGCTCCAATTGGAAAAATTCTTGAAAGGTGATTTTGCACCAAAAAAAGAAAAATTTGTATTGACAAATAAACCCAATTTCTGAAAATTTCAGAATGCTGAATCCTTGGTATAATAATATTACTCTCGCTTCAAATTAGTTTTGTAATAAATTGAGTTTGATCAAGCCGCCTCTGGAAGGTGTAAAATATGTCGCATGGCTGGATCCTGGTGAATTCCTCCATCATAACATTAATTAGGGAGGAGCTTTATATATACTCCAATTTAAAAGGCATTAAATTAAAGCATTCACAATTACTTAACAAGCATAAAGAAGAAAGATATGAATCAATAGATTCAATAGAATAATAATTCGTTTTTAAAAAAGAAAGATCAACTGTTTGGCTACTGGCTAACACTGTTACAAAATGGTGGTAAGCTAGTTGGTAAGGTAGTTCAAACTATCAAGTAGTGTTGGCCATAGTTTAACTAAGCCCACTAACTAATCATTGGCTAGTGGTATTTATCTCTAACCTAAATCCATCAAAGTAAAGAATCATTGTGTGATTTGATAACATCAACCTGTTTTCTTCTTGGCATGAAAAATTATCACAGCAGCTGTAGAAGTAACAGCCAAAGAGAGTACTAATTACATTGGAGAAAGAGAAGATACCACGAGAGTTAAGCCCACAACACCAACAAAACAAACTTGCCAAGCCACAGCTAATATGTCTCCTAAGTTGCCTCATCTTTATTAAATCAGGTTGCACATATTTTTTAGTGAGGTCATTCAAAATACTACCAGTTGGCAAACGTAATGAGTTTTTAAGTGAAGCTAATTATATTCTAGATATAGTTAAGAGTCTTCCTAGTAGTCACTAATTGGATGTCAAGAATACTCTACATGACAACACTGACTCCTCCTCATGGTCGCAAATTAATGCTATTTGTTGTGTAACTGATTAGCAAACTGCTGTTGCCATTTAGTTGAACTTTAGCTACTTGTTATATATCTTTGCATACACTAACTGAAGGAAGTCTGACAAATGCAAGAAAAGATTGTGAAATCTATGGCTTGTGCATCAAATCTATATATGGAGGCCTTTATGCCTACATTGTTGCTAGCTATATGCAGAGTGAATCAGTTTTTATGAGATGTAAATAGTAATTAGGCACTCTATCGTATGGTCGTTTTTTGTTACAAGGAGAATCGAACCTAGGTAGGATTTCCCATTCACCCCATCTCACTCATGTCATGAAAACTAAGTAAAAAGTTGACTTCTTCGCATGTGTTACATATGCATACAACAAAGTAACAAGTTGACTTCTTTAATTCTTGATGAAAATGCGATGCTTGTGATATCGATCAATACATAAGTAATTTTAAAAACAAATACTTTTTTTCATGCATGGTCTCCCATGAAGATGTAGAAACGATTATCATTGTACACATGTTGACTTTTAACATTCAAAATACACAACTTAGAAAGTTTTTTTCAATAAGATTGGGAAGAATAAGAATAATAACTGATAAAAAGTTAATTTGTTACATAGTATTAATGGGCACTCAATGACCAAAAAGTGATGGCAGTGGATTGCACTCATTATGTCTATTGTAGGGCTTGTGGAAGTTGAGATTGTCAATCTCTACAAAAGAAATGACATTGCCAAAATGAGGCTTAGGAACTTAGCTGACATTATGGTGACAACTGTTGTGGCAAGAAATGTCTTGGAAACCTCATACCCTCCTT
This sequence comes from Dryas octopetala, assembly GCF_963921425.1. NCBI lineage: Eukaryota > Viridiplantae > Streptophyta > Magnoliopsida > Rosales > Rosaceae > Dryas > Dryas octopetala. Next base: position 13,184,430 of record NC_141368.1, read on the forward strand.
TGAGTGGCGCTTAGCGTTATGAGTGACATTCTTCCATTTTTGGTAGTGCATGGATCACCCCTTAATATCTGTAATGGACAATGGAAAAAATATTTAACATAAAAATGAGTAAATATGCAATCGCAGGCATATCCTCTTGAACAAGAGGCTTACATGAAATAACAAAAACAGATTGTGAATTTTTAAAGAGCTAGCATAAGAAAATATCATATAGAGCAAGCAGGCTATAACAAGTGATAACAAAAGATAAAAAAAAAATGATACCTCTTTTTTCTTTCCTATACCACCCATCTCAAAATGCTTGTGATTTCTGGTTGAAAATCTTATAAAACCTTATCATCGATCCAAATAGTGGAAGCATCCCTGGAATCTCTTTTAAAACACTGAATCCAATTGGAAAGAAATATCATACTAATATTTTGCTCTTCCTTATGGTTAGAATATGAAAGAAACAAAGATTAAGTAATACCAACTGCTGCTTACTGAAGAAAATGATAATGGGAAGATTAGTAAAGAAGATGAGAAGAGGAGGAGGCAAAAAAGAGTGGAGAATTATAAGAAGATGATGAGAACTGAGAAGAAGATGAGTAGCGCCTGGCTCTAGTTGAGATTTGAGACTTATTTAGACTTGAGACTTGAGAGTGTGATTATATAAAGTTATATATGGTTGATCAGGGAGGAGGCATTAATTTGATCTTTTCCATATAGCTATCAAATAAATCAGCACCATTGATTTGAAATCTATAAAATTATTAATGGGATATATTGTGCATCAAATTTTCATGTGCATGCCGGACTCATGAGACATTGACAAACTTTTCAGAGATGAAAAAAATGTGAGCCCTCCAGCTGATCATATTTATTTAGCCGTTAATTGTACCATCTTTAACTTACCTTACTAGTTTTTTCCTTGGAACTGGAATTAATGCTCTAACACTCAAAAATCAATATCTTTGTTCTTCCCTCCCCCAATTCTTTAATGATCTTCTTTTGCAATGTATCTATAATTTAGTTTGATGATTAGTAGCATGCATACACACATATAGCTCTAATTAATTTGAACCTTTTCAATGCTCATGGACTTTTCATGCATATTGATGATTAGTATCATGGACACATACATACATGCAGTCATGCATGCATACATACATGATGCATATAGCTCTAATTACTTGGTAGCTTGGATTAATGGACATGGTCAAAAAGAGTCAGAGAGAGATGTGCAAACTGTGCCTCTCCCATGTACAGTAGCTACTGGCTACCAGTAACCAATGTACCATCATATCAGAACAAAATCAAACCAATAAAATAAGCTGTTTCTCAACTGCAGGAAACTGGAAATACATGAACCATTGTTACATACTCAACCAGAGGCGATACCATATATGTTCATCCATCTATTTCTCTGTTGATCTTGGACTTGCACTTTTTTGTGTTTGTTGGGGATGCTGATAATCAGGCAAAATCGTACTTTGAGTTCAAAAGAGTCATTTGGTTTGAACATGTTCTTAAGTTTATCAAAGTTAAAATTAGAGGTTGCAATTTGTGTTTTTGGGTTGTATTTGTGTCATGCCTTGGCATTTCATATTAGTGTCGAAAACTAATCGTACATAATCCAATTTGTTTAATTAATCATGTCATGTGACTCAATACTAACTCAACTTATTTAGTAATCGTGTATTATTTGGATTGACCTACATATTTCTTTATTTTTAAACTAAACTATCATTTTTACTTATAAAAAGTCCAAAGCAGTGTGAAAGAGTGTTAAAAAGGGTTACATGTGAAGCCTAAGTTTGGAAATTACCCTAGAAAAAGGGAGGAAAGAAAAAAAACACCAAATGAACCACCATTCATCGTCATTGAATTTTTTTTTTTTTCTGGCCATGGAAGTCCTTGATTTCTTATTGCCGGAAAAAACTCGATTTCTGAAAATTTCAGAATTCTTCCCTGGAATGGCTTTTATGTGTATAAGTTCTGTGTTAGGCCCCTTCGCTTTAACTCATTGAGAAAAGACATATTAAAATTTTGGTGATATTTGCTAGATCATGAAGCATTGAAGGGTCTGAAATCCGAGCAAGTATTACATATATCGTAGAAATACAATGTTAAGCCTACGAAGGATCCCTTATTTAAGAGATTCCTTAACGGAAGCTCCCCATATGTATACACATATATATAGAGAGAGAGATTAATACAAAAATGACCCTGAAACTGATGGGCAGGTTCTAAACAAATATTATACCGTTCTCCTGAATGGTATCAAGGACAATTCCTAGCTTACCCTCAATCCTCTCATTCTTTTTGGGCTCAAAAGACATTGCAAATACATCAGCTTCCATGGACCTCTCTGCAATCAGGTTTCCTATAACTCGACATGCATCGTTATCGGTAAGCGATGGCAACGAATATCTCAAATCCTTGGAATTAGTGCTTGCCACAGAGATCACTTTGCTGGTACCCCGGTGCATCACTTTGGCATGAATAAATCGCTTTGAAAAGAAAACATCCAGTAAAAATGGCCTCATATACATATCTGTCCTCTGCTTCCATGATTTCCTATTAGGTCTTTTTGCAGCCTCGCCTCGAGATCTCCGGGTATATGCAGCTCGAACGAAGGAATCCTGCATATACAAGCAAGAGAAATTTGAAGCCTTTTCCTCCATTTTGGAGGTTGAAGTTTAACTAAGAAACCACAGCTGAATTAACACATCAATCATGACTTGTGAGACTGGCTAATAGACTTACACTTTGTGAAGGATGTTTGAGCCAAAACTCGGACAATTTAGAAACCCTGACTAAAAGAAATAAGGAATGGAGACTCATGCATAAAAAGAAAAGTATCTTATTCAATTTAATTATGCTATTTGTGAGTCTTCATAATAACATTATTGAATTCTTTACTGCCTTCCCAATTACACACTAGCAATTTGTACCATCGTCTTCCTAACTATATTTGTCGCAAAGATTTTATAAAATCATAAGAAATGTACATGCACCATTGTCTGGCTCTGCTCAATATTGATTCCTTGCCAATTCATCCACTTTTCATATTATTGATGGACTTCTTAACCAGCGTATAAAGAGAAAAGCAGAACAAAAGAAATTTAAGTCGATGCTCATTACCGCATGTCAAGAACGAAGATTGAGTACCTGAAAGATTCTATAACTGACTGGAAAAGAAAAATAGATTCTATAATTGTTTAAGTCAGTAAAAGTTGAAGCTCGAGGATATGGAGCTGTTTACAACTTTGGGCAACATGGCTGATTATGATGTATCTTGTGTAATAAAATATACCATCCAGATCATGATCATTATTTGTCATGCTTAAGGATTTAACTAAAGTGACATCATCCAAAAGAGAACTAAAATTGTCTTGTCCAAAACATAAACTCCATATATTGGCTTTCATCAAGTGTCTGCTAGGTTTCTATAAGTCATATTACACAGTTGCTCCGGCATTCAAAATCCAAATAGTTGAGTCCACCATAGTTCATTTTCTGAAAGATAAACCTCAAACTTGTCAAAACCAAAAAATTCCCCTCAGCTACCACATTCAAATAAAACCCATTTTACTGGAGACCAAACTTGACCCATCATTTCAAAACATTTCCTCTTCCATTCTCCTATTGATTTCATCAAACACCTTAGCTACATTAATGCAGCACTTCCCATTCTAAAAAAATACCAACAATAGGATTTTGTATACCGCACAAAATCGAACTGGGTCAGAAGCTGTTAACAATTTACCAATACCTCTCTCAACTAAAGGTGACAAAACCCGGTTTTCTCATTGAAACAATTCAGTCCATATATGCATACAATCACAACATCACAAAATCAAGCTCTATGAAGAATTCCCAACATTTTTTTCATTGTCAATATAAGGATTTAAGAAAAAGCAAACTTAACATGAAGAAGAAAAAAGAGAGAGAGAGAGAGAGTTGAAGCGAAGTAGTGGAAGCATGCCTTGTTGGGAGTGCGGATGAGATTAGGAATAGGAGTGGTTGTGTTGCAGTTGAAGGAGATGCCAAGCTTGGGAAAAGAAGATGCCCATGAAAGCCGAGTGGGGTTTACTGAACCACATGGATATGGCGATGGAGGAGGACGAGCTGAAATGCAGGCCATTCCGAGACTGCAGACTCAAGACTGAAAAGCACATAGATGATAGATATTAGTATATTACTCAATTTTCACTCCAAGGCAAAAATAACGAGATTACTTTACCCAAGGAGTAAAATTTCGGTTTCGAGGAAATTTTCGATGGAAATTTCGACGGAAATTTTCGAGGAAATTTCGATTAAAATTTCGATTTCGACAAAATGAGATAAAAACGACGGAAATTGCTATCAAAATACGGAAATTTTGAATGAAACTTGACCATATGCTTATTTAACATATTATCTACTGTATTGATAAAAAAAATTAAAGAAACCAAATTATATAGTAAGTTTTATGTAATATAAGATGAATATAATGTGCGCTGGTGGTAAATACTGTTAAAAAAATGGGTCACTAATTAGTAATTATATAAATTACACATTTACACCTCAAATTTATTTATATTACAATTTTAACTCAATTATGGAGGAGTGACCTACTGACCTCCCAAAATTATTTTCTTTTCACATAAATCTCAATCGACCACTGTCTTAGTCTCTGTGGAAGGATGTAAAATCAATGATTCGTCACTGTCACTCTTAGACAGTTAGACTCTTAGTATATCCCAAAAATTCCACAAATTTGACCAAAAAAGAAAGCTCTAAGCCTCTAACCTCGGATTCATTGAAATTAACCAAATCCCTAATCTCCCAAAATACAATAATGCAAAAAGCTTTGAACCGTCCACCATCTATATTTTTTTTGGCCAAGAATCCACCATCTATATTTGATAGATGATAAAAGTCTTAAAAGATTAGATTATAGATCGTAGACTATAAGTCTATAACCAAAGATCCATCCATCTGGATATTCTGGAGCTATACTGGCAAAACATAATAAACATCGCTCAACTTCACTAAACAACAAGTCAACAACAAACTATTAAAAATATCTATTCAATATATTCTACAGTTTGAAACTTTGAACAACAAGTCAACAACAACAAAAAAAATATATAAAAAAGACAAAAAAACCCAACCTTGAGAACGTGAAGGTTGCTCAATTTTTACAGATTGAATCTTCTCTTCCGTTGGTTCTCAATCGATTGTGCGAAGATCGCAGCTTTTCTCCCTCAGATGGGGAGACTTATCTCTCCATTTTCTCTATTCTCTCTTCAGATGGGTGTTGTAGTGTAGTGGGTCATGGGTCCTATTTTACTTCTCTGGGGTTTAAATGGATCAGTCCAGTCACAGCCGTCCTTTGATCCTACAGCTGACATTCAATTCACAGTGGGTCGTCCTATTTATTTAGAAAATACCGAGAAATTCTACCATGCAAGTGATGCAACTATGTTACCTTTGCAGGGGGTCACGCCGCGCCGGAGAAGACAGAGTGAAGAGAGAGAAAGAGTCACGCCGCGCCGGAGAAGGAGGCCACTGGGAGAGAAACCTTGTGCGCAGGGGAGAAGAAGACAGAGAGAATAGGTTCAAATTTGAGTGTGTGGATGAAAAGAGGAAGAGATCCGAGTGATAAGGTAAGGGCCGTAAGGCTGCACAGTGAAATTTTTTCTGTTCACTACGAAATTTCGATGAAATTTTACAGAAATGCATGTGAGGGGGATCGAAATTTCGGCCGAAATTTCGCCGAAAAATTACCGAAAATTAAGGGTAATGTGATAAAATTTCGGGATCCCTGAAAAACGAAAATTTCGGCGAAATTTCGCTGAAATTTTCGAAATTTCACTCCTTGACTTTACCCACTAAATAGTAAATATCATTTTTTTTTTCTTTTAAGAAGAGCTTTTTAAGAATATTTTTGGAGTCCAGGCCAAAAATAAAAAAGAGTATTTTTGGAGTACTTTTTTGTGAAGTGATTTTGCTCAATAACCAGGGGTGGGAATTAAGATCAAAAATACCTAAACCGTCCTATTCCGTGCAGTTCCGTTCCGGTCAATCCCACCCCAAAATTTTTTTCTCACATCCCGTCCTGTTCCTAAATGGGATAGGAACGTCCTATATCATTTCAAAATATATTTTATTTATTATTTTGAATTTTAAAACTTTCTTTCTTTCTCCAACATTTTATTTATTATTTTAAAATTTAAAATTTTAAACTTTTTTTCTCTCTCTCTCAAACTCGTGACACACCCCCAGCCCTCACTTTCTTTCGCTTTAGTTTGGGAGAAGATGCAATCAGCAAGGCAAAGGCATTTGATGAGAAATACCAGTTTACTTCCACTGCTTTAGCCACATTACAAGATTAAAATGGAGTTTTGGATATGGGTCACTAATTAGTTAAGTGCTTTAATTTAATTTCTTTTGGTACTAGGTATGTGCTTTACACTGTGTTTGGATGTGAAACTTTTAGCTGGAATTTAGTGATATACGAGATTTTGAAAATCAAAATTCAATAAGTACCTTGTTTGGCAAATTAGAAATGGAATTATGTCAATTCCACAAATTTGAAAGAGTTCAAATGATGCCTAAACATGCGTTTTTTTAGAAATTATGTGTTTGAGTGAAAACAATTTTTCAGCTGTGCTACTCCATGGAGATGGAGGACCAGTGGTGCAGTATGAATTGTATGTTGAAGCTTCTCTGTACTTGCTTTTCAATCAATATGTTGGTGAGATGGAATAAATTAATTTTCAATCAATTTATGTTGCTGAAGACCTTGAATCAGAGTTTTCCTTCATCTGTAACGAAACTGCTCAAGGCCTCTAGTATTTAGACCTTAGTTAATTTCTATTGTTTTCTGAAGTAGAAATAACTCTTCTTCTTGGTATCTCTTTAAATATTAAAAAGGAAAGAGAGATTGAAGAGAACTCTACCCATGATCTTGTATTTTTTATATTGATAAAGATTTCATAGGATCCCTGTAAAATGGATGACGTCCAGTAAGAAGGGGTAGACATTTAACGAAGTTGTCAGTAATTAGAGTTGGAATTGTTTTGGCCAAAAAAAAAAAAAAGAGTTGGAATTAATCATCCTGGTGTAAAAAGATAATTCAATTAGATTTGAACTTAAAATACAATCTGGCATTCATTTGCAATAATAATATGGAACCCAGCCATTTGACAGAACGAGCACCTATTACACCAGGCACATTTACATGCAGTGGATACCCATGATCCCTGTTTAGAGGCTTTGGCATATATAGTAACAAATACTAATTAACATATATAAGATACAAGATTTGTACGATCTGCCCTTTTCCTCTTAACACATTTGCATTAGGAACATTGATCAAACATTGCGAGTCATATGATATAAAAGTGAGTCTCAAGTACATATTGTAAGAGGAATGTCACATGGTACCGAATAATGTAAAATTGAATTAGCTCACCTTGCACATGTCAACGCTAACCAACTCAACATGCTTTCCTCCTAAGGGGGAATATTGATGTTAACTTGGCGATTCCTACAAGTTGAAGAACATCGGCAAGTTTTGCACCACCCCAAATGGCTGAAAGGAGATAATTAATAACAGAAACATATTAAAGTTTAATTTTTCACTTTAATTTGCAGTTTGCACTTGCATTTAATTAAAATATGAAGGAAATTAATCAATAAGCATGTATATATAGTAGCAAATTAACCATTTCCAATGGAAGAAACATCCCAGCCAACACCTTTCACTGCTTTGACTTTGCTCATTGCAGTTCTTCTATTACTTGCACACTAATTATAAGCAGCTTAAAACAAACTGAATCAAACCAGCTCATTGCAGCCCTTCTATTACATGTACCTAAAATGGGCAATTAACCAACAAACTTGTAAAGTGGCTGTCACAATGTGCTTTGGTAGCTTCCTGTTTCAGTATCAAAAATGGAGGAGCTTAATTTTCCAACCATGCATGTTCTGCTTGCTTAATATGTTTATGCATACTGTTGCAGACATCTTTTTTGTGTCAAATATCACATTTATGATCATGCAAATGCTTGACCTTGAAGCCAGTAATTGTCAGAGCTAGGGCACCTTTAATTTGTTATGACTTAGGATATATATCAATTCTAGTAAATTTAGCAAATAATTAACAAGTTAGAGCTATTCTAATTCTCTAGAATCTATGCTTGTTATTTGGCAGCAAAACGTAGGACTTGAATAAAGAGCCTGCAATTACCTCCTAGTTACTGTATATGATTTTGGGTTCCACATTTGAGTGCCCAATAAACTGTTTTTTTTTTCTTGGTCAAGACTAGTGCTGCCTATTGCGCTAAACCCAGAATATTGAAGATAATGATCAAGTAAAGGAGGAGAAGATCCGGTTTATTGATGAGGCAGAGTGACAGAATGTAGTTTTCATATTCTAGCTAGAAAATCTCGGTGTAGTCCTGTAAGTTAGAGATTATTGTAAACGTGTACATGAGTTGTTAGGGTTTGATTTTGTATATATATCTTGTAAACAGTCCTTGATGAATAAGATGAATTCTTCCACAAACACAAACTTCATTATGGTATCAAAGCGCCGTTCCTCGGCCTAAAACCTCGATCAAAACACAACCTCTCTTTCTCAACAAAATCCTAAATACCTCGACCAAAACCTCATCTCCTTTCTCAACAAAATCAATTCAACCATGGACAGTGATGAAAAGAAAGCACTAGCGTTATTGACGGAGAAAATTTTGAAAGAAGCAGCAGGCTCTCCTTCAGGGCCTCCTGCACGCACACCTGAACCATGAGATTATTCTAATCATCCTCTCTATCTCCATCATTCCGACCAACCAGGTGCTATACTAGTGCCTCAAGCGTTGATGGAGGACAATTATGATGAATGGGTTGGATCCATGAGTATGGCTTTGACGATCAAGAATAAGATGAGCTTTGTCAATGGCTCTAGCACTCGACCAACTGCTCAAGATGATGAGCAACAACAATGGGATCATTGTGATACGTTAGTCAAAACTTGGCTAACTGGTTTCATGTCGAAAGAAATCTCCAAAAATGTTAAGCACTGCAAGACAGCTCGGGCAATTTGGACTGAGTTTAAAGAGAGATTTAGTCAGACAAACATGGTGCAATTATTCAACCTTGAGAATGCTATCTCTGCGTGTCTACAAGGTTCAGACTCGGTGACAACATTCTATACAAAGCTCAAGAGTTTGTGGGACGAAAGGGACTCACGGTGTGGCCTTACGGTATGTAACTGTGAAGATGGAATGAAACTTGGTGAGTATGTCAAGAACCAACAAACCATGAAGTTCCTCATGAGACTTAATGAAAGTTATGATGCTTTGCGGAGTAATATTGTTTCTATCGATCCTCTTCCTAATGTCAATAAGGCATATGCAATGGCGTTACGCCAAGAGAAACAAGTACAAGGCCTCGGATGCAGCAACTTTCTTGATTCACAAGCCAAGCCGTGACATCGAGAGGGCTCCTACAAGGGCTCCTGAGCGAGCCCATGCCCGCAACAAGAAACCTACCAATGCCACAAGGTGGTGTGACATTTGCAGTAAAGACATCCATTCCACAAAATTCTGTCGTGCACATTTAACGTGTGAATACTGCAATTGGAAAGGACATGATTCTGAGAATTGTTGTAAAAGAAAAGCAGATGAGGAGGCTGCCAGAAGTTCTAGCCGAAGTAATCATGTACTTGCCATGCCGGATTCTAAGGAAAACCTGAATTTTCCTTTCTCCAAAGAGAATTGCAAACAGATCTTGGAACTCTTGCACAAGAACAAGATCTCCACCGCTAACCAAGTTGGTAATATTCCTCCTTCTTTTGATGAAATTTCAGGTAAAGCCTTTCAAATTACTTGTCATGATCAAAACAGTATTTGGATCTTAGATAGTGGTGCAAGTGATCATATTATTTGTGATAGTAGCCTACTCACCAAGTCGTACGTTGTGCATAATCGTTTTGCCAAACTTCCAAATGGTTCTAGGGCACAAGTCAGTCATATTGGTTCAGTTACCTTCTCTTCTCAATTCACACTTCATAACGTCTTATGTGTCCCATTATTCTATCTCAACTCACTACTAGGAAGTACCCCATTAGAGATCAGTGGAACACTGATGTCTATTAGGTTTACGACCGATAAGGGCAGACGTGATATCTAATGTACCCTATTTTCAATATCGGTTTTTACCCGATGTTTATAAAAACTTAGACATCCTATTTGTTGAATTTCCGATATTGTTAATAATTAATATATATCGAATTTTCAAGTTTCCGCTATCTATATGAATGGATTCCGATATGTGATGTACTTTCAATATCATTAGTTTTTTAAAAACTGACATTAAAGTGTATATTACATATCGGTTTGGTTATATTTTTCGATATTGTAAACTCAGCAAAAGCTATGTTTGGTAAGTTGTTACATCACTTTTTTTATTAAAGCGATATTTAATATTGTTAACACATCAGAGTTTTAAATAAAACCGATATATCTATATAGATTAGATATCTGTTTGTCTGTTGTTTTAGATATTATAAGTCTTTTAAACATCATGTTTGAGCTACCATGTGATATAAAAATTATATTAGATATCGCTATTATTTTTTTTTCCGATGTATATGCCTGTATAAATATCAAATTTAAGACATTAGATATCAGTGTTGAATGGATATTGTAAATGTTTTTTAATTAAAAAAAACAAAATTAAAATGGATTGTTAGATATCAGTTTGTCCTGTCAAATATTTGATATAAAAATTCGAACATGCACCATCCAATTTGTGCAATTTAAATGCTTCCATCAATTTCATCCAACATTCTCATACAATATTTCCAACATCCAATTTCAACCATATTCAAGTTAACAAAAATAAATTACAAATCCCTCAACAAGTAGGGATAACCCTAGCTAGCTAATCCATTTTTAACCCCCCTAAGAAACTTCAAAAATCTGCACAAAATATAAGGCATGGCTAGTTCTAAATTATGCACACTAGTTAGCTAGCTAGCTAGTTCTAAATTCTGCCTTTTCCTTTACAAAAGATTGGAATGGCAGCACTAATACCATATCCACAAAATGTATGTCAAAACAGTATACCAACATGCATGTCTAAAAATAATGCTCGGTGACATAGTCTCCCCACTCAACTCGGACTTCATCAATTTGGGCTTGGGTGTAACCAGTCCGCTTGTTCTTCGTCTTAGACCACTGAAAACATTAAAGACAAGTGCATGATCAGCCACCAAAAGATATGCAATTATATATTCAAATGATAAAAGTTATGGTCTTGCTGCAATCCCAAAACCTATACATGGCAGAGTGCAAATAATATATATAAGGCTAGCTGCATGCTATCAGAGCCACCTAGACATGCAATTATTCAAATAAAGAAGCTAGGCAGCTTATAGCAATCCCAAAATCCAAAAGGAAGAGTTGCATGTGATAGCCCCCAGCAACAAGCTTAAGTACATGTGATGGTCCAGCAAGCTTTAAAGTTCAATTTACCAGATTTACAACAGCCAAAACCATATCCTAGTTTCCTATCAATCCAAAACCAGTTTCAAATTTAAAGATTGAGAAAGCCATATCCAAGTTTCCTATAAATTAAGCTGCATATCCATGAAATTAAAAAAGTCAATTGCATGCAGTTGGAAATTCTAAAGACAAGGGGCAGTTCCAAGTTCAACATGCAAAGTTGCAAACATTCATGCAAAGGACAAATATATGCAGGGCAGTTCAAGCCAATCAAACACCATATCCAAAGGCAGTGCATGCCTATATATATAACTTCAAAATCTCCAAAATAACAGATTGATGACATAACCAAAACAAAAATGCAATCAAAATTACATCGGATAATAATTTATATATACTGAAATAGTCAAAAGGATTCTAACCATGGTCTCAAAGGCAAGGTTTGTGTCCTCAATGATCTCTTTCATGTACCTCATCACATAATATGCACATTCAACACCACCTGGTTGTTTAGGACACTACATACAAGCAAAAGTGCAGGGTGAATGGCTTCTTTAAGTGCATAAATGTGTCGTGTGTAATATGCCCAAACTATTCATAAAGGCAGTAAAGAATGGAAAACTATGATTACATAATCTGATAAAATATCCCAATAATAGAACACACTACCAGATCATCCTACTGGCATTTAACTCTGCTCAAGCCTTGAGTTTGATTAAGTATAATATATGTATCTTTTCTCACCTTTGCAAAGGATCCATACAGCTGGACCAGCAGTCTTTATAGGGACCTAGTGACGTGGTGTAAGCACTGCAAACAGGAAAGAGATGCAAGAATTAGGAAGTAACAAAACAACTTGAGTAGAGAAAATACCAAACACAATCCTTAAGCTCCTCAAAAAATGCAACAGCTAAGAATAGACAACTATATAAAAAAAATAAAAATAAAAACAACTTTTAGTAATTTTTACAATGACAATAATGATAGCTGACAATGAAAAATCCTCACATGGTCCATCCAAATGCAAAGAGAGAGTAACAACAAAACTACCAAGTTCAATCATTTACAAGTTAATTACGCATACAGAAAGAATAAGAGCAATCTCATGTTACAAATGAAGCCAATACTGAAATCAAACAAGAGGAAGCCAAAAAGATAATAGAAAAAACCAATCATACAGAATCAACAGCGAAACCAAGCTACAGAAAATCAATTTTTGGATTAAGTGGATGACAATTGTGCATACTGCTTCCAGGTATTCTATAAAGGAATTCTGGGTATCTATGCAGTTAGATGTTAGATTCACACTGCTTTTTCTCTAAAAAAGTTTTTTTACATGAAAAAAAAAAATTGTTGAAACTGTTAGCAATCAAATCTTCGAATCTATTTTGCAGTTATTCCACAGGGAATAAATAACACATAGCTAACTTCGAATAAAGTCAATAAACACAGCTCACTGGTACAATGCTGAGGCATTCCGTGAAGATGAACCCTAATAGAGTCAGCATTAATAGTACTTATTGTAGTAATTATACCGATAAAAAAATATTTAAAATCTCAAAAAGCAGTTATTAGAGAAAGTGGTATGATTAGTTATATCAGAAAGTTGTCAGAATAGGAGTCAGAGATGGCACTTTAGAATCAATTAATCACCAGAGACAAAATTGGATTTTCACATTGGCCCAACCAATAGCTTTTTAGGCTGACGAGGTTCCTTCATTATTCGTACCCCACTCTTCGTCAGCCTCGTTACCATTAATGAGTACAGCACCATCCGTTGAATCAGCGTCTACCACAACAGGCTCCTCCTGGCTTCCTTCCTCCTCTCCATACTGTTCATCTGCATTCTGTTCCCCATACTGTTCATCTGCAGTCTGTTCCCCATACTGTTCATCTGCAGTATGTTCCCCATTCTGTTCCAAAACCTGTGGTAAAACAGATCACAAGCAGAAATGAAACTTTAGTGTTTAAAAGCCAATTCATAAAGCAAAAGCAAAGAGAAACTATAATATGGGTTCTTTATGCAATGAAATCCATATCAGCTTCATACAAATAAGTCTACAAGTTAGAAGACCTAGCTTGTACCAATCATATAGACCAAACATTCAAATATATTAACTAGAAGTAGTCCAACATGCAGATCACATAAAAAAGAACAAATATGTCCTGAGACAGGCAGGAAATCTGCATATCTTATCATGCAAATATCAACGGTTTAAAATAAATTCGCAATGAGAAATAATATCTTCCAGCAAGCAATATAAAATTTGCATCCATTGTCTACCTCATGATTAGCATCTCCATTTTCAAGAGGTTCCTCTTCATTCAATTGCATGTTCCTGAAAGCATCCACAAGGGTGACGTGTGCTTTGTCAACATGGTTTATGTACTCCTCGGCAGGAGGATAAACACCCCTAAAAAAAAAACAATCAAAAGAAAGCTATTAATACAACAAGGCAAATAGCGTCAAGCCAAAAGAAAAAAAAAATAAGCTGGAGATGTCAAGAAACTTGTGCTAAAACAAAGGATAGAAGGTTGACGTATGTGTGTGTGTGTGTGAGTGAGAGAGAGAGTGAGAGAGAGAGAGAGAGAGAGGGAGAGAGAGATACCTTGTCTCTGAAGCTTTAGATTCAACAGAAAGAGCAACTTGCCAATCCTCAAACAAATTAGGATACTCTTCAGGATTAGCCAAAGACTCAGCAGATTTTGGATTAACCTGCAGGTAACATTAATCAAAATGTAAGCCACATAATGTATTATACTTGAGCATACCAAAATAAATTACAATGAACCCATTGACCATTGTCTATCAGTGTGAAACCATTAATAACATAGCACCCAATATCAAAAATTGAAGGATCATAAGAAAATCACAGTAGAAAGATTGAATACTGTGGAAAGATGGTTACACAAACAAAGCTGCTGTGAAATTGAGAATTAGTAAAACTGGAAATGATGGCACCTATATTTACTAAAAACAAAATGATGACAACTATTCTGGTGAAATTTTTCTGCAGAAATTAGTTTAAAAATGAGCCAAGTTAATTGTTCTTAACTTCGATAGTAGAATTAGTACCTTACTTTCCTAGAAAAACTGCATGCAAAGGAGATATTTGCCTAAATATTTGCAATAACAAAATTGTGGATGAAAAATATATATATATATATATATTTAAAAATAAACTCTGTTATATGTGAATGTCAATGTGAATTTGTGATATCTCTAAGCTATTATAAACTGTGATCAATCATTTATATGTCCCCCATCGATCATCATTATTATGTTATGTAAAGTGCAGACAATGCATAGCAAATTTACTATCTCTAGCTATTTATCATAGATGGATGAAAAGTAAAAGCTAAGAAAAACATATATGTAAAGAAAATAATGGGCATACCAGTTAAGCTAAATCCCTTTGTATCTTTGTTATCAATGGCAATGGAATTCTGAATATCACACTTGCCAACAACAACACAGGAACCCCATATTAGTGTAAGAATCAATACAATTGACCCAGCTAGCAACCCCATTCCAACTGAGACCTGACTTTGAGCTGTTTCTTTACTCCCCGAAAGTCCCGATACTGAAAAGAAGCAATTTAGAGCTAATTATTAAGTACATTATGTTGTAGACGTTGCTCAGATGCACGAAAAGCCAACATGGTAGCTAAGACTGATGTCAACCTCCCAAGTCGACAGAAACTGTACACCTACCAAAGCTCCTGTGGTGCTGAAACCAAAAGCCAGAATTAGCACAAATAAAAACCCAAACTTCCTAAGTTAATTCACAGAATCAATCATGCCAAGAAAACCACAGAATAAGCCCCTAATTAAAAGAAGCAAATGAAGCATTAAGCCCACAAAAAATTAACGCTAATTTGAAGAAACAAATGCACCAGATCCCTAATTTCATGAAGCATACGAACCTAGCTAAGAAATCCATAATTTGAAGAAAAACCTAAACAATAGAAAAGCCCAATTTTGAAACCCTAATTTCAGTAAAGAGAGAAGAGGACAGAGAGAAAGAGAGAACCCAGGATGAGATAGAGAGAAGATCGAGGACAGAGAGAAAGAGAGAACCTAGGACGATGACTAATCTTACCTTTTGGCTGCAACCCAGGACGATGAGTGTGGCAGAGAAAGCTCTTGAGGGCCGACGATATGGCTAAGGTCAACTACGCGACGATGACAAGGCCGGACTGTGAGAACGGCGACGCCACGATGAGGGCGTGGGTGAGAGAGATCGCCGCCACGATGAGGGCGTGGGTGAGAGAGAGAGAGAGAGAGAGAGAGAGAGAGAGAGAGAGAGAGAGGAGTGTGAGAGGAGTGTCTGAGCTATAGTGTTTCTGTGTTAATTGTGTTTGAGAGGGGGGGAGTGTCGGGTCTAACTTAAGTCAAAACACTTAAGTTGTAACAAAAATTTTTATATTTGATTTTGAGCTGAAACAATTAATATCAGTTTATGGTTTAGATATCGGTTATTGTAGAATTTTAATTTTTACCCAAAAATTTAGATATCGAATTTGAAAACTTGGCGATATATAAATGTATTTAGACATCATTTTTAGAAAACTAAAAATCCAACTGATATAAAAAACTTTGACAATATCAATTTGTTTAAAACCGATATATTTTTAGTGATATCTAATGGGGTACTTCCTAGTAGTGACTTGATTTCTGTTAGTAAGTTGTGTAGAGATTCCTTTTGTATCACCATTTTTCTTAAACACGTGTGTTACATACAGGACCTATGCTCGGGGAGGATGATTGGGACGGGATCTGAGAAGGAAGGACTCTATTGCCTTAACAAAGTTCAGCAAGTCACATGCAATGCCGTTGACAGTAGCTCTCAAACGCTCTGGCATCAACGGCTTGGTCATCCATCCTCTAGAATTTATCATTTATTTCCTTTTCTTTCTAATACGTCTTGTGATTCAAGCAAGTGTTCTATTTGTCCGCTAGCCAAACAAACTCGTATTCCATTTTCTTTGAGTTCAATTTCAAGTACTTCTTCGTTTGTTTTAATTCATGTTGACATTTGGGGAGGTTATCATGAACCTTCAACGTCAGGTGCTAAATACTTTCTTACAATTGTTGATGATTTTACTCGTTGTACTTGGGTTTATTTGATGGTACAGAAATCTGAAGCAAGAAAGTTTTTGATCAATTTTATACATATGGTTGAAACTCAGTTTGATACCAAAATCAAAACAATTCGGAGTGATAATGGTCCCGAGTTTAAAATGCCTGATTTTTACTCATCCAAAGGTATTGTGCATCAAATGAGTTGCGTCAACACACCACAACAAAATGGTGTTGTTGAACGTAAACATCGTCATCTGCTCAACATGGCTAGAGCCCTTTTATTTCAAGTGCAATTACCTACGTCTTTTTGGGGAGAAGCCATTCTCACTTCCACTTATCTTATTAATCGAACTCCTACTCCCTTTCTTAAAGGCAAAACTCCTTAAGGTTTTCGGTTATCTTTGTTTCGCATTAACACACTCATGCAAACCTACCAAATTTGATCCCCGGGCTACCAGATGTATGTTTCTTGGGTATCCAAATGGCCAAAAGGGTTATAAAGTTTTTGATCTCGAAATTGAGCAAATCTTTGTTTCTAGAGACGTGATCTTTTATGAAGATACATTCCCATATCCGTCTTCTAGTCATTCTCGGGTTTCAACCAATCCTTCTATTTCGCCAACTAGGGTTTTTGATGACGATGCAAACACTGGGGATTCGGGTACTACTCTCTCTAATCCTACCAATTTCGAAAATCCTAGCGTGCCTAACACTCTTCCAAACCCTATTCTCTCATCCGAACTGTCTAATGTGCCTCCAAACCCCACTTCATCTCTTTCATCATCTACACTGCCTTCTTCGAACACCTCCACTCATCCACCACAACATGCTTCTGCTACAGAACCTCGTCGCTTTACTCGTCCAAAAAGTACTCCTGGTTACTTGCATGACTTCTATGTTGAGGCAACTCTGCCTACTCGCTCTCTCCCATCAGATTCCACGAGCACAGGTATTCCCCATTCTTTATCTACTGTTTTATCTTATGATCACTTGTCTCCTTCTCATCGAGTTTTTAGTGCACAGTTATCCCTTCTCAAAGAACCAAACAGTTTTTCTGAAGTAGTCAATCACAAAGTATGGCGTTATGCCATGTTCCAGGAACTTAAAGCCTTACAAGAAAATAAGACGTGGAGTCTAGTTCCTTTGCCTCCCAACAAACGTCCGATCGGTTGTAAATGGGTGTACAAGATTAAGCTCAATCCTGATGGAACAGTTGAGAGGTACAAAGCACGGCTTGTGGCTAAAGGCTATAGTCAAGTTGAAGGAGTTGACTATCGGAAAACTTTTGCACCGGTTGCTAAACTTACTATCGTTCGAGTTCTGCTTGGCCTAGCTGCTCTTCGCGGTTGGCATCTCCACCAATTGGATGTCAACAACGCTTTTCTTCATGGAGACCTCACTGAAGATGTCTACATGCACTTGCCACCTGGATTTGGTCGAAACGGGGAGAATGTTGTATGTAAGTTGTATAAAAGTTTGTATGGTTTGAAGCAAGCATCTCGGCAATGGTTCATTAAATTGTCACTGGCTCTCAAATCTGCGGGTTTTCATCAATCATGTAGTGATTACTCATTGTTCATCTGAAATCAAGATGGCAAGTTCACAGTGTTACTAGTATATGTGGACGATGTTATTCTTGTAGGAAACAATCTAGAAGACATCACAAGTACAAAGAAGTTTCTCTCGAGCAAATTCAAATTGAAAGATCTAGGAAAGCTCAATTACTTCCTAGGAATTGAAGTGGCTAGGTCTCGGCATAGCATAGCTTTGTGCCAAAGAAAATATGCACTTGAGATACTTGAAGATACAGGTTTCTTGGCCTCTAAACCTTCTCGTTTTCCAGTTGATCGTAATCTTGTTCTGACATAATCAGAAGGAAGTTTATTGGCAGATCCTTCACAATACAGGAGACTTGTTGGACGTATGATCTACTTGACAATCACAAGACCGGACTTGGCATATGCAGTCCACATTTTGATTCAATTCATGGACAAACCGCGGCAACCACACTTGGATGCTGCACACCAAGTTCTTTGGTACATTAAAGGAACACCAGGTCAAGGCATTCTATTGCCTTCAACTGGAAAGCTCTAACTAACAGGCTTTTGTGATGCTGACTGGGCTACATGTAAAGACACAAGAAAATCAATCACAGGTTATTGTGTAATGCTTGGGAGAGCACCAGTTTCATGGAGAGCAAAGAAACAAACTACAGTTTCACGATCTAGTGCAGAAGCAGAGTATAGATCGATGGCTACCACAGTTTGTGAGATTACATGGTTGAGAAATATTTTGCGAGACTTGAATGAGAAGCAGTTTCGGCCAACAAAGTTGTTTTGTGACAACCAAGCAGCCCTTCATATTGCATCTAATCTAGTCTTTCATGAACGTACGAAGCATATAGAGATAGATTGTCATGTAGTACGAGAAAAGATGCAGCAAGGAATCATTCAAACTGCTCACATAAGAACAAAGGAACAACCGGCGGATTTGTTTACCAAGCCGGTAAGTTCAGCACAATTTCAAACATTACTTGGCAAGTTGAATGTGATCAATATACATTCCAACTTGAGGGAGAGTATTGAAGATAATGATCAAGTAAAGGAGGAAAAGATCCGGTTTATTAATGAGGCAGAGTAACAGAATGTAGTTTTCCTATTCTAGCTAGAAAATCTCGGTGTAGTCCTGTAAGTTAGGGATTACTGTAAACGTGTACATGAGTTGTTAAGGTTTGATTTTGTATATATATCCTGTAAACAGTCCTTGATGAATAAGATGAATTCTTCCACAAACACAAACTTCATTACTAGAACCAGAACACGCCAATGTTGCACTGAAACATGCATTTTTGGCTGCCTTTGGGGTTGCGTTGCCTTTGCCCTCTTTTTTATTGTCCTTTTTTCATTGCATAGCCATCTTAAAAGATGGAAATGAATATGATGATCTCTCAATTCAACAAGTCAATGCCTCATAATATGATATTGACAATGGTATATCATGATCATATTCAAATTTGGCGAACATGTGATACACTACTTAATTATATGGGAAAAAAAGAAAAATTCTCAAAATAGAGATGGTGAAGTGCTATTTTGTAGGATTTTTGCCTTGCATTTTCAGCATATAGAAAACCATTATCCTGTGGAGTATCATAAAAGACTTATAAATTTGCTGTCCCATATTCTTGAGCTAGTGCTGACAACTGACAAGCCTAGTTTGCGTAATGAGAAGAGTAAAGAGACTGGGTCACTTTTCCTTTTCGTGGTGAGATCTTGAATTACTTAGTGCAGAACTATGCTTTTGTGGCTAGTGATTTTGAAAATAATTAAGCTCTAAATCAGGTGGTAATGATCCTGTTAAGAACTTGATTCCATACCTAATGTAGGTGAATAAAGTTAAATGTTCCCATCTATACATGGAGCGAAAAATGTTACCTACTAATTTGTCTCTATTTAGAGTAATTTATATAATAAAAATTAAGATTAAATACCAAATATCAATAGTTTTTTTTTTAGTTTAGGTACTAACCTTGAGTAGGACATTTTGGATTATGTCACAAATCGGTTTGCTATACAATTGTCGACAGTCACAATTTCAAATTCATAAAAATTCAAAATTTATAAAGATTTAATGCTTTTGATTTAGGCTTGGGTGATGAAGTCTTATAATCCAAAGATTAAACATTAAAGTTGAAGCCTTATAAATATTGAAAAAACAACAAATCAATAAAAAAGTTATGACTGTTAGACAGTCACAGCTCGGTATAACCATGTTTTTTAAAGTTGGTACATAAACTGAAATTTAGTATCTAAAGTGAAATGACATAAACGTTTTGATAGTTAAAATGAAAAAACATTACAATTTAGTACCTAAAGTAAACGGATTTATTTAGGCTTGAGGAATAAAGTCTTATAACTCAGAGACTAAATATTAAAGTTTAAGTTTTGCAAATATTGAAAAAACAACAAATCAATAAAAAAATTATGACTGTTAAACAGTCACAACTCGGTATAACCATGTTTTTTAATATTAATACCTAAACTGAAATTTAGTATCTAAAGTGAAATGATATAAACGTTTTGGTACTTAAAATGAAAAACCATTACAATTTGGTATCTAAAGTCAACAAACCTTTTTGTATAATTGACCCCCTACGCCAATGACTATCAACCAGAATTAATCAAATATAATTAAATATTGGTATCAAAATTAAGTAGGAGAAAGATTGTTTATCAAAAATTATTACCTAATGTAGCTTACATATATTGTTTTAAGTAGGAGAAAGATTGTCCCTTGTTGAAGAAATCTTATACTTCCAAAATTATTGAAAATTTTGTCAAAAAATTATAAAAGATTAGGATTAAATACCAAATATCAATAGTTTTTCAACAAAACAGCAAGTTAGACACTAATTTTTTTTAGTTTAGATACAAACTTAGAACAAGATATTTTGGATTAGGTCACAAATTAATTTGCTATACAGTTGTAACTGTCGAACAATCACAAATGTGACTATTTCAAATTCATAAAAATTCAAAATTTACAAAAGTTTAATGTTTTTATTTAGATTTGAGGGATGAAGTACTATAATCCAAAGACTAAACATTAAAATTTAAAACTTGTAAATATTGAAAAAATAAAAAATCAATAAAAAAGTTATGACTATTAGACAATTAGTTTTTTAAAATTGGTACCTAAATTGAAATTTAGTATCTAAAATGAAATGACATAAACGTTTTGGTAGTTAAAATAAAAAAACATTGTAATTTGGTACCTATATAAAGTCAACGGACCTAAAAAATTAAGGTGCCGTTATTTGGATCCAATTTTTTTATTAGTAGTCCTAACAATTTAATAACATGTTAATTTCTTATTTTATCCTAATGTAAATTGATTATTGAGGACAAATATTTAATTTAAAATTTTTAAAAATAATTAACTTAAACAGTTAAACTATACCAAACATCATTTTGTATACCTATTATCTCCATATCTTTTCAATATTTCTACACACCTCTCTTCTTTAACAAAACCTTAAAATATGATACTCAATATAAAAATGATTGTAAAAATGAGATGTGTACTTTTAAATTTAATATAAAAGATTTGATGGTCGGTCAAAATTGTGATAAAAATTGAAAAAAAAAAAAAAAAAAAATCTTTAATCCACACAAAATGATTAAAAATTGTGTCCGTCGCAATGAAAATGCCGTCGCGCCAGACGAAAAAAAAAAAAGAAATGCCGTCGCGCGCTGGCACATGGAGTGAGAGCAGATCTACCCAGTACCCAAAAAAATTAACAGAAAAAACTCCAATCGACTGCTCGCATCTACATTCCACCTGACTCATCAACTCAATTACCAAACCAAACACACACACTCTCTCTCTCTCTGTGCGAAGAAGAACAACAACAAACAATAACAGCAATGGACCAACCCAAACGCTGTCGTTCCGCGAGATCCTTCTCCAACGTCCATTCCAAGTTCGAGCTCTGAGCTTTCTTTGCTCCATTAAGATCCAGCAAAACGAGAATTGGAGTTCAAACGAAGCCAAATGTTGCCGGGAAGGTTATCCGCCATTTTCGGAGGCCTCGGTTCCAACACAACGACTGTGACCAGCGACCTCTTCCCCACTCTCAAGCTCCAGACCGATAAGGAAGTCTACAGGCCCGGCGATCCCATTCTCATCACCATAGAGGTTTCAAACCCTAGCCACAACAATGACGAGGATATGGCCTGTTCGCTCCTCATCGAACGCCTAGGGTTTGAGATTAAGGGGATTGAGAAGCTCGATTCCCAGTGGTTCGCCACCCAGAAGCCCGTGTCTGGATCCAAACAGAGGAGAGGTAGCAAAGAAAATTGAACAAGTTGAATAATTTGGTTTCTGTTTCAAATTTTCAATGCGTTTTGGAATTTATTTTGGTTTTCGTGGTTTTTTTGTTACATGAGACGTTTAGGTGAAAATGTGTTTATGGAGGGCTCGACGGCTTCGCTGGTTTCGAATCAGATTGTTTCGCCCGGGGGCACGAAATCATGTGAGTAATGTTTTGTGGATTGTAACATTTTCGATATTTACGCGTTTTGCTTTTTTTTTTTTTTGTGTGTGTAATTTAAGATGATTTTTTAAGTAGTCTTGAATTGTTGGTGTTGGATTTACGTGGAGAAAGATCAATCTTGAGCTGTCTTATGTATTAGAATGGCATAGTGTTGTTGTAATAAACCAACAAGCAGCGAAAATCAATCAAGAGGCTAGTATTATGAAGGAGGGGCCTTGGCCAAGAATTGTATGGTATTTTTATTCCAAGGAAGGTTGTGGACCTGTGGTAACGTGGAGCTTTTAGCTTGCTTGAGAGAGAGCTTTTAGCTTGGAATTGTTTTGACTTTAAATTTCATTGCTGTTAAATAGTTAATGTTTTCTGCAGACGTGGTGAAAACGTTTCTGGCAAGCATTATACCACCATCATACAAAGGTGCTACCATTCGCTATATGTACTATGTTAGAAGTACAATGTCCGGACAATGGCTGATACTGGAGAATGCCCACTCACGTGGAGAATCAGTAAAAGATTTCACTAATATGGTTGGTTTTCTTTAACCTTACCTGATGGCTGTTGACATGACTTTTCTCCTCTGTGATAGATTTATGCACTGCTTATTGTAGATTATATTTTCTGCTTCTGATGTATCATAGTTTATTTGTCTTTCACCATGGTTAACAACCTTTGTTTCTTTAATAAACATTATATATGACTATGTTGAGTGAGAAATGGGCTTGTGGAAGTATTCTGGTGCTACATTCTCTGAAGCATTCTTTGCTAATTTACCAGATTTTGGAGCTAATGTATGCTTATCTGTAGTAATCAGTATGCTCGTGGAACATTTACTTTTTTTTTTTTCAAATTTTGTATTAAACTTATATTTTTATAAATGCTCATCTTTTTGGTCAACAGAAGGAACATTTTTATCTGTAGTTACCATTATCAAACATTCACACAGAGAGAGACAAACACACACACAGATTTGTGTGCATGTATGTATGTGTGTGTGAACATGTGCGTAAGTACATATTGGTAAAAAGCCCTCGACTTTACTTACATTCTAGCCTCTTTCTTTATACATTGATTTGATATGCTCACATTTTAGATTTCTGAACCTCATGAACTTTAATCATCCAGGAAGCTCGGATTCCAGTACAAGTATGGGTCACTCAGAAAGCTAGTGGCTTGGAAATGGAAGAAGGTCAAAGTGATGGTGAGTTTTTTCTTTAGGTCTGATCACTGCTTCTATCTCAAAATTTTATTCTTTAGGTTCAAGATATGGCTTGAAGTTTATTATGTAAGCCTGCAAATTCCAATTACTGTGATTTTTATCTATGCAAGAAAGATTCGAAAGTGATGTTGGCTGAATGTTATTTGCAATTGTAACAAATTTAAGAATTATGTGTAAGTTGAAGCTAAGTTTGAGGCACCATTTAACACTACTTTAGGATTTGCAGCTTAATAATAATTTTAACTTAACTTTTGCTCATGCTCAATATAAATTCACATATAGCACCCGGCAGTTTAGTGTTTTGACTTTTGATCATAACTTAATTGGGACCATAACCAAATCTTAATATCTCATGCACCAGGCTAGAAATATGTACTAGAATTGAGCACTCTTATGCATCTTATGAACATAACAGGTCATTCATCAATGGCTTGTTTGTTTTTCTGGAGCCCTATTGGACCCCTATGTATATTGGATGATGTCTTCTCTACAAACCATATTCTTAAAATGTAGTCATTGTAAGTAATTGGAGATGTCAACTTGGTAATGAGCTAGAATAATTTTTTTGAAAATAGTGAATATTCCTCTTTTAAATTTATGTAAGATCTCATTCTTCAATTGTGTGTAATAAAATTTACAATATATGAATGCTGCTGTTCAAGTTCTTTTGGGCAACAAACATGCCCTTGAAGGTTGCTCATATACACAGAATTTCAAATCAAAGGTATAATTCTAATATAATCAGATACTAGTTTAATGAAGATACTGTAGTATCTCTTTTAATACTTATTTTCAGACTTGTAATTTCTTATATTTGATACATTCTAAAACAAACCAGTTTATTTCCAACGCATATATTTGATTTTTTTTGGGACAACATATAGTTGATTTTTGTTTATACTGGTTAATTGACAATATTTTGAGTGTTTCTTTTCCTATTACATCGATAAGTAGATTGTAGCTGTAAAATAAAAATTGTTTTCTTACAAATATTTATATAAGCTTGTAAAATTTAACCAAAATTAATATAGCACATTTTAATTATTTGGTCTATATAACTCCGAAGTAAATTATTAAAAAGTCCAAATTTCAAGTTTAGGCACAAAAAATTAGTCCAAGTCAATTCAGCATTAGAAACTCTTATTTGGCTTTAATTTACGTACATAGTATAGACTTTTTAACTTAATATGATTAAGTCCCGCGTGCATGCAAACATATGCTCGCACAGCCCTCTTGATACCTTTTCACAATTTGGAAGTAAGATTTACCAGTGTACACACAAATGCTGCTGTGCCATTTTCTGTGACGATTTATATGGTGGAAGAGAGGCAGACATAACATCAGTATGGAGTGGTTGGAGCAGTACATTTTTCGTCCTATTAAAGTAGTTATATGTAAATCTGTAGGCCATACTTATATTCTTAATAATTTTAGAAATATTTTTGTTTGTCTTGATTTCCAGATATGTTAGATAATATTATGAGATATTTCTGTCAATTATATGTTTTCAGGGATTGTTCCTTCTGCAACCATCCAAATGGATATGTATTGGAAAGAGATGGACGGTGACTCTGAATGGGTAGGCTCTTACCACCACAATGTCTTTTTTTCATTTATATGTTTCGGGAATTATGTTTCCCTTTAGGCATATAAAGTCATTACACAATTCTCTATTAAGGAATGTTTATCTCTAGGAGTTCCAAAATAAGAAATTACCCATCCATTTTATCCTTTATAAGGCAGAAATAATTCCTCTTGCAGGTGAAAGCAAATGATATATATGATGGGGTTGAGGAAGGCTATGAAAGCTCAAGAGATGAGATCTCATCCGTTTCTTCATACAATCCCATGAAAGAACATATGAACAGAACCTTTGGAAGTTCACTATCCTTGCAATCAACAAGGTCTTCATTTAAGGATACCACATATCCTGAAGGAGAACAGACAAGCCTATCTTCAAATCTAGCACTTCCACGGCTCTCTGTGGCTGAAGTCTTGTATGATTCTGGTACTGGTGAGTTATGTGACCTAGCGAAATTTTCAAGTGGTTCTGCACATTGAACTTCTCATTATTTCCTCATTTTCAAAATAGTTTCTATGCTGTTTCACCTATAGTGTTGAGATATTGTGATAGTTTTTTCCCTTTATTATTTTGTTGAGTTCTTATTGCAATTTCTTCAGCATTTCCTTCAAGCAATAAGAACCTTGTTTTGCTATTTTCTTTATAAGTCAGAAAGAGTAGCTTTTCTGAGTGACAGATTACATTTTCAAGCAGATCTTCCATCGCCGCTGAATTCATCTGCTATTGACTCTCCAAGCCAGCGGCAGAAACTTGCAAAGCCACTTTCTTTAGATGATGAAGCTAGGGCATCTTCGCCAGCAGCTGGAGCTGTTGAGACCTTAGCATGTAAATTAATGCACTTCTTTTCCTTTTCCTACATATATATCTTCAATCCTATAGTTTCTGCCTGTGTAAATACTGGAAAACTTATTTTCTGCAAATATTTTCTGCAGCAGAAGGCTTTATTCGAGGGAGGTCTTACAATATCCGGCTGGACGACAAAGTTCTGCTTAGATTTTCCCCAAAAAATTCTGATTCTAATTATTACTTCGGTGATATGGTAATTGCATTTTTATTTATATTATCTTTTCACTTCTTTGCATCATATTTATTATATATTTTTCTGTTCTGGGCATGAATTTTCAACAACTTTCCATGGACATAGATTGGTGGAACTCTTACTTTCTTTCATGAAGAAGGAGCTAGAAGATGCCTTGAGGTAGTTGTGATATTACAAGTAGTTGAGAAATCATATACAGTGATTAGTGAAATGTATACAGTTATCACTACAGGAAGGATTCTGTTTTTCAGGTTTCTATAACATTGGAGACCTCAGAGACTATTAGTCGGCGATTTGTCCATCCTTCTCGGAGGAATTCTCCCACAATTACAAAGGTATGACTTTTTTATTTCTGGCTGTCAGTTGAATGATAAATGTATCAGAATCATTTATAGAAAATTTGTTGTGTTTCTCAACAGTTATTTGAATAATAGTGTAAGATTACTTGCTTTTACGGTCAAAGAATCCAAAAACATGAGGCAGTTAAGCAAGCACATTAGTTATTTTAATGATTAGATTGTTAGGAGTGAAGAAACATTTCCAGGTAACAAAACACTATTTTACTGTAGGTTTCTGGTTAAAACAATATTTTCTTTGGGTCTTTTTTTTGAGTTATAAGGTGACTTTTGATAGTAGCTGAATTATAATTTTCTGCAGATATGGCAGAGAGTACTAATTTTAGGGTGTTCTTATGTTTTTGTAATTAATCTTTTCTAGGGATTTTTAGAAATTTCTAAGAGATATATAAGTGTTTTCTTAGTTTTAAGTTGGTCTTTGTATGTGCTTATTAGGCAGTTACTTGGTTGGAAATTCTAGGCAACTAGTAAAAGGAGACTTCAGGAGTCCTTATTAATGCTTAAATCATACCTTGATAACAAAAATTTGAATTCTTTGGCCTGTTGAAGGCATGGTTGTGTTGTGTGGTTCTCTTGATGCTGGATAGATTCCAATAGTGTGTCTAATGAAGGATCATGTAAATTCTGCATCATGTAGTAATTAGAGTTAGGGATATAGTTTGATTTAAAAGACTTGGTGAGAGTAAGGGTTAAGCAGGGTAGTTTTGATGGGTAAAGGTTTAAACTTGAAGGCAAGAATTTTCTGAGGTGTTCTATTTTTTTTTTGGGCAGTAATTATGTTTAGAGTTAAGGATGTTGCAGTGAAGGCTGGTAGTTGGAGAAAAGGCTAAGGCTATAAGAAATGTGGTTTGGCGACTGGAATTTCGGAATTTCCTGCATAACTAATTGATCTTAGATTTACTGCAAATTTAGATCTTTAATATAGAGCATAAAAAGAAATGAAAACAAGTAAAAAAAAAAAAACCTAGGCAATTTCACATAAGAAGAGAGGACAGAGTTTGGAAATTAATGCCTGGTAATTTCACCAGATTTTCAAAGTAATAAACCCAAGAAAAACTGCTGAAAATTAGTTGCATGTAATTTCCAAACTGAAAGATTACATGGCCTTTTAATAGACTGCTGGTTCTCCTTTCTATAATAGAAATTGGTCTCCTGAATAATGAAGGAAAGCAATATGATTTGAAAAAATAATAGGGTACAGTAATTACAAAAGCTTGTCTGATAAACTTGGCCCACACAAATTCACCACACAGAGTTCCTCTCTGATTTATAGAAAGGTGCATGTAATAATGTAATGTGGTTAGTCTGTTGCTTCTATGCTTGTAAGATCAATAAGCTTGTATACCATTTCTGAAATCATGTTGTAATCCATGCATATTCATTTTAAATTTACGTTGCTCCAATTCTTTAGGCCTAGTTAATCTAATTGCTTTCAGAGTAATGATGGAGAGCCATTTGGATGTAAATGTAATCTTAGGGGATAAAAAAAGGTAAAGAAAAACTACATATTACGTGAGAATGAAATAATTGGGCCTGCTGTGAGCTTTAGATGAATCTAATATGTGAAAGCTGATGGATTTTCATTGGTTATAGACATTTGAATGGTTTTGTCCTCTGCCATGTTTGATGTATCATATTATCTTTTGTAGGTTCAGAGTGATCATTATGAGGTCGTTGCGGATTTAGTGCAGACAAGTTTTCTATTTTCCATTCCTATGGATGGGCCTATGTCTTTTACCACTCCCCATGTATCTGTAAAATGGGTCCTTCGATTTGAATTTTTTACCACTCCGAAGAATGTGGATTGGACCAGGTATGACCATATAGCATCATCTACAAACTTCTTACTTCCTAACCAAATGATTAAAATGTTGCAAGAGGTTGTCATGTTAGTTTCAGGACAAGGCATTTTTCTTTTTCATTATTTATGTAGTCTTTACATGATTATTAGATTACAGCTCAAATAAAAAAAAAGGTTACAGAGTCTCAATCAAACATTGCTAATGAAATTCTTTGTATTTGCTTACTATTCCAAACTATTTGCTAATCCAGCTGATCTAAAATTCCTGGATTTTTTTACCTCAGGTACGAGCATCCTCTTCTGATTGAGGGAAGAGAAAAATGTGAGTGGGTTCTCCCAATCACCGTGCATGCACCTCCGGCTGTAGGGTCCACTGGTCACACCCGAAATGAGAAGTCTCTCTTTGGAGCCCTTGTGGGTGTATAATTGAAGGTACTAAATTATCATTTGAATTTTGATGAAGCATGTATGTTGAATGATGATGACTATTACAAAATGTGTTTTGTAATATATGGCTCCGAAACCCATCATCATCATCATGTTCTCTCTCTCTCTCTCTCTCTCTCTCTCTCCCTCCCCCTCCCATGCCAGTAAATCATTTGAGGCAATGCTTTCATATACTTGAAAACGTTAAAGATTTACATTTTTCTTTCTCATAATAACTGGTTTCTACAATCTCTATGATCACCATCTATAATAATTTATATGCATTACAAAGGTTTTTGTGCTGCACAGGTTGATATAAATTTGGCTGTCTGAAACTTGAAGCTAGATTTAATATGTGGATCGATCAGCATCTATTAGCCTGATGGGAGGACCCTTGTGGCTTGGCAGCTATCTTGTTTCTTTGTCCATTGAATGCTGAATCAAAAAGTTGAGGTGCACAAGAAAGATAAGGAAAGTGGACTCTTAGATTTTGTACAACTATAATGTGTAGCATTAGTGAGTTACATTAATTAATTTTATTATTTTTTTCCCTTATATTGTTTCATTGAGTTGAAACGGGTTGTACATTGAGTTGAAAATACACTTTAATTCATTGAAAGGAAAGAAAAAGGAAAATTCACACACCTATGACCTATCTGATGTATTGCATCAAGGTACTTTCTTTATTCTTGCAATCAAATCTCTGCTACTTTGTAGCCTAGACTCGAATTTTCTTTGTTTTTTGTTTTATTAACTGCAGAGTTCCCCTTGAATATTTATCACCTGTTGCATAAGAGCATCTCACAAATATGGTGATGATGAATCTTGAAAATTTAGGATGACATGATAATAAATAAATATTATTTTTAAGTTAAGCTTTATTTATTCATTTAATTATTTAGAGTGTTGCATTTTTTTTCTTTCTTAAAAGAATACAGAGTTTGAGTTAGACAACGAGGGTATAACCCTCCCTGAACAAACTCTGAATATGCAGTACGTAGAATAAAAATGGTCATTCCACAAACAAGTATAATACTCTCGTTCATGAGGTTTGAACTGTTAAATGGTCGTCATAGTTATTTAGAATATTACAAATGGATATCATTTGGGTGAGGAATCTGATATGAAAAAGAATAAATGTGAGTGAAATATCTCACTCCTTTCATATTATGCCGACAAGCTTCTTAATTAGGGAGCAGGCCATTGCCTTGTAAAGAGCTCAAAAAAACGCATGCATGATATATATGCATGGATGGATACGCTTAAACCCTAATGACTCTCTAAAACTCTTCATTCCGTTGTCAATGATTGTTTGTTTTTCTTAATTTCTAATTTTTGTTATTTTGGAAGGAAGCAACATTTTCCTTCAAATCAAACGAGCCAAGGATGAAGGGTGAAGCTAGCTAGCTAGCGTTGACAACCGTGCAAGTTAGTATAGCTATTCCTATTCCTTCAATCAAAAAAGTCGTCATTTGACCCCATATAGTAGAGTAATTAAACCAACAAATTAAAATTTTGGTACAAAAAGCAACATTTTCCTTTGAGGTTCAACCGTTCAACCACATGTGGAAAGGATGAAAGATGAAGCTAGCTATAACATTGACAAACGTGCCTTACTAATCTCTTCCTATTCCTTCAATCAAACAAGTTCAACACTTCTAACTTTGTCATTGGTTGGTGGCGATAGCGTTTAGAAAGTCAATATGAAGATTGAGCTAGCAACACCCACTCTCTTCATTGGAACGAAAGCCAGAAAGAAATTACAGAAAAATAAAGAGAGAGAGAGAGAGAGAGAGAGAGAGAGAGAGAGAGAGAGAGAGAGAGAGAGAGAGAGAGAGAGAGAGAGGATTCAAGTCAATTTGGTGAAAACACCATAGCCATCGGTGATGGAATTAATGGAGCTGATGGGCAAAATAGCAAGCTCCATATTTACCTCTACAACAATCATCTTTGCCATTCGTCTTTGTGCAAAGCTTTTCATGAGGAGGCACAACAACACAATTTTCATCTACCACCCTCCAAATCCCAATTGCAAGAACACTACTAGTACTACTAGTGCCCCATATTGTGTGGTGTGCCTCCATGAGGTGATGGAGGGCCAAATGTACCAAAGCTTACCCACATTCAACCATTGCTTCCACGTTCATTGTATTGATGCTTGGTTCCAATCACATTCTACCTGTCCACTATGCAGAACTCAGGTCTCTCTTGTTCATCATTCTCTTTGCTCTTATTCTCTTTCATTTTTGCAATTTTTACTCTGGAAAATGTGTAATTCTCTCAACTTTGAGGTTACTACTAATCCAATATATGTGTGAAAATATCTTTAGCTTCACTTCTTATTTTTCAATTATCTTTCCTTCAAAATATGATTTTTTTATTTATTATTATTTCAATCAAAGCAATATATGCTATAGGGGTCGTTGGGCCGGGAAAGGGACACAGGTTTCGAGAGGGGCCGCCAATGAGGGTGGCAGGGAGAGGGGGGTTGTCATTGGAAATTTGGAAGGAAAGGGAGGAGAAGGTGATCCTGGGTTTTATATTTTTTGGCTGCTGGTTTTTTTTTTTTTTTTAGTATTTTATTTATGGTTCTTCTTTTCTCAGTTTTTAGTTAAATTTTATTTAAATGGCAAAGTTGGGTTAATCACAAAACAACTTAGGAGTTCAAATGAGTAAATAAGGGGTATGAACAGTGTGAACAGAGTTCCGCTAGCCTAAACAATTTGGTAGGATGCTTTCTCTTCGATTTCCTCTGTTTTTTCAGGGTTTTCAGGAAACAACCGTTGGACTCATATATATTGAAGATTATATATGTATGGCTAACTTATTATATATTGTTGATTTATTTTTCAATAGTTTAAACATTTGAAGTTAATTCAATGGTTGTCTAATATGATATTAGAAATCTACTTTCAAGATGAAGATTATAACTAGGTTTAAAACCTACAACCATATCCCTTACTTATTATTTATCATATACAAATTAAACTAGGCTGCACACGAGGAAGGGTGTTA
The DNA here is from genome assembly GCF_963921425.1 of Dryas octopetala. Taxonomy (NCBI): domain Eukaryota; kingdom Viridiplantae; phylum Streptophyta; class Magnoliopsida; order Rosales; family Rosaceae; genus Dryas; species Dryas octopetala. Next base: position 13,216,485 of record NC_141368.1, read on the forward strand.
GCATAGCTTGATATACTTTAATTTTTGATCCATTTCCTGATAGCTTAAATTTATCTGGATGATTATCTAACATTTAAGTTATAGTCCCACATTGGATGGACTAAATATCAAATAAAATGATAAAGAATTAATCTCCACCTGATAATATCATCTAATTAAGGTGATTTGGAGCAGTTGTTAGGTAGCCCAATTAGAAGCCGTAGAATTATACATATGTAATTCACCCAAGTTCGATTTCCCTCCTCCAAATAAAAATAATAATAATTAAATTAAAGTGATCGAGAATGTTTGAGCATGCATAAGTATCTTTATTGACATAAGACGACCAAGCACGTACTTATCCATTAATATCCATAATAGAGTAACATGATCATGATAAAAATTACAAAATTAAAGTAAAAGCCAGCAACAATAGTCATGATCATCACATAACCACCCAGGATTGGTATTAATTATAATATTATGTGGTATTGATTTTATATAATATATGGAAGCTGATCGATGACTAATTAATATTTGGTTTGAGTGGTAGCGATGGTTAGAGGCTGAAAGCCATGTCGAAGAGTTGCTTGCCAAACTTTGTCAATGTTGGACATGGTGTAGCCACACTCATGCTCATTCCAACCTTCCAATGCATGCACTATGCCTGCTACACGCCAAGCACTCATCACCCTTCTTGGCAACCAGTTCTGCATGCAATCACGTACTCACATAATTAATTACTTAATTAATTAATGCAAATATATATATCAATCTTAACTAATTAAATAAGCAGAACAAATAGTTTTAAGAAATTTAGAAAAATATATTAAATGTTAGTTATTAATCAATGACTTATGTACGTACCTCACAAGAGAAAACATTCTCAAGAGACGTGGGAGTCTTCAATGCTGGAGTGCAGTGGTAGAAGCAGTCTTTGCGCAATTTCTTTGGTGGGAATTGGGAGAAGGGAACAAATAGTGTTCCTTTTGGTGCATTCAACTGTTCTTCTTCACTCAGTCCACCTCCCACTAACCAAATCTACATATTAATATTTAAATTAGAATATTATAATATCATATAGGCATAATTAATCCAAATTTAATTTAAATAGAACATATAATTAATAAATAGAAATAATACGGATAATAGGGGTATGTTGGGGCCCACGTCTTTCCACAATTTGATTAAAAAAAAATTGTAGCATATTAATATATACCTTCTGAGTAATGCTTTTTGAAAGAACCACACAATTCTCAGTGCCATTGAATGATTTGGTGAGCTTCAAATACTCAGCCTGGTGCAATGTAGCTACCTAAATTTAAGCACAATTGGGGGTTAGAAGATATGAATTAATTAAGAAACATCTTCCTACAGGTAATAGATGATACCTTGATATCCCTCTGGCTCAAAGCAAAGGCAACGGCATAAGCAACCTTTGTGAGGTTGCCTCTTAGAAGAACTTGGGTAGTCCCTTTTGGAATGCTGTTTAGAATTACAGCCACAGCTAAGCTACTTCCATCCACCACCTTGACTTTCAGCTGAGGATGCCTGTGAACATATAGACCACCATATCTATTCAGCTCCTCACCCTGCAGCATATGCAAGACATGTATATGTTTGCCATCAGACACAGACAGATATATCAACTAATATCATACATACAGAGAAATGCATACATACGTACATACATACATACATAAATTTTCCTACATACATACATACATACATACATACATACATACAGGTACAAATTAAACTTGCCTGATTCAGGAGACCCAGAGTTAAAACTTTGACACCCTTCTCCTCTGCTTCAAGTATGGCTTCCTCAATCAAGCTGTTGATGGCTTCATTTTGCCATTGCATGAAGTACTGCAATTAATTTATAAATAACACATCATCACATTAATTAACTCTATATTGGGGGTTTAAAACACAAGAAATGAATTAATTACTCATTAATGTTCTCACTTGCACGGTGTATTTTGGTATAGCCCAAGTCTGCAATTTGAGTTTATCATCAAAGCGATTCCTCTCAAGCACAAAAGTGCGACCATAAATCCAAGTGAGCAACATGGACCACAATGTGACAGGCCACATGAGCCACAAGTACCATTTTGATGATGTGTGTGGCTTGGAGGCCAAGCCAGCAAATCCTATAGGTAGGTGGTAGATGGACTCAGGTGTGGTCAGATGGGTTAGATGAAGGACATCTGGCGATTCCTCCTCTCTCTTCAGTGAAGTCTCATACAGAGTATCAGTAGACTTGTCCATGGTGCCATAAATGTAATCGTAGATTGGCATGAAGAGGGAGTAGTTGGTTCGAAATTGTGTGTGATGCAAAGAGTGGTACCTGCATATTTTTGCATGTGGGTTTGAGTTTCAATCAAACATCGAATAGATAGGCTATAAAAAAAAATTAAAAAATAGTACTCGATCATTAAATTTTTTAACACAATGTAAAATATATATTACTCCTAATTTTCGAATATAGGGGGTGAGACTCTGAACAATTGAGCGTTTATAAAATTTAGAGATCCAAAACTGACCCTACAAATTACTCCTAAAAATGTAATAGACAGCTAGATTCAAAAAAAAAAATCTATAATAAATGTAAAGATCAAAACCAACACAACGTACTATGATGATGTTGATAAATAGTGACGGTGATAAAAAAAAAACAAAACAAAATCTATAGCATTATGATAATGAGCATTACATGGTCATGGTACATGTTGGCATTGAATTATAAGTTCTATCAGTCCAGCTCAATAAAGTGAAATCCACTTAAGGCCTGGCCCACCCATTTATTGTCCAATGGATATTTCATAAGTACTCCAACCAAAAACCTTCTTTTTTTGGCCAAGAACCTTCTTTTTCATCCAACCAAAAACCTTCTATTAGCCTTTTTCCATTAATTGAAGGTAGGTTACAATGTTAACTGACAAGAAGGACAAGTGCAAGTGCTTTAACTTCCTAAGTTGTTGGATGAAAATCCACCGGATAAAATCTTGAACCATCAAATCAAATTTCAAAATTTTTGATTTATAAATAAATAAAGTTATTATTTGCACTTTAAAAATATGTGAATACACCAAAAAAATTTGAAATGATAGTTTTAGAGTGCATTTATTATTTTTTTAAATTAATTGAAATATTAATATTTTATTAATTCGTATTCTTTTATCGTTAACAGACTAACATCTTATGTACTAGATTACGTGGTAATTAAAAATTAACAAATTTCTTAGGGTCTTTAGTATTGTTGGTTGGTTTTCTATTTTAACCATTTCATCCAAGGACTTAGAATCTGGTAAATTTCGTACCCAAAAGAACTAGGGTCACTTTGTACCACGTCACTTGGATATTAAAGGTTGGAAAACTTCTTTGTACGAACACTACTCGACCCCCACAATATATTTATGGGTGATGTGATCGATCTTCTAATTAATTAAGTTGTAGCTAGCCGCTCGCAAAACACATTAATACAAAGGTTTAGGGTTCCCTCTACCCAAACAATATATTGATTATGATATTATATATATCTTGACACGCGTATCTCTCTACCAAGCTAGGATATTATTATCCGATGTAATTAACATATTTATCTCACATTATATGATTAATATAGTCCAAAAATGTAGTTTTACAGAGAGAGGGAGAAGGTGAGAGACTTACGAAGGGGTATACATGATGTATTTGAGAGGAGGAAAAATAGAGAAGAGCCACTTTGGAATGATCTCGAAATTGCAATGTCCCATATTGTTCATCAAGTCAATAAAAGTCATGTAAACAGTAAGGCTTCCAACAGAGGCTGTTCTAGTGATCAGTGTTGTCACCATTGGTATTGCGAACAGATAGAAATATACTATGTGCTCCGCAAATGGGTGAATCACAGCTGCAACAATTTACACAGATATAAAACAATGAATACATATATATAAATTTGTTCATCTCAATATTTGCTTCATTATTAATGTTAAATAATTAATTGTTATTGGTAAATGTTTTAATTAATCACTAACATTATTATTCAACGTTTTCACCTACCATCCCGGGAAAAAGAAAACAAAAACCATTTTCATCTACCATTGAGACAAAAAACAACAATTTCACCTACAAGTAATTGGCTCGGTGACAATTGAAGAATGGTGATGAGAATGGTAGCGAGAATAAAGGAAGTGATGGTGAAGTGCTCTGTGAAACCAGTAGTAGAGGAACTCCACTGCACCAGCATGTAGTAGAAATGTAATAAGAATTCCATCTGTCCTCCATAGTGGCATGTTTTGACCCCCAGGCAGGTGCCTGCTCCCTATGTAGAAGACGATTCCGCTGAGCAATATTTGGTCATCCCTATACATGTCCAAACAATAAATAATTACAAATAGGTAAATAAAAAACCCAAATTACATGACCACTTTCTATTAATTATATAGGGTAAGGTTCATTTATTGGAACATAAGATATTGTTTATATTGTTAGACTGATTTAAAATTATTAATTGGATTAAATGCATAGTTTAGACTCATAGTCTTACAATATAAGCATTTATATATGCTGCTGAATTTTTTGATAAGAGAATATATATTGCATATTGCGTACTGGACTAGTATTCATTTGGATCTAATTCTCAGTCTAAACCCGCATTTTTCCAAGAATCTACATAATCAACGGTTCATATTAAGAGTTTTTTTCATTATTATTATTATACTGACCAATTTCTTTCTCTGTCAACTTGCTCAAATTCAAGACCCTTGTCAAGAATCCGGGCTTTGCCTTTGGCAGTTCGATAGCGAGAAAGAGAGATCCATAACTGGTTGTGGATCATCCTCCAAACCAAAAGTGGAAGTATGAGGAGATAAAAGAGATCTTTCTCATGGCCTTCTGATCCATCCTTAACCACAAACGAGTATATGCTGTGAATCACCCAAGGAGCCAAGATCACATGCTGCAGCAAACCCGGCCCACATCACACTTCAAGTAATTAGTACAACACAAAAATAAAGGACCTTAAGAGATATTGAGACTTAAGAATGCACATGAAATAAGAATGAGACTTCAGAGATGGGGGAGAGTTGGTGATGAAGAGACCTTAAAGCTTCCAAGAGGTGTCCATGGCCAGTCAGTGAGAATTCCAGGAGTGGAAGCCATATTCTTCTTTGCTTGCTACTCTGAATAGTTACGAGTGTAGCTTGAATTGGATCAAGAGGTGTTTATATATATGTATAAACTGTACTTAAATATGGATCACTGGGTTAGAGTTTTTTCTGTGTACATGTGGGAACACTGAATCTTTGTATGTGTGTGTGGCGGTGTCTATAAATGCAAGCCATTTTCATTACGTACTCTACGTTTATAGATATATTTTGTCAACATGTCCAAATATATGGTCCAGTAGTAAGGTGGCATTAAATGGTTATAAGTTATGCAGATGGGTGATCAAAATTTATTTATTACAGAATTAGGTCTATATACCCACTTGTATAGTTTGATGATTTATTTTAAAATACCAAGAAATTAAGGAAAAGGTCATCAAGAAAATAATGTGGAAATTTAACCAATTTTCGACTGAAATCGTATGTTTTAAGAAAAATAAATGATAAAATTATAGTTAGATCCTAAGATAACAACTCAATATGCTAGTGATTGTGATGGGTCGAAATAGAAAAGGTATATGAATCTTGGAAGAAAACGAAGGAGTTTTTTTACAATTTCGTTTAGCAGTATTATTTTTTAACTAAGGTTTTATTTGGTTAGCAAATTTGGGACCATGGATTTGAGATTATTCCCATATTTGATAAGCACATTATTGAAAATGTGCTACTTTTTACATGAGTATAAAAAATGAGATACCCATAAAGGGAAAAATTTGAAACCCTTGAACCCTCTTGGATTTGCTCTTCACATCACTTAGAAAATTATCTATCGATCTGAATTCTCACTACAAGAAAAAAAGGTTTGGGAGAGGAACGAAATTCGTCGCCCAAAGTCGAGTTTCGTCGCCCAAACGCGCGTTTGGGCGACGAATTGCGTTCGTCGAGACTTTAGCCGCCCAATCTTTGGCCGCCCAATCTTAAAATGATATAACATACCAAAAATTCCGGACTCTGAAAATGAGTGCACAACCACTGCCACTGATCAAGCCGAGATGCCATCTCCGAAGGAGGGCTGGCCAATGTCTCAGCTGCCGATCCAAACATGTTATATTCCCTGTGCAGCTCGTGATTCCATTGTGTGTAAACTTTTCTCAATAACTTCTCCATATGCCTAGCTACATCCGGATCCTCCATCCGAATGTCATAGTTTACCTGAAAAAAAAATTATTAAATTGTTAGGAATGATAAAATTAATCATTTTGTATTAATCAAAATATACTCACAGAAATGGAGCCCATAATGCTCCTCTTGATGGCGTCATCAACATTTTCCCAACTGGGGAAAAGCATGGGGCATTCGGAAAACATGCTACAATTAAATTAACAACAGATTACAACTACAAAGAGTATAAGTAGAAGTCACAGCACAATGCCACAATCCATTGACTGAAGGGAAAACATGCTGCTAAAATAGATATAGAGCATAGCATAGCTACCAAAATGTACAATGCTAAGAATCTCCACCTTCAAAACTATATCAGCTAGTCAATGTCACAAGAGTATGTGCTACTGTATAGGTGGAAAAAATGACTGATGATAGTCCATTTACAAACTGCTAGACAAGTCAATAATTTGGAGCTCTTAGGTCAGTTTTGACTTTTGAGTATCTCAACAGTGCAATTATAAAGACTAGTAGACTACTGCTGGCTTACCGGAGTTTATTGACATCAGAAATTGAAATTGGTGAACAGTCATATCAGGAGATCATAACCTTTTGCCTGTTAATTTTTATGCCCCTAACTCATAGCAAGTCTTTCACGCTAGGCATCATATTCTCTCTTTTTTTCAAATATAAGAGAGCAGAGGCACACCCTGATTTTACTAACTAATGTATGTCCAGGTAATCAATCAATATGACACTCACTTCCATCCTCTTGAGAGTTTCAGTGCCTACCTCACTTGTAAAACCCATTATAATTTTACAATGTGTTAAAACTTTGACACCCTTCTCCTCTGCTTCAAGTATGGCTTCCTCAATCAAGCTGTTGATGGCTTCATTTTGCCATTGCATGAAGTACTGCAATTAATTTATAAATAACACATCATCACATTAATTAACTCTATATTGGGGGTTTAAAACACAAGAAATGAATTAATTACTAACTAATGTTCTCACTTGCACGGTGTATTTTGGTATAGCCCAAGTCTGCACTTTGAGTTTATCATCAAAGCGATTCCTCTCAAGCACAAAAGTGCGACCATAAAACCAAGTGAGCAACATGGACCACAATGTCACAGGCCACATGAGCCACAAGTACCATTTTGATGATGTGTGTGGCTTGGAGGCCAAGCCAGCAAATCCTATAGGTAGGTGGTAGATGGAGTCAGGTGTGGTCAGATGGGTTAGATGAAGGACATCGGACGATTCCTCCTCTCTCTTCAGTGAAGTCTCATACAGAGTATCAGTAGACTTGTCCATGGTGCCATAAATGTAATCGTAGATTGGCATGAAGAGGGAGTAGTTGGTTCGAAATTGTGTGTGATGCAAAGAGTGGTACCTGCATATTTTTGCATGTGGGTTTGAGTTTCAATCAAACATCGAATAGATAGGCTATAAAAAATAAAAATAAAAAATATTACTCGATCATTAAATTTTTTAACACAATGTAAAATATATATTACTCCTAATATTCGAATATAGGGGGTGAGACTCTGAACCATTGAGCGTTTATAAAATTTAGAGATCCAAAACTGACCCTGCAAATTACTCCAAAAAATGTAATAGACAGCTAGATTCAAAAAAAAAAATCTATAATAAATGTAAAGATCAAAACCAACACAACTATGATGATGCTGATAAATAGTGACGGTGATAAAAAAAAAATCTATAGCATTATGATAACTAGCCTCTCGACATGCGCTCTCGCGCGTGTCAATTGGCTCTTTTTATTGTGCATATGTTGAATTCATTTGTTTACGATTTGGGTGGATGCTATGTTTTTTGTGGGTGCCCGGCATGTTGATGGTCTATAATTTGATGCTCTATTTGAGAGACTTATTACTAATTGAAACTAAATATAAATCCCAATCAGATAATTGCTAAATGTAAATTTAATTTCTTGAATTGGCGCTAAATGTATTTGGACCATTGCTAAATTGACCTATCACTGAATTGAACACATCACAAAATTTGAAGTTAAATCTATAATAAACTAATGTCTAGCATCTCGGTGAGCGCGTGAGAATTGGCTTTTTCTTTTGTATGTATTTTAAATATTCTTTTTAATAGTAAATTATGTTTCAGTACACAACTATGATAAAAAGAGCCATGTTCTTGTTCAAACCAACAGAATTGACTCAATATTGCCATCCTGGTGAAGACCTCTGCTGTTCGGTTTATTATTCCTTGGATGACAATGCAATTGAAGATTATGACAATTTGTATGCAGATTTTATATAAGTTCAATAACACAAAGTTGAAAGCTATTTGTATGGATTAATGTATTAGATCTTCTTTTCCTTTGACTGATATTTGAGTCACCTTATTTGAACTATTTGGGATTGTAAAAAAGAGATGCTTAAGTGTAAAAGCTAAATATTAAATCAACTCGCACATGATCAGCAACCACATTTCACTAAACAAAACGAATTACTGTTTTTCCATTTCATTGCCACCTCTCCATTTTTATGTTTTCAAATTAGTTCATGCAGACCAACACAAACAAAAAGAGTCAAATCATAATGAATAATATTAGTGTGTCAATTGCTTATGCAAATGAGTCTTTGGAAGAAAATAATCAAGTCTCTTGAAGCAAAACAACATTTAGATCTTATTTCTGAAGTGAAAAGAAGAATTAGAGAAACCAAAGTATCAAAGTATCCTAACAGGGACATAAATAATCAAAACATTTGTTACAGAAATCGACCATTAAAAATATGTTTTGTTATGGAGGATCAGAAACCTGGAGAGCATATTGAAGATGGAAATTGACTTTGAATGCCTCTTCAAAGCCCAATCCTTCCCTGTTAATATGCATACATAGTGAAAATGAAATGGCTTAATTTATGTGGCTAAGGCGGGTCCTAAAATATTTGAAAGCAGTGTTAACCAATTAGGAAAATGATCGAGAAGCTTACAAAGATTAATCCTACAAATTACTGAATTGGTTTTCTTTGAAAGCAAGATACAAATTGAATGTCATGGCAAGCTTCCTGCACCATGGGGAAACATATTTATTTAAAGATAGAAGAAGCATACCACAAAAGAGTTGTAATATATGAAAGTAACTCATTGTTCTATGTAATTTGCAGAAAATTTGATGAAACACAATCAAAATGCACAAACATACCCTCCAGAAAAGTAAATATATATCCCGATGTAAGTAAATACCTAAAATCTATGAAGAGAAAAATGGAAGAGACCCACATATGTACTTGCATAGATATAAAAAGAAGAAAAAATTGAGCGACAGTCGCTGAAGAGTTTGCCTCTTGGCAGTCACTGAAGAGCTTACCTAGGATTCTAGGAGGGGTAAGGTTGCATATTGGTTCAAGAAAATGGAATGGGAAAAAAAAAGTGAATTCTCACCTGTTTGCCTTAATTGGTTCATCTACTCATTTGCATCACCAAGCATGAAACATTGGTCCCTTAAATGACAAAAAACAAAAAATGATTTACTAACAGAGGAGTTAGAGAGATAAGGGGTTGTTAGGCCAAAAACAATGACCAAATGATCGCCAATTGAGACTAAATGTAAATCCAAATCAAACTCAGACCCAAATCAAATTGAGAGAGAAATGAAGTGAGAGAGATTATCAATCGATGGCCGGTGGAGAATATTCAACGGTGGCAATGGTGGCTGGCGATGTGTAAAATTTAGGCTTAATTTGGAGAGAAGAAAATGGGGGCCTGGTGAAAAGGGTGAGGAGAGGGTGGATGGAAGTGGAGTGCGGGTGGAAGAAAATACCATATGAACTGAAATTGAGAGAGAGTTTTGATGGTGTTTTTTTTCCATTTACAAAGCCACCTAATAGTTCATAATGATCACCATTTACAGAGGTATTCCAACCAAACACATCATATTCAACATTAATAGGCTTGTGATTTCTGAAACTTGATTAACCAAATATAGTAATTAATGAAAGAAAATAAAAACAAAACATTGAATCAATATGAAGGATGAGACATTTCTTATTTGTTTGCAGAACAAAAACCATTATAGTAGCATATGGATGAGATACCAGTTTAAATCTTCGCAAGTAGTTGTCTTCCACACGTGTGAGAGCTCAAGGTGCGAAGAGAGAATTTGTGGAGGGTGAATATGCAGTAGAAAAAAACTGAAGGTGATGGAGGTGGAATGTGGAGACCGGAGAGTGGAGACTCAGAAACAACGTGGGATAAAGAAAAGGGCAAAAAGAAAGTGAGTGGAAGCGAGAGTGTGCCAGAAAATAAAAACTTGATTTATTTTTTATTTTTACTGTCTTTTTACTCTTTTGCCCTTTAATAATGAAATCATTAAGTTTTAACAAATTTAAACAGAGTATGGTTTTTTGGGAATATTTGAAAATTTCACCAAAAGGAAGCCTTTGCTTTATATATATAGATGAGCATTACATGTTCATGGTACATGTTGGCAACTTGGCATTGAATTATAAGTTCTATCAGCCCAGCTCAATAGAGTGGAAATTAGGACCGAAGTGACTGATGCCCAACATCATGTGAAATCCACTTAAGGCCTGGCCCACCCATTTATTGTCCAATGGATATTTCATAAGTACTCCAACCAAAAACCTTCTATTAGCCTTTTTCCATTAATTGAAGGTAGGTTACAACGTTAACTGACAAGAAGGACAAGTGCAAGTGCTTTAACTTCCTAAGTTGTTGGATGAAAATCCACCGGATAAAATCTTGAACCATCAAATCAAATTTCAAAATTTTTGATTTATAAATAAATAAAGTTATTATTTGCACTTTAAAAATATGTGAATACACTTATACACCAAAAAAATTTGAAATGATAGTTTTAGAATGCATTTATCATTTTTTTTAAATTAATTGAAATATCAATATTTTATTAATTAGTATTCTTTTATCGGTAAGAGACTAACATCTTATGTACTAGATTACGTGGTAATTAAAAATTAACAAATTTCTTAGGGTCTTTAGTATTGTTGGTTGGTTTTCTATTTTAACCATTTCATCCAAGGACTTAGAATGTGGTAAATTTCGTACCCAAAAGAACTAGGGTCACTTTGTACCACGTCACTTGGATATTAAAGGTTGGAAAACTTCTTTGTACGAACACTACTCGACCCCCACAATATATTTATGGGTGAGTTGATCGATCTTCTAATTAATTAAGTTGTAGCTAGCCGCTCGCAAAACACATTAATACAAAGGTTTAGGATTCCCTCTACCCCCACAATATATTTATTATGATATTATATATATCTTGACACGTGTATCTCTCTACTAGGCTAGGATCCAGATCTAGGGTCCACAACAATGTCTATCCTCAATTCTTAGTAAAAGATTTATATCACCTCTTTTTTTCAATAAATCATGTACAAGGAATCAAGTTTTTCATTGTATATATTCTTAATTGTGGATTAACCTGCAGATAGGTCTTATTCCAATTGAAATTTTTTAAATTTGTAAAAGGAGAAATCAAATTGGAAATTTTTTTTTATTACATCGGAGAGAATTGAACTCTGTACTTAGTCTAATCTTATCCTTTATTTCATCTACTCTCACCCTTATCATAACCCTGGAGAAACACTATATATCTATAATTTAATGTTTTTGGCCAGTGTATTTGTGTAGGGAGAAATACTAAAGATATCCTATTTTCGTACAATATTATTGGATTGCACATATGTGTACTCATTTTATTAAATATTATTATCAGATGTTAATTAACATATTTATCTCACAATATATGATTAATATAGTCCAAAAATTTAGTTTTATAGAGAGAGGGAGAAGGTGAGAGACTTACGAAGGGGTATACATGATGTATTTGAGAGGAGGAAAAATAGAGAAGACCCACTTTGGAATGATCTCGAAATTGCAATGTCCCATATTGTTCATCAAGTCAATAAAAGTCATGTAAACAGTAAGGCTTCCAATAGAGGCTGTTCTAGCTAGTGATCAGTGTTGTCACTATTGGTATTGCGAACAGAAAGAAATATACTATGTGCTCCGCAAATGGGTGAATCACAGCTGCAACAATTAACACAGATATAAAACAATTAATACATATATATATATAAATTTGTTCATCTCAATATTTGCTTCATTATTAATGTTAAATAATTAATTGTTATTGGTAAATGTTTTAATTAATCACTAACATTATTATTCAACGTTTTCACCTACCATCCCGGGAAAAAGAAAACAAAAACCATTGAGACAAAAAACAACAATTTCACCTACAAGTAATTGGCTCGGTGACAATTGAAGAATGGTGATGAGAATGGTAGCGAGAATAAAGGAAGTGATGGTGAAGTGCTCTGTGAAACCAGTAGTAGAGGAACTCCACTGCACCAGCATGTAGTAGAAATGTAATAAGAATCCCATCTGTCCTCCATAGTGACACGTTTTGACTCCCAGGCAGGTGCCTGCTCCCTATGTAGAAGAGGATTCCGCTGAGCAATATTTGGTCATCCCTATACATGTCCAAACAATAAATAATTACAAATAGGTAAATAAAAAACCCAAATTACATCACCACTTTCTATTAATTATATAGGGTAAGGTTCATTTATTGATCTAATTCTCAGTCTAAACCCGCATTTTTCCAAGAATCTACATAATCAATGGTTCATGTTAAGAGTTTTATTTTATTATTATTATACTGACCAATTTCTTTCTCTGTCAACTTGCTCAAATTCAAGACCCTTGTCAAGAATCCGGGCTTTGCCTTTGGCAGTTCGATAGCGAGAAAGAGAGATCCATAACTGGTTGTGGATCATCCTCCAAACCATAAGTGGAAGTATGAGGAGATAAGAGAGATCTTTCTCATGGCCTTCTGATCCATCGTTAACCACAAACGAGTATATGCTATGAATCACCCAAGGAGCCAAGATCACATGCTGCAGCAAACCCCATATCACACTTCAAGTAATTAGTACAACACAAAAATAAAGGACCACATGCATACTTATATATCATGATAATTAATGAGGATACTTAATTACATATACCTATATATTGCATGATGATGCATAATGAAGTGTGTATATATGATATAGCAAACCGTGTGCTAGTAATCAGCAAATCAATACAACTTTGCATATATGAAAATCTATAATGAGCACTGTGAGACATCCTTGTTTACGGATGATCAAACGATTACGAATTTGACTGATTTTTTACAAGGACGGCTCTTAAAAAAGAACCTAAGAAATAGACGATCCTGATTATTGGATTTTCCACTCTGTAATTACTGTGTGGTTAGGTGAGCGTAGGGGTGTGTTTCGGACGGATCGGATCGGAAATAGGGTGTTCCAATTCCAATCCACAAAATTTCGGAATAAAATTTATATTCCAATTTTCATACCAAAAAATCGGAATTTCAACATCTCATTCCAATTCGGAATTTTCGAATTTTTTCAGAATTTCACATTTTCGTAACTTTCGGATAAAAATTTGAAATTTTCAGATAAAAAATCTGAATCTTCACATTACTTTTTGTGATTAGTAAAAAAAAATTAGTAATTACACGTACAAAAAATGTGGGTGCTTTTGTTAACATTTATGTTATTATGATACACATATATTTATAATATACATATGTTTATATTAATAGTATTAGTTATTTTTTTTAATATATATATGTGTGTGTTTGAAGCAAATAACAAATTAATGAAACATATAGTAAAAACATACTAAATGATATAATATTAATATAAATACAGAATAAATTGGCATAATTTCAAAAATATCGAATCGGAATGCCTTTAGAAAATTTCAGATCGGAATTCGGTTGGAGTTGCCGTTGGCGGTCAAGTACAAACTATCTCATCCTCGTGGGTTGCGGCATCAAAAGGTAAGCTCAGTCTCATCTCTCCTGGGTTCTCTCTTTATCTCTGTCCTCTTCTCTCTATCTCTCTGTCCTCTTCTCTCTTGTTGTTGTTTAGGTTTTTCTTCAAATTAGGGATTTTCATAGGTTCGTTTGCTTCTCGAAATTAGGGGTTTTCTTGGTTTTCAATTTCTCTCTCTTTGGAAAAGGATATTGTCACGTATTTAATTCACTAGGAGGATCTGTTACTAAGATAGATTTGCTAGGAAACTATCTTGCTATGTTTACAAGTTTTGTTCACATGGATTTGTATTTTGACTTTGTGTTGGGATCTTTCCCTTTGTTTCCTTTCTTGACGTTATATTGTTAACTAAATTCATTGGTTAGTTGATCGATGATTTTTAATTTCAGTTTGTGTTCGGGCTCAATCACCATAAATTTCCTTCGATCATCCTAGATGAATATTTATAGGTGATTAATTGGTTGTGGGTTATTTGTAATTTTGTATGTCTTGGTGAATCTGAAATTGAGTTTTCAATATATACGGTGGCAGTATGGAGGCCAAACAGGCAACATTGTAGTTTGGATGGGAGATGAACTGCACAAGATCCCTGTTTTGGATCTTAGTAAAACGAGTAGCTTTTCAGATTGGTTTAGATTTTCTAAGATTTTGCAGTGTGGCAGGTTTCTTGTTGTTGTCTGTATACAAAATTCCTTCACTAATTAAAAGGAAATAATGTTTATTTGGGGGCTGAACTTGTTTTATTTCTTTGCAGGGCCTTTAAATTTTATTTGCTTCCGGGGAAATCATTTATACCCAGAGTTTATTGGTATATGCCTATATGGTAAGGGTGCAACGTACTGTCAGAAAAAGGAAGGAAAACCTTTGATCTCTGCTTTAAGCAACTTAAGGCTTTTGCAGGTAACTTTTCTCTGTTTTTTTTCCTTTTATTGTGCAGCCAATTTTCTTGTAGTAAAGTATATCAAATATACTTGACATGTACTTTGTGGTTGGTTTCAAGAATATGAAGGGCTCACATATGCTTGAACTATACTAAAGGCAAGAATAAATTGATTTCCTGAAGAGAGTGCTTGAACTATAATGAAAGCATCTAGGGTGATGTAGTATTTTGCATTATCATGCAATTATGGGACCAAGCATATCCATTGTAAATCTTACTATTATTAACTACGAAATGAGTTGCTTAGTTGCTTATAATAAATTTGTTTTGTTATGGTTATTTATTTCAATTTGTGCTATAATAGATATAAGATTTAATTTATGTAAATTTAATAATGAAATATGAGAATTAAAATAAATTCTCGCTGTAGAGGACCTATGAGTATATTCTCTTAGTGCAATACTTAAACTTGTAGCTTTTATTTGTCTAATTAATTGCTATAAAAATAGTCTGTAGGGATGAATGATGGCCCATAAATGGTACAAGATAGATAGTTGGAGAAAATGGATCTACTGCTTTCAGTATAATGAACTGTAGATACTTTAGTCACGAGATAAAGAAAAATGGAAGATTAATTATCTTGTTCGTTGTCATGTTAATTTCTTGAACTAACTTCTATTATGAAAAGTCTGTTAAAGCATGCAAGCTTCTACTTAAGATGTAACTCCATTAAATCATGGAGGAACCAATTTTGGAAGATCATCTTCTGCATTTGTGGTGACTAGTTATTATGATAAAGCTCTTCTTGATGAGTATGGTAGGATTTTGTACACTTTTTTTTTTTCTCAGCACACATTTGCATGATTTGGTATTGAGATTTGACAATTTATCTGATGAGTTATGCAGGTTTCAAAAAGCAACCAAAATGGGGTCATCTTAAGGAATTGCATGCTGCAGTAAAGTTATCCTCCATTCCTCTACTTTCTGGAGAGCAAACTAATGTCACTTTGGGTGAACTACAAGTTGTAAGTACACTGATGAGAACTTCTGAGCATTTTCTTTCCCAATCATTAATTTCTTTCAAGCAACTTAACCAATTGAGTGAAGTAATATATACCGGTTTCGATGTTTTTCCACTAGGCCTATGTCTTCAAAGCAAAGTCCGGAGCATGTGCTGCTTTCTTGGTGAACAATGACCCCAAAGATGTCACTGTCCTTTTTCAAAAAGCTTTATAGCAGTTGCCTCAAAAGTCGATTAGTATCCTACCAGACTGCAAAACGATAGCCTTCAACACTGCAAAGATATGCACACTGTCACAAAATCAAACCATGTTATAGATATGCCTTACCTTTCATAGAATTTCACATACTGCAGCAATTATTTCATAAATTTGTTGGTTACTCAAATGGCTCCTTCAACAGGTAAGCACACAACATGATACAAGATCATGGCTGTTAAGTCAAAAATTTGATTCCATTGGGAACTGGGAAGAGTACGGAGAAGCTATTCCTAATTTTGAAAACACCTCAATGCGAGCAAATGCATTATTAGACCAAATGAGCACAGCAAAAGATAAATCTGATTATCTTTGGTACACTTTCAGGTAAACCATCAACTAGACTGAGGAGTTGGCTGAACTTGACTGAACCATGTCATTTACTGATATCCTTGCAATTTACTGTGTAAATGCAGCTTTCAGCATGATTCGCCTAATGCCCAATCCATATTAAACGTGCAATCGTTTGGACATGTCTTGCCTACCTTTATAAATGGAGTGTTTGTAGGTAAATTTTGAATCTCATTATAGATAGTCTTTGATTTGATGGTTGAAAGTGGATTATATATCCCTTCCTCCTTCTTATCCACACCTATCGCTCAGATTAGGTAGGCATCATCCAAAGGGGGAAAGATTTTGGGAAAGGAGTGGAAATTTCCTTCTGTTCAAACTGTATTAGATACAATCTGTAGTGAGAATGCCATATAACAAGTTTTCGAAGTATTCTACCAAAACTTTCTAGGTATTCCATGGTTTTTTTTTCTCATTTATCACAAATTCCACATAATTATTTGGAAATGCCTCCCTATTTTTTAGGATCTGCACATGGAAGTCACATGAATACAAGTTTTTCCTTGGAGAATAAGGTTACTCTAACAAAGGGGAAGAACTACATCTCCTTACTTAGTGTAATGGTTGGATTGCCGGTATTTTTTCAATCTCAATTCTCTGATTATTTTTTTCCCATCACCTTTTTTTCAATTATCATAGCAAAGAAACACACACAATGTAAAGTCACAATTATATTTGTAACTTGTGATTGTTGTCTGCATGCAAGAACTCAAATTTACTTTTTATGTGAAGGATAATGGAGCTTATCTGAAGCGTAAAGTTGCTGGAGTGCATAGTGTAAGCATTCAAGAGAAAGATTTCAACAAAGACTCATGGGGCTATTAGGTGATTTTATCTTGAGCATCTTATCTTTGTAAGCAAAGGTTCAACTTGCTTATCCTTAAAAATGACTCTTTCATAAATTTTAAATTGTATTTTATGAAGGTTGGGTTGTATGGAGAGAAGTCACAAATCTATACAGATCTTGGATCAAAGAAAGTTCAATGGAGTAAATTGGGAAGCTCTGCTCATCAACCACTCACCTGGTACAAGGTAGGAATACTGGTTTATATTAATGTTGTGTCACTATATGTTCTGCAAAATGTGCTAACAAATACAATGTTAATAAAAATGCAATGTACAAGAACCAATTCCTTCAAATTTTGCACAAATAATTGAAATATATCTTAGACTTGGTTATTATAGATGTTTCTAAGTTATTGTCTCTACTCTGCATAATCTCTTTGATTCATGGCTAATTGGCAGATTCTATTCGATGCACCAGCCGGAGATGACCCTGTTGCATTAAAGGTGTTAGGGTTTGTGGGGTTGAAGGGGTTAAAGGAGGAGATTGAATGGGTCTTTGCCTCTTCTTCATGATTGAGAGGGTTCTGAGTTGCAGTGAGAGCATGAAATGCTTGGTAGGAAATTGGAATGTCAGGTCTGACTCCCCCCTCCAACACATAGAGGGGGAAAGAGGGGAGAGGTAAGAAGGGAAATTTGACATTGGGCTTCATCCAGGGTTATTGTTTGTTACATGTGTGTTATAATTTAAGAGTGCTACTATTTGCACACCCTTGCATATGAGTCGCAGGTTAGAATACTTACTCATATTGGGACAGTTAACTGGTATATTTTGATATCCTTTGTACAGTTCTAACTTAGGAAACTTGTAAAAGGAAATTACAGGAGGAAGGGATGGCCTAGCTAGGATACTAGTTTGTTGCTGGTTTTTAAGACTTTGTTTTCTGGCTTTGCATCTTTTTAATTTTTTCTGTGTATGTGTACGTGTTTGGGTTGGTGCTGTGTGCATTAAAGAGTGTGTTTGGGTTGATGGTCTGCATTTCTCTTCTATTTCCATTATTTTTAACTTGCATTATTGCTGAACTCTAGGCTAATATTGTGACTACTCATTTATACTTGCATGATTGATCTGACCATTATTTCATATACTTTTATACTCTTGTTCTTGGATTATTGTTATGTTTTAGGGTGTTTTTAGTTCGTTTTAATTTAGTTTTATATTTTTATAGGTTTGAAGAGTAAAGAGGAGAAAACAAAGCAAAATGGAATATTTTCAGAGTAGAAATTACTGGGCAGATCAGTCAACTTCGCGGAATAAACTGCACTTCCTCGGAACAAACCAGATGTCGTGCCTTATACCGTTGGAAAGATACGGATGTTAGCTTTCCGAGGAATTTTACGGTTCGTGATTTGCATTTTTCTAGGAGAAGTTATGGCTATTTGACTGAAGGCAGTTCAGGCAGAAAATTTTGTGCGAAAATGCAAAGTAATTCTTTTTAGATTTCTTTCTTGGAACCCAATTGATGTTATGTGTATTTGGGAAGTATCTAGAGGAATCCAGGTTTATTATTTAAGGTCTAATCCTATTTTTGTTGGGATTTTGGGTGCCAAACCATCAATGACAACTCATCATAAGAATAATCCAAGTCCAACAAGGAAAGTCTTTACCAAAGAAGAAAAGGATTTGTTTCTTATTTAAAGGAAGGAGATCATCATCTTTAGGGGTTCTTTTGGGGAAGAAGGAGAGACAAGAAGTGGCTGCCATCATTGTTTTCTTCCATCCGTCGTCATAGTTCATAAGTTTTTAATGCTTTCTAGGTTTTTAATTATGTTTTCTTTAAACATGAGCAACTAAACTCTTTTTCTAGGGATAGGATGATGCCCTAGCATGAATGTTTATGGTTTTTAATATTTATTTAATGGATTTTTAGTTTCTTTAGATGAATGCTTAATCACTGTTTTAACTGTTGCTATTTGTTAAGTTCTTTGACTGCGCACCTTAGGGCTTTGCATCTAGTAAATTTGAAGTTGAATTTGAGGCTGAGAGGCAATATAATTTGAATTAGCTTCTTGTGGTTGAGTGTGGTAAATTACATTGTTGCTCGAGAGAGAATAATGATTTGCTTGGTTCTCTTGTTTTCTATAGCGTAATGAATCCTATTTGTTAAATTTGTGCCTGAGAAGGATAAATTGCATGTTAGGGTATACGACCTTTGCCTGAGAAGGAAAGAATCATGCACTTAAGGAAAACTATGGTCTAAGTGTCTGAGAGGAACTTAGATACGAGAATTATCATCTAAAGAATCAAAAGAATTTGTTGAATGTATTAAAACCTAAACTGGATTGCTTGTGGTTGATTCTGAATCCCTAGTTCTTCCAATTGATTGTTAAACCATAATATTGTATTTTCATTAGTTTACTTATTATTCTTGATCCTTGTTTTTAATTGTTGCGTTTTCATTTGTTCTCATCATAAATCATCACAATACTCTTCTCAAAGTCATTTTTAATTTTCAAGTTGTGCTTATGTTTATTAGATCTAAATAAGGAATTTGAGTTTTTGAATTAAATTAATAATCCTCGTGGGTACGACAACCTTTTATCCATATACTATATTACATCCACCCTGTATACTTGCAGGATTTCCATCAAGTTTTTGGCGCCGTTGCCGGGGATTATTTAATTTAGTTTAGAATTTGGATTTCTAATTTTCATCTAATTATTTTTGTTTCTTAGTTAGTTTAGGAATAAATTTTTTTTAGTGTTTAAAAAAAAAAAAAAAAATTTATTTTGACTTTTCTTTCCTTTCTAGATAAGGAGCTGAATCTTTTTTTTTTTTTTTTTTTTTCTCTTTTTGTTTTGTGCCCATTTCTTAGATACAGCAAGAAGGAGAAATTTCTCTTCCTTCCAAAGGTGTGCACGTGATTTCTTTTGGGCAAATGGGCTGGAATTGAAAAGGGAGAAGAAAAGGAAAGCTCATATAGTTACAAAGGAGAACTCGTTTTCCTCGCAGCGTCAAGAAGAGCCCATTCCTTCACACAACCACCAGCAAGAAGAGGAAGTCTCTCAATCACATCGGAACCCATAGCAAGTCACCCATCAGCTCAGACTACACCAGTGTAGTCGCCGTCAGACCCACCATTTTTGCCGGTGACCCAGCTGCTTCTTGTCTCCAAGTTGGTCGCCCCTTTGTTGTCTCGCACCACTATCATCATCCGACTTTGGCATCGCCGGCGAGTTCTTTTCTCCTCTACTCAGCAAGACCCATCAGCTGAGTTGGCACTACCGATTTGAGTCCGAGTCGACGCTACCCAAGACTTCCAGCCACTAGAATTCCTCTCTTCCCGTCGAGCAGAGCAAATGGGTATCACATCTTTGTTTTGACAGCAGCCCACAGCGGAGCCCCGTCGATTAACCGCTCAAAACTTCTGGTGAGTTGATATTTAATTTGAGATTCTAATTAGTTTGGATTTGCTGCCAATCTATTTGAAACAGGGGTAAAAAGCACAAAGTGTATTTGGATTTTATTGGTTATTTTTCGGTATTTGTTGGTACTTTCTGTTTGCCCATTTACTTTGGGGGTCAATAAGTACAAGTTTGCACAAAGTGTATGCACGGGAGACGATCGCTCAATCTAGCGCTCATTCCAATCGATCACGAACTTGAGCACACTCTCCGTAATCAGCGAAGGCAGAAAACGCAGCAGACTATTTTAAGACCAACTATGGGGGATCAACTAATACTACCTAACCCAGAACCACCCAAGAAGCTTCGAGATTACACCGCCCCTGCGGAGTACAGTGCTCCTTCGTGTATTGTCTTAACTCCGATCGTGCAGCGTTTCGAAATTCGTCCACAAACCATTCAATCCTTGCCTATCTTCCATGGAAAAGAAGAAGAAAATCCTTACAACCATCTGAAGACGTTTTTCAATATTTGCTCCACATTCAGCTATGCCGGGATAACTGAGGAACAAGTTCGACTCCGTTTGTTTCCATTCTCGTTGAGGGATAAGGCATTGAATTGGTTAGACTCTCTTCCTGCGGCATCTATCAACTCTTGGACAGAGTTATCCAAGAAATTTCTGAGTAAATATTTTCCTGCTCGAAAAACTAATGCTGTGTTGAATAACATTATGAGTTTCCGTCAACTGGACGGCGAACAATTTCATGAAAGCTGGGAACGTTACAAGGATTTTTATCTTCAATGTCCTCATCATGGGATAGATACTTGGCAGAAAGTCCAGTATTTTTATAGAGGGCTTAAACCTCAGAGCAGGAGTATGGTCGATTCAACAGTGGGTGGAAGCTTAATGGATAAAACTGCAGATGAGGCGATCGATATTTTTGAGACTATTTGTGAGAACTCTGAGCATTGGGACCTTCCTACGACAGATTCTCAAGTTACGGCTCCACCAGTAACAAAGAAAGGAGGCATGTATGAAGTTAATTCTAGGACAGGTTTGGAAGCACAGGTTGCAGCTCTAACAAAGCTTCTCGCACCATTAGTGACCAAGGTCACAGCACAACCATGTACTTTGTGTGCTAGCATAGCTCATGACACCGCAAATTGTCCGTCGAATCCTACATTAGAAGATGTGCAAGAGGTCAATGCATTCAATGGAAGGCCGCGGAATGATCCTTATTCAAACACTTATAATCCAGGGTGGAAACAACATCCTAACTTTTCTTGGAGTAACTCACAGAATACCTTGGGACAGTCTAATTTTTCAAGGCCGTATCAGCAATCCTATCAAGCTCCTCCAGTGCAACAAGAGGACCCTTCTATCAAGGAGATGTTAACTCAGCTCGTAAAGGAGACGTCAAGCTATAAACAAGAGGTAGCATCACTGAAACAAAGCCAATCAATTTTGGAGAAGAGTCAGTCAAAGCTCGAGGTTCAATTAAGTCAAATAGCTACTGCTGTGAGTAGTTTGGTGAGAGGACAAGGACAATTTCCTAGCCAAACCGAAGCTAATCCAAGGAATAATGAGCAAGTTCAAGCTATTACAACTTTGAGGAGTGGAAAAATAATAGATAACAAGGTTGGAAATCATGGAGAGATGGAAGAAAGAAAGGTCGAATCTGAGCATGACAAGCACACAACTAGCCTTGCTAAAGCTGCCAAATCAGACCAGCAAGTGTCCTTTAGTTCCAATGCAGACCAACAGGGTTTTAAAACTGCTCCATTGCAGCAAGATACCTTGCCCAGCCCTCCAATAACTTCTTTGCCTTTTCCTCAACGTGCAAAACAAGCAAGGAAAGAGAAGAACATGGGAGATATTCTAGAGCAATTCAAGAAGGTGCAAATTAATATTCCTTTGCTAGAGGCTATCAAACAAATTCCTTCTTATGCAAAGTTTTTGAAAGATTTATGCACCAACAAAAGGAAATTTGATGAACATGAAAAGGTGATGTTGTCAGAGGAAGTTAGTGCTGTGCTTCAAAGGAAATTGCCACCGAAACTCAAAGATCCTGGCAGCTTTACAGTACCATGTACGATTGGAGCAAGGAATTTTGACAGAGCATTACTGGATCTGGGAGCAAGTGTGAACTTAATGCCTTATTCCGTTTATGAACACCTTGGTTTGGGTGAGCTGAAACCTATTTCAATATCTCTACAATTCGCGGATCGTTCTGTAAAATATCCAAGAGGCATCATTGAGGACGTACTTGTCAAAGTTGATGAATTTATTCTCCCTGCTGATTTTATTGTTTTGGACATGGAAGAAGTTGAAATTCCGGACCGCGAGCTACCTCTCATTCTTGGTAGACCCTTCATGGCCACTGCAGGTACGAAAATTGATGTTAAAGAAGGGTTACTAACCATGACTGTGCAAGATACTACTGTAAAATTTCAAGTCTTTGAGGCTTTGAAGAAACCCATGGATCTTTATGATTGTTTTCATGTGGAAGCTGTGGATCGCATAATTGAGAATACATTTATTGAATCAAGCTCCACCGATCCTCTAGAAGTTTGCCTAACTCAACATGGCATGAACTTTGACAAAGTCTCAGTACTAGCAGCAGCCCAAGAACTCCAAGCTGTGAACTCTTACCCTCCTACAAGCCATCCTAAGTTTGAAGTATTGCCATCTTCACATGCCAAACTCGTTCCTTCCATCATCCAACCTCCAACACTTGAACTGAAACCCCTTCCAGAGACTTTAAAATATGTATATTTGGGTGATTTAGAGACTCTTCCTGTGATTATAGCTGCTGACCTTAGTCGAACAGAAGAAGAAAAGTTGGTTCGTGTGTTAAGGGAGCATAAGATAGCCTTGGGATGGACTATTGCTGACATTAAGGGGATTAGTCCGTCAATGTGTATGCACCGAATTTATCTTGAGGAAGATTCTAAGCCTTCTAGGGAAGCTCAGAGGCGTCTAAATCCCAATATGAAAGAAGTGGTACGGGCTGAAGTTCTCAAATTACTAGATGTGGGCGTTATTTATCCTATTTCAGATAGCAAATGGGTAAGTCCTGTGCAAGTTGTACCGAAGAAATCTGGAATAACAGTGGTTAAGAATGAAAATAATGAACTCATCCCACAAAGACTAGTGACGGGGTGGAGAGTTTGTATCGATTATAGGAAGCTGAATAGTGCCACTCGGAAAGATCACTTTCCCTTGCCATTTATTGATCAGATGCTCGAGAGACTTGCAGGCCACAGTCACTACTGTTTCCTTGATGGTTATTCAGGGTATAACCAGATTCCTATCGCTCCAGAAGATCAAGAAAAGACGACATTCACCTGCCCATTTGGCACTTTCGCATATAGACGAATGCCTTTCGGTTTATGCAACGCTCCAGCAACTTTCCAAAGATGTATGATGAGTATCTTCTCCGACATGGTTGAAAGATTTATTGAGGTATTCATGGATGATTTCTCTGTATTTGGGTCTTCTTTTGATGAATGTCTCAATCATCTTTCATTAGTACTTCAACGGTGTCAAGAAACCAACTTGGTTTTAAATTGGGAGAAGTGTCACTTCATGGTGAAAAAGGGGATTGTTCTGGGTCATATCATTTCTTCACAAGGGATTGAAGTCGATAGAGCCAAGGTGGAGCTGATTTCTAAGCTCCCTCCTCCAACCTCAGTCAAGGAAATTCGATCGTTTCTTGGGCATGCCGGCTTCTATCGACGGTTCATTAAGGATTTTTCAAAAATCAGCAAGCCTTTATGTGATTTATTGGCCAAAGACACCGTGTTTAAATTCAATGAAGAGTGCTTAAAGGCGTTTAATACCCTTAAGGCTGAGTTGTCACAAGCTCCTATCATAAGAGCTCCAGATTGGACTATGCCCTTTGAAATTATGTGCGATGCTTCAGATTATGCTATAGGGGCTGTTCTGGGGCAGCGGGTTAATAAGCTTCCTCATGTTATATATTACGCAAGTAGGACTCTTAATGATGCTCAATTAAATTATTCAACAACGGAGAAAGAATTGCTTGCGGTGATTTTTGCATTGGAAAAGTTTAGAAGCTATTTACTTGGCTGCAAGGTGATTATTTATTCTGATCATGCTGCCCTGAGATATTTATTGACGAAAAAAGATGCTAAGCCACGCCTCATAAGGTGGATCCTTCTTTTACAAGAGTTTGATCTTGAAATAAAAGATAAAAAGGGAGCTGAGAATGTCGTTGCAGACCATCTGTCCCGATTAATACATGAAAAAGGGGTCGAGATTCCTATCAATGATCATTTCCCCGATGAGCAGCTTTTCTCCATCGAACAACTTCCGTGGTATGCAGACATAGTTAACTACTTGGCTCAAAAATTTATACCGGCTGATTGGGATAGGCAACAAAGGAAGCGCTTCCTCTCTCAAGTTCGACACTACTTCTGGGATGACCCTTATCTTTTCAAGCATTGCCCTGATCAAATCATCCGACGCTGTGTTCCTCAAAGTGAAGTGCAAAGCATCTTGACGTTTTGTCATTCATATGCTTGCGGAGGTCATTTTGGTGCAAAGAAGACAGCTCTAAAGGTATTGCAAAGTGGATTTTATTGGCCTACTCTATTTAAGGACGCATATGCTTTTGTTATAACATGTGATAGGTGCCAACGAACGGGCAATTTATCCTCCAGATCACAGATGCCTTTACAGAATATTTTAGAGGTTGAATTGTTCGATGTTTGGGGTATTGACTTTATGGGGCCATTTCCAGTATCTCATGGTTATCTCTACATTATTGTTGCTGTGGATTATGTTTCTAAATGGGTGGAGGCGTTGGCGACAAGGACCAATGATCACAAGGTTGTGTTAAATTTCTTGAAAGAGCACATCTTTACCCGTTTTGGTACACCTCGTGCTATCATTAGTGACGGAGGTTCCCACTTTATTAATAAGCCTTTCGAGGCTATCATGAAGAAGTATAACATCACTCATAAGGTCGCTACTCCCTACCATCCGCAGACTAGCGGACAAGTTGAAGTGTCAAACAGGGAAATCAAACAAATTCTGGAGAAAACAGTGAATCAAAACCGCAAAGATTGGGCTTTAAAGGTGAGTGATGCGTGTTGGGCTTATAGGACAGCTTTCAAGACTCCCCTAGGCATGTCTCCCTATAGGCTAGTCTTTGGGAAAGCCTGTCATCTTCCAGTGGAGTTGGAACATCGTGCATATTGGGCTCTCAAGAAACTAAATTTCGACATTAACAAGGCTGGGACAGCAAGGAAGTTTCAATTGAATGAGTTAGATGAATTGAGGAATGAAGCTTATGAGAATGCAAAGATTTATAAAGAGAAAACCAAGATTGCTCATGACAAAGCATTAATTCTGAAGCGTTTTGAGCCAAATCAGAAAGTCTTATTATTTAACTCGCGGCTTCGACTATTTCCAGGCAAACTTCGTTCAAGATGGTCTGGGCCTTTTCTAGTCGTTCAAGTATTTCCTCACGGAGCGGTCGAAATCAAAAACATGACTGATGGCTCCGTATTTAAAGTGAACGGCCATCGTTTGAAACCATATTTGGAGCCTGTCAACACACTAGAGGAACAAACTCAAGCCATTGAGGTCGTGTACCTTAGTGTCCCTTCAATTATGTGAGTGTTGCTGAGTCGGGCTGACGACTTTAAATTCAGCGCTTCTTGGGAGGCAACCCAAGTTTTGGGATGGATGAGATGAGAGCTTGACCTTCGTATTCGCGCGCTGCTGCCAACCATGACTTCTAATACCCAGGGAGCTCTAAACTTAATCTCCTTGATCTGCATATATATATATTTTCTCTTCTTTACTGTGTCTATTTGTTCCTCCCTTATTTATCTGATTCCTTGCATGTTGTTTTCAATCTTTTAACATTGGGGACAATGTTCTATTCAAGTTTGGGGGGGTGTCTTTTAATTTCTATTTGAAAAAAAAAAAAAAAAAAAAATTCGTTTTTGTGTGTTTAGTTGCCTTCCAAATCCAATGATGGGAATAGGAACTTGATCTGCAAGAGCTAGAGGGAACATTGAGCATTGATTTGGGTCTAGATCTTAATTTGTAGTTTTTCATCATGCTTAAATTCTCATTGTACGTAGCCTAGGTTGGTGTGGAACTTTTAATATCTGAAAAACTATGTGAGAACTAAGTTGGACTTGTATAACCCCTGTGAGTATTGAGCCTAGTTGCTTATCTTTGAGAGTGATATTTATTGTTTCATCATCTTTCTTTCTCTTGTATTTTTATGGTCGATCTCATTCTTGAATTGTAACTCTAGAACTTCCTTCAATGCCTCTTGAGACTTTGAATTAATTTGCATGATCTTTAGGAAGTGATTAAGGCATGTAGGATTAACCACTATGACCAAACAAGCTTGTGTCCTTAACATATTATCCTTTAGATAGCCCTTTGTGCCTAAATAAGCCGTTTCTTTCATGAAACCACATCATCCTCAGCCCTGAACTTAAACACATATCCTTACCCTATTTTATGAGATTAGTAGAGAAAAATTGCTGTAAGGGAATGCATGATTATTAATGGTTCAGATTAGTTCTCAGTCAGCAGGTAGCAGTTCAAAGAAAAATTTAGGGGCTGGAAGGTGTTAGAAAGTCAGGGAAATTGTGTCTTGGACATATTTGAGTACACAAATCTTATGTTACTCTGAATATCTGATCTTTGTGACAGTTGCATTAACTATATTGATAATTTTATAGCGATTTGGTTGCTTATCTTTTGTTAAAAAAAAAAAAAAAAAAAAAGAGCACTTTTGATGGTTGACGACATGATGGGTTGAGACTAGTATGTTTTGTTGAGAAGAATAAGGTTGGAGGGGCTACCAAGAAAAAAAAAAAAAAAAATTCGAAAATAAATGAATGAATTGTAGATACAGCCTTGATCCCATCAGGTCTTGAAATCTTTAGTACATGGCATTGATCAATATTCAGATACCATTATTCTTCTTTTGTTTTCACCTCAGCATAAATGTTCATCTGGACCTAAGAATTGTTGGCATTAGAATTGATTTTGGGTTTGGAAAA
Source organism: Dryas octopetala (assembly GCF_963921425.1). Classification (NCBI taxonomy): domain Eukaryota; kingdom Viridiplantae; phylum Streptophyta; class Magnoliopsida; order Rosales; family Rosaceae; genus Dryas; species Dryas octopetala. The sequence continues at coordinate 13,244,359 of NC_141368.1, forward strand.
TTTGAATTCTTATGCAACCTCTAGTTTTGAAGTATTTTCCAACTTACCCTGATCATGCGTTCTCTGCTAATTCCCTTGTGATCATCATTTGCTCTACTAATTTTCATAGAATCTTTGTGATATCCTTATCCTTTCTTTCTTTTGCCCTTACCCCCAAGCCCCATTACAACCATGAGTAAAGACCTTTTGATCTTAGAGATTATGTGAATTTGATCTGTGGAGATAAGGTAAAGAAGGGAGCATATGGAAGCAATTTCCTATCTTTTATTGAGATCATGTTATTTTCAGAAAAAGAGCTTTCTTTTATAATAAATTTATGTGAGCTATTTGTTGTCATTTACATTATTCTTCTCACATAAACATGAGTGAAAAGTTATGGACTAGCTAGAAAATCTGTGTGCTTCATTGTGAGTGTATGTCTTGGTGAGATTTTGGAGTTAAAACTAATTCTTACATGTTTATTTGGATATTGAAGTTCTGCATGATCTCATGACTATTTTACACTATATTTGAGCATGATTGATATGAACTTTGTCTACACGTGATTAAGAGTTCTGATGGACCTGTTTTAATGTTTTATGAACCTTTGATACTCTAATGCTGCACTTTAGTTCTCTGAGGTAATTATTGGAAGGTTTAGGACTTTTTATGGTTTATTCTTGGTGTGTTTGTGTCTTTAATTTCTGTTTTTATTTTGTTTTGTTGCTTGAGGACAAGCAAAGTTCAAGTTTGGGGGTGTTTGATCTGACCATTATTTCATATACTTTTATACTCTTGTTCTTGGATTATTGTTATGTTTTAGGGTGTTTTTAGTTCGTTTTAATTTAGTTTTATATTTTTATAGGTTTGAAGAGTAAAGAGGAGAAAACAAAGCAAAATGGAATATTTTCAGAGTAGAAATTACTGGGCAGATCAGTCAACTTCGCGGAATAAACTGCACTTCCTCGGAACAAACCAGATGTCGTGCCTTATACCGTTGAAAAGATACGGATGTTAGCTTTCCGAGGAATTTTACGGTTCGTGATTTGCATTTTTCTAGGAGAAGTTATGGCTATTTGACTGAAGGCAGTTCAGGCAGAAAATTTTGTGCGAAAATGCAAAGTAATTCTTTTTAGATTTCTTTCTTGGAACCCAATTGATGTTATGTGTATTTGGGAAGTATCTAGAGGAATCCAGGTTTATTATTTAAGGTCTAATCCTATTTTTGTTGGGATTTTGGGTGCCAAACCATCAATGACAACTCATCATAAGAATAATCCAAGTCCAACAAGGAAAGTCTTTACCAAAGAAGAAAAGGATTTGTTTCTTATTTAAAGGAAGGAGATCATCATCTTTAGGGGTTCTTTTGGGGAAGAAGGAGAGACAAGAAGTGGCTGCCATCATTGTTTTCTTCCATCCGTCGTCATAGTTCATAAGTTTTTAATGCTTTCTAGGTTTTTAATTATGTTTTCTTTAAACATGAGCAACTAAACTCTTTTTCTAGGGATAGGATAATGCCCTAGCATGAATGTTTATGGTTTTTAATATTTATTTAATGGATTTTTAGTTTCTTTAGATGAATGCTTAATCACTGTTTTAACTGTTGCTATTTGTTAAGTTCTTTGACTGCGCACCTTAGGGCTTTGCATCTAGTAAATTTGAAGTTGAATTTGAGGCTGAGAGGCAATATAATTTGAATTAGCTTCTTGTGGTTGAGTGTGGTAAATTACATTGTTGCTCGAGAGAGAATAATGATTTGCTTGGTTCTCTTGTTTTCTATAGCGTAATGAATCCTATTTGTTAAATTTGTGCCTGAGAAGGATAAATTGCATGTTAGGGTATACGACCTTTGCCTGAGAAGGAAAGAATCATGCACTTAAGGAAAACTATGGTCTAAGTGTCTGAGAGGAACTTAGATACGAGAATTATCATCTAAAGAATCAAAAGAATTTGTTGAATGTATTAAAACCTAAACTGGATTGCTTGTGGTTGATTCTGAATCCCTAGTTCTTCCAATTGATTGTTAAACCATAATATTGTATTTTCATTAGTTTACTTATTATTCTTGATCCTTGTTTTTAATTGTTGCGTTTTCATTTGTTCTCATCATAAATCATCACAATACTCTTCTCAAAGTCATTTTTAATTTTCAAGTTGTGCTTATGTTTATTAGATCTAAATAAGGAATTTGAGTTTTTGAATTAAATTAATAATCCTCGTGGGTACGACAACCTTTTATCCATATACTATATTACATCCACCCTGTATACTTGCAGGATTTCCATCAATGATCCATTTTTTGAATCATATATATGTGCAGCCATTTGAAAGCCCTTGTTGAATGCAAGAAACGTAGGCCATCTGAAAGCCATCTGAATCATATATATGTGCAGCCATCTAAATTCAATACTTGATGCAATCTTATTAATGCTTTTGGCCTATATTTTCTTAATGCCCTTTGGGATCCTTGCTAAATGCACTTTTCAATACTTTGGGATCCTTGCTGCAATTTTATTAATTAATGCACTTTTCTTTCTTGTTTTCAGTGGAGTCACCTGAAGAACAAGAGGAGCAGTTACACACATGAACAAATAGATGAAGTCCGGGTTGAATGGGAAGATTATGTTTCCATGAATTTTATTTAGACTAACATGCATGTTTTTGGTACCTTTTGGAGCATTTTGTTGTAGATATGAAGATATATACTAGCTAGTTCACATTCAAATCTTTTGTATAGGTAGAATTTAGGCCTAGCTGAATTGCACATGATGAGGGCTATCCATCTTTTTATATGGATTTGTAATCTTATTTTGTTAACTTCATTACTGAATTTGGATGTTGGATTCATTTATATGAATGGAAGAATTTAAGTTGGATTACTTTAGAAGCTTAGTAATTGTTGCGTGGATGCATATTTACCAATTAATTTTTATCAATATCAGAAGCTTATTGCATATCAGATTATGTAAAAATGCAACGATAAGGAATGATGTTTCAACATCATTTAAAAAACAAAAAACCGATATGTTATACACCTTTTATATCCGATTTTAATTACAAAACCGATATGTTATATACCTTTTATATCATATTTTAAGTACAAAACCGATATGTTATGCACCTTTTATATCAGATTTTAAGTACCAAACCGATATGTGATACACCATTTATATCCAATTTTAATTACAAAACCGATATGCTATACTCATTTATATTTGATTTTAAGTACCAAGACGATATTGAATACATTTTTTATATCGGTTTCAAAATTACTAATGATATCATAAGTATCTTACATATCGGAATGCAGTTTTTAAGATATCAGAAATGATTAATATCTGATAACGATGGTGGTATATCATATCAGATTATCAAACAAATACAATATCTAATATAGTATAGACATCAGTGTATAACCGATATGTAATATGGGAGAATAGATATTAGCACTCAATATATCGGTTGGAAACCTAAATAGATATCGGTTTATCACTGATATATATTAAGGTTTTTCTTGTAGTGATAGAAGGATCATTATTGCTTTGTTTGAAACCAATATGGTGGAAAGTCTTGTGAAACTTTTCGAACCAAGCCCGTGGAGCCTGTTTAAGGCCATAAAGAGAACGACGTAGATAGCGCGCAGACATCAGATAAGGAACTACTAGTGACACCTGGAGGAAGCTTCATATAAACTTTTTCTTTGAGATCACCATGCAAAAAAAGCATTTTTCATGTCCATTTGAAAGAGGGGCCAAGATTGTGATGCGGCAACAGCAAGGAGTACGTCTACGAACAGTTGTCATCTTTGCCACAGGAGCAAATGTCTCCTCATAATTAATACCATACTCTTGCTTGTTTCCAAGAGCCACTAAGCGAGCTTTATAACTATCCAACGATCCATCATATTTGAGTTTAACTGAGTAAATCCATTTGCAACCAATGGGTTTGTGACCAACAGGACAAGGAACAATATCCCAAGTATGATTTTCTTGGAGTGCATCCAATTCTTCATGCATAGCTTTCTGCCAACATGGATGTTTTATGGCCTGTGAATATGAAGAAGGGATAAAAGTGGATGACAAAGTGGTAAAAAGTGACAAACGATCAGGAGGCTTTGTTTGACGAGTAGATCGTCGAAGAGAAGGTGCAGGACTTGCATCAGAAGGTGTAGTAATTGGATCAACATGTGAAAAATATTGATCTAGAGGTGCTGGACTTGGATCGGCAGGTGCAATACTTGGATCAGAAATGGATGATGGTGGATCGGAAGGGTCGTCTTCCACACGAGTTGTTGATGTACCTCTTCGCTCATAAACCATTCGAAATCAGAAGTTTTGCAGATGATTGAGTTGATTGCTTGAACTAAGGGATTGAGCCTTTACCTGCGATATCAGCAAGGATACTACAGCTGTTATATGTAATTATAGCATTCATTTGTAAATACTCAATCTTAGGGAGTTTATAGCTATAGTTTTGGTGTATATAACGATAGCATTGTACTAAGGAAGGACACAGAAATATATTTTGAAAATCTTTTTGACACTTTCAAGATGAAGGTTATAACTAGGTTTAAAACCTACAACCATATCCCTTACTTAGTATTTATCATATACAAACTAAACTGGGCTGCACTTGAGGAAGGGTGTTAGCATAGCTTGATATACTTTAATTTTTGATCCATTTCCTGATAGCTTAAGTTTATCCAGATAATTATCTAACATTTAAGTTATAGTCCCACATTGGATGGAATAAATATATATCAAATAAAATGATAAAGAATCAATCTCTACCTGATAATTTCATCTAATTAAAGTGATCTAGAGCAGTTGTTAGGTAGCTTAGTTAGAAGCTGTAGAATTACACATAATTCACCCAAGTTCGATCCCCCTCCTCCAAATCCCAATTGCAAGAACACTACTAGTACTACTAGTGCCCCATATTGTGTGGTGTGCCTCCATGAGGTGATGGAGGGCCAAATGTACCAAAGCTTACCCACATTCAACCATTGCTTCCACGTTCATTGTATTGATGCTTGGTTCCAATCACATTCTACCTGTCCACTATGCAGAACTCAGGTCTCTCTTGTTCATCATTCTCTTTGCTCTTATTCTCTTTCATTTTTGCAATTTTTACTCTGGAAAATGTGTAATTCTCTCAACTTTGAGGTTACTACTAATCCAATATATGTGTGAAAATATCTTTAGCTTCACTTCTTATTTTTCAATTATCTTTCCTTCAAAATATGATTTTTTTATTTATTATTATTTCAATCAAAGCAATATATGCTATAGGGGTCGTTGGGCCGGGAAAGGGACACAGGTTTCGAGAGGGGCCGCCAATGAGGGTGGCAGGGAGAGGGGGGTTGTCATTGGAAATTTGGAAGGAAAGGGAGGAGAAGGTGATCCTGGGTTTTATATTTTTTGGCTGCTGGTTTTTTTTTTTTTTTTAGTATTTTATTTATGGTTCTTCTTTTCTCAGTTTTTAGTTAAATTTTATTTAAATGGCAAAGTTGGGTTAATCACAAAACAACTTAGGAGTTCAAATGAGTAAATAAGGGGTATGAACAGTGTGAACAGAGTTCCGCTAGCCTAAACAATTTGGTAGGATGCTTTCTCTTCGATTTCCTCTGTTTTTTCAGGGTTTTCAGGAAACAACCGTTGGACTCATATATATTGAAGATTATATATGTATGGCTAACTTATTATATATTGTTGATTTATTTTTCAATAGTTTAAACATTTGAAGTTAATTCAATGGTTGTCTAATATGATATTAGAAATCTACTTTCAAGATGAAGATTATAACTAGGTTTAAAACCTACAACCATATCCCTTACTTATTATTTATCATATACAAATTAAACTAGGCTGCACACGAGGAAGGGTGTTAGCATAGCTTGATATACTTTAATTTTTGATCCATTTCCTGATAGCTTAAATTTATCTGGATGATTATCTAACATTTAAGTTATAGTCCCACATTGGATGGACTAAATATCAAATAAAATGATAAAGAATTAATCTCCACCTGATAATATCATCTAATTAAGGTGATTTGGAGCAGTTGTTAGGTAGCCCAATTAGAAGCCGTAGAATTATACATATGTAATTCACCCAAGTTCGATTTCCCTCCTCCAAATAAAAATAATAATAATTAAATTAAAGTGATCGAGAATGTTTGAGCATGCATAAGTATCTTTATTGACATAAGACGACCAAGCACGTACTTATCCATTAATATCCATAATAGAGTAACATGATCATGATAAAAATTACAAAATTAAAGTAAAAGCCAGCAACAATAGTCATGATCATCACATAACCACCCAGGATTGGTATTAATTATAATATTATGTGGTATTGATTTTATATAATATATGGAAGCTGATCGATGACTAATTAATATTTGGTTTGAGTGGTAGCGATGGTTAGAGGCTGAAAGCCATGTCGAAGAGTTGCTTGCCAAACTTTGTCAATGTTGGACATGGTGTAGCCACACTCATGCTCATTCCAACCTTCCAATGCATGCACTATGCCTGCTACACGCCAAGCACTCATCACCCTTCTTGGCAACCAGTTCTGCATGCAATCACGTACTCACATAATTAATTACTTAATTAATTAATGCAAATATATATATCAATCTTAACTAATTAAATAAGCAGAACAAATAGTTTTAAGAAATTTAGAAAAATATATTAAATGTTAGTTATTAATCAATGACTTATGTACGTACCTCACAAGAGAAAACATTCTCAAGAGACGTGGGAGTCTTCAATGCTGGAGTGCAGTGGTAGAAGCAGTCTTTGCGCAATTTCTTTGGTGGGAATTGGGAGAAGGGAACAAATAGTGTTCCTTTTGGTGCATTCAACTGTTCTTCTTCACTCAGTCCACCTCCCACTAACCAAATCTACATATTAATATTTAAATTAGAATATTATAATATCATATAGGCATAATTAATCCAAATTTAATTTAAATAGAACATATAATTAATAAATAGAAATAATACGGATAATAGGGGTATGTTGGGGCCCACGTCTTTCCACAATTTGATTAAAAAAAAATTGTAGCATATTAATATATACCTTCTGAGTAATGCTTTTTGAAAGAACCACACAATTCTCAGTGCCATTGAATGATTTGGTGAGCTTCAAATACTCAGCCTGGTGCAATGTAGCTACCTAAATTTAAGCACAATTGGGGGTTAGAAGATATGAATTAATTAAGAAACATCTTCCTACAGGTAATAGATGATACCTTGATATCCCTCTGGCTCAAAGCAAAGGCAACGGCATAAGCAACCTTTGTGAGGTTGCCTCTTAGAAGAACTTGGGTAGTCCCTTTTGGAATGCTGTTTAGAATTACAGCCACAGCTAAGCTACTTCCATCCACCACCTTGACTTTCAGCTGAGGATGCCTGTGAACATATAGACCACCATATCTATTCAGCTCCTCACCCTGCAGCATATGCAAGACATGTATATGTTTGCCATCAGACACAGACAGATATATCAACTAATATCATACATACAGAGAAATGCATACATACGTACATACATACATACATAAATTTTCCTACATACATACATACATACATACATACATACATACAGGTACAAATTAAACTTGCCTGATTCAGGAGACCCAGAGTTAAAACTTTGACACCCTTCTCCTCTGCTTCAAGTATGGCTTCCTCAATCAAGCTGTTGATGGCTTCATTTTGCCATTGCATGAAGTACTGCAATTAATTTATAAATAACACATCATCACATTAATTAACTCTATATTGGGGGTTTAAAACACAAGAAATGAATTAATTACTCATTAATGTTCTCACTTGCACGGTGTATTTTGGTATAGCCCAAGTCTGCAATTTGAGTTTATCATCAAAGCGATTCCTCTCAAGCACAAAAGTGCGACCATAAATCCAAGTGAGCAACATGGACCACAATGTGACAGGCCACATGAGCCACAAGTACCATTTTGATGATGTGTGTGGCTTGGAGGCCAAGCCAGCAAATCCTATAGGTAGGTGGTAGATGGACTCAGGTGTGGTCAGATGGGTTAGATGAAGGACATCTGGCGATTCCTCCTCTCTCTTCAGTGAAGTCTCATACAGAGTATCAGTAGACTTGTCCATGGTGCCATAAATGTAATCGTAGATTGGCATGAAGAGGGAGTAGTTGGTTCGAAATTGTGTGTGATGCAAAGAGTGGTACCTGCATATTTTTGCATGTGGGTTTGAGTTTCAATCAAACATCGAATAGATAGGCTATAAAAAAAAATTAAAAAATAGTACTCGATCATTAAATTTTTTAACACAATGTAAAATATATATTACTCCTAATTTTCGAATATAGGGGGTGAGACTCTGAACAATTGAGCGTTTATAAAATTTAGAGATCCAAAACTGACCCTACAAATTACTCCTAAAAATGTAATAGACAGCTAGATTCAAAAAAAAAAATCTATAATAAATGTAAAGATCAAAACCAACACAACGTACTATGATGATGTTGATAAATAGTGACGGTGATAAAAAAAAAACAAAACAAAATCTATAGCATTATGATAATGAGCATTACATGGTCATGGTACATGTTGGCATTGAATTATAAGTTCTATCAGTCCAGCTCAATAAAGTGAAATCCACTTAAGGCCTGGCCCACCCATTTATTGTCCAATGGATATTTCATAAGTACTCCAACCAAAAACCTTCTATTAGCCTTTTTCCATTAATTGAAGGTAGGTTACAATGTTAACTGACAAGAAGGACAAGTGCAAGTCCTTTAACTTCCTAAGTTGTTGGATGAAAATCCACCGGATAAAATCTTGAACCATCAAATCAAATTTCAAAATTTTTGATTTATAAATAAACAAAGTTATTATTTGCACTTTAAAAATATGTGAATACACTAAAAAAATTTGAGATGATAGTTTTAGAGTGCATTAATCATTTTTTAAAATTAATTGAAATATCAATATTTTATTAATTCGTATTCTTTTATCGGTAAGAGACTAACATCTTATGTACTAGATTACGTGGTAATTAAAAATTAACAAATTTCTTAGGGTCTTTAGTATTGTTGGTTGGTTTTCTATTTTTAACCATTTCATCCAAGGATTTAGAATGTGGTAAATTTCGTACCCAAAATAATTAGGGTCACTTTTGTACCACGTCACTTGGATATTAAAGGTTGGAAACTTCTTTGTACGAACACTACTCGACCCCCTATGTGATTATTGTTTCATGGATCTAAAAAATTTGGGTCAGCAATTAAGTCTGGGTGATGTGATCGATCTTCTAATTAATTAAGTTGTAGCTAGCCGCTCGCAAAACACATTAATACAAAGGTTTAGGGTTCCCTCTACCCAAACAATATATTTATTATGATATTATATATATCTTGACACGTGTATCTCTCTACCAGGCTAGAATATTATTATCCGATGTTAATTAACATATTTATCTCACATTATATGATTAATATAGTCCAAAAATGTAGTTTTATAGAGAGAGGGAGAAGGTGAGAGACTTACGAAGGGGTATACATGATGTATTTGAGAGGAGGAAAAATAGAGAAGAGCCACTTTGGAATGATCTCGAAATTGCAATGTCCCATATTGTTCATCAAGTCAATAAAAGTCATGTAAACAGTAAGGCTTCCAATAGAGGCTGTTCTAGTGATCAGTGTTGTCACTATTGGTATTGCGAACAGAAAGAAATATACTATGTGCTCCGCAAATGGGTGAATCACAGCTGCAACAATTAACACAGATATAAAACAATTAATACATATATATATATAAATTTGTTCATCTCAATATTTGCTTTATTATTAATGTTGTAAATAATTAATTGTTATTGGTAAATGTTTTAATTAATCACTAACATTATTATTCAACGTTTTCACCTACCATCCCGGGAAAAAGAAAACAAAAACCATTTTCATCTACCATTGAGACAAAAAACAACAATTTCACCTACAAGTAATTGGCTCGGTGACAATTGAAGAATGGTGATGAGAATGGTAGCGAGAATAAAGGAAGTGATGGTGAAGTGCTCTGTGAAACCAGTAGTAGAGGAACTCCACTGCACCAGCATGTAGTAGAAATGTAATAAGAATCCCATCTGTCCTCCATAGTGACACGTTTTGACTCCCAGGCAGGTGCCTGCTCCCTATGTAGAAGAGGATTCCGCTGAGCAATATTTGGTCATCCCTATACATGTCCAAACAATAAATAATTACAAATAGGTAAATAAAAAACCCAAATTACATCACCACTTTCTATTAATTATATAGGGTAAGGTTCATTTATTGATCTAATTCTCAGTCTAAACCCGCATTTTTCCAAGAATCTACATAATCAATGGTTCATGTTAAGAGTTTTATTTTATTATTATTATACTGACCAATTTCTTTCTCTGTCAACTTGCTCAAATTCAAGACCCTTGTCAAGAATCCGGGCTTTGCCTTTGGCAGTTCGATAGCGAGAAAGAGAGATCCATAACTGGTTGTGGATCATCCTCCAAACCATAAGTGGAAGTATGAGGAGATAAGAGAGATCTTTCTCATGGCCTTCTGATCCATCGTTAACCACAAACGAGTATATGCTATGAATCACCCAAGGAGCCAAGATCACATGCTGCAGCAAACCCCATATCACACTTCAAGTAATTAGTACAACACAAAAATAAAGGACCACATGCATACTTATATATCATGATAATTAATGAGGATACTTAATTACATATACCTATATATTGCATGATGATGCATAATGAAGTGTGTATATATGATATAGCAAACCGTGTGCTAGTAATCAGCAAATCAATACAACTTTGCAGTATGGATATATGCCATGCATAGTATGATCAAACGATTACGAATTTAACTGTGAGACATCCTTGTTTACGGATGATCAAACGATTACGAATTTAACTGATTTTTTACAAGGACGGCTCTTAAAAAGGAACCTAAGAAATAGACGGTCCTGATTATTGGATTTTCCACTCTGTAGTTGCTGTGTGGTTAGGTGAGTGTAGGGGTGTGTTTCAGACGGATTGGATCAGAAATAGGGTGTTCCAATTCCAATCCACAAAATTTCGGAATAAAATTTCTATTCCAATTTCCATACCAAAAAATCGGAATTTCAACATCTCATTCCAATTCGGAATTTTTCGGATTTTTTCGGAATATCACATTTTCGGAACTTTCGGATAAAAATTCGAAATTTTCAGATAAAAAATCTGAATCTTCACATTACTTTTTGTTATTAGTAAAAAAAACAAAAAAAAATTAGTAATTACACGTACAAAAAATGTGGGTGCTTTTGTTAGCATTTATGTTATTATGATACACATATATTTATAATATACATATGTTTATATTAATAGTATTAGTTATTTTTTTTTAATATATATATATGTGTATGTTTGAAACAAATAACAAATTAATGAAACATATAGTAAAAAACTAAATAAATGATATAATATTAATATAAATACGGATTAAATTGGCATAATTTCAAAAATATCGAATCGGAATGCCTTTGGAAAATTTCGGATCGGAATTCGGATTAGATCGGAATTTACAAATATATTCCAATTCCAATCCAATTATTTTCGGAATTTGGCATTTTCAAATTTCAAATTTGATTCGGACGTTCAAAAATTAGAAATTTTTGGATTGGAAGCGGTCGAATTCAGATTTTCTAATCCAAATCACACCCCTAGGTGAGGGTGAAATTTCCCGCTTTATAGTGAGTGAGTGATCATTTCTGATATATATACATATATGTATACGAGAAACTTAAAAACAAGGATGTCTCACAACATCTGAAAACTCATGTTGAGCGTTGTGAAACATCCCATCATATCACAACATCCAAAAATCCATAATGAGCATTGTGAGACATCTCATTAGACCGGATCCCATCTAAAAAGTTCCTCCTGTATATATATATGTATATGTCGATTAATATGAAAGAAAATGTTTGGAAACAAATTGTGTGTGTGTGTGTGTGTGTGTTGCATGCACATGAAATAAGAATGAGACTTAAGAGATGGGGGAGAGTTGGTGATGAAGAGACCTTAAAGCTTCCAAGAGGTGTCCATGGCCAGTCAGTGAGAATTCCAGGAGTGGAAGCCATATTCTTCTTTGCTTGCTACTCTGAATAGTTACGAGCGTAGCTTTGGATGAAGAGGGGTTTATATATATATGTATAAGCTGTACTTAAATATGGATCACTGGGTTAGAGTTTTTTCTGTGTACATGTGAGAACACTGAATCTTTGTATGTGTGTGTGGCGGTGTCTATAAATGCAAGCCATTTTCATTACTCTACGTTTATTTTGTCAACATATCCAAATAAATGGTCCAGTAGTAAGGTGGCATTAAATGGTTATAAGTTATGCAGATGGGTGATCAAAATTTATTTATTACAGAATTAGGTCTATATACCCACTTGTATAGTTTGATAGATCGATTTATGTTAAAATACCAAGAAAGGAAAAGGTCATCAAGAAAATAATGTGGAAATTTAACCAATTTTCTACTGAAATCATATGTTTTAAGAAAAATAAATGATAAAATTATATATAGTTAGTTCGTATTATAACAACTCAATATGCTAGTGATTGTGATGGGTCGAAAAATGTATATGAATCTTGGAAGAAAGCTAAGGAGTTTTTTTACAATTATTATATATTCTATGTACGATTTTATTTTGTGTTTTTCTTCTTTTTTTTGTTCATTTATGCTACATAGAAACAATATGCATATCATATACTCTTAAATTTTGTTAGACAGTTTGACAATAACAATATTATATATGCTTTTAAAAACTATAAATTTGTATCACACATTAGTCAACTTAATAATGATTTAGATTTAGATTCTGACATTATAACATTATAATGTTGACAAATTATTTGATAAAAAAATATTTATGTACTTTTAAAATACATTTGCTTAAAAAATCTCCGCAAAAATCTTTATAAATCTAAATGAATGCAACCCCCAGTCTTTTATAAAATTGAAAAATAAATACGTTCTACAATACTATAATATTTATACAAATTTTCACTCCAGTCCTCATCAAAATATTGAAGGCAATATAGCAAAAATTAGGTGGAAAATTAACGTTTTAGCTGCAAAGCCTGCAAGCTAGGCACAGAGAGCAGTCCCTGTCACTCTTATCAGATTCAGTAGTACAAGCTGTACAACCACAACAAACACAGTCCAATGGGTCCATAATATTGGAGGATCATTTATAAGTCCACCTGCTTCTGCTGGTCAACATTGATTTGCCATGCCGGACTCTGCTCTGTTGTCCTCTAGATGTCTGCCACATGGCCTTCATAAAGTCATATATGACCAATATCTCAAATTAAGGGCGTGTACTTTTTGTATGGGTTGGCCAATGGATCACTACCTTTCTGTGTATCTTGGTTTCTGTCTAACTATCGCAGGAAAATGTGATGCATGTCCTTAAGCTCATGGTCATGCTCATCGATCGTTCTCTAAACATGAGTTATCCCCTGATTAATCATCAAAAGGTTGTTAATCCATCTTATCTGCATGTCTACCCTATTATATTAGCAACACTAAAAAGGCATATATGATAGTGAAAATTCTTGGATGAGTTGATATATATAGATTGACTGTAGTGATCTTGATGATATAAACTTATTTTGTACGTTATCTTAGGAGGAAATTAAATTTGAATGAACATATATGATCTTTTTTTATTTCAATATGAATAACTTTCGAATTATAAATTTGAGCTTATTCGAACTTATTTTTCTGACATTAGGGAAATTAATAGTCAAACTTAAGACATTTTCAGTTGGAGAAAAATATTATTAGACTAATAGTTAATGAACATATTTTCATTGTCATATATTTTGCCCCTTAACTTGCTCCTTATGGAACCAAGTGTGCATTTATACTTGTAAGACATAAAAAAAGAATTAAGCATATTGTAAATACTAAATACACATGACTAAAAACAGTGAATTCTCCTTAATTTAAAAAGGTCAAGTGATAGTGAGTCATACGTAGTTCTAGCTAGATAGTGAGTCATACGTAGTCTTACGGACTCTCTTGAGTGGTATTATTTTTCTATGATCTCAATTTGAGGATTGAACTTCCAAAACTTCTAATAAAAATTCCAACATCTCTAAATAATTCTCAATAATCCAAATTAAATTCTAACAACCTCTAATAATTCTCCAAAAATTATTTTAACCTCAAATAAATCTCAAAAAACCACCAAAATTATCATTTTCTCCAAAATCATTTAGAAAAACTTTTCAAAGATCAACAACGGCTATAAGGATATATTTATAGAGAAACACAAGAAGTTGGATGACCTAAATGATTTGACGCTCCTAATGAAAGATCACATATCTTGAGTGTATAGATCAACAACATATGAACTTTTGGAGAAAGACAGAAAACTTAAATAATCGACCAATACCTGGCCTAGTGTATCAATTGACAGTTCAGGAAAGCTTAGTGTATCAATGTTCAATCAGTGCTCTATTGATTGTTAGTGCACAAAATTTGTCTTGGTAAAAGCTAACTAGATAATTTGTGTATTGATACACAAAATCGCTAAAAAATGATTCATCTCAACAACCTTCAATCAAAAGAGTATTTTGAAGAATTATTAGAGGTTGTTAGAATTTAATTTGGATTATTAAGACTTATTTGGAGATGTTAGAATTTTTATTAAAAGTTTTGGATGTCAAATCCTAAATTTGAGGTCATAGAAAAAGAGTATTACTCGATAGAAGTCTGTAGGATTTTTAGGAATATTTTTTGGACACTTGAGCTATATTTAATGAAAATATGAAGTTAGAGGATTCTAAAAAAATTAATAAATAATAAGATTTTAGAAAAATAGAAAATAGGAAAATGTTGACATGGATTGACTATGCTGACACAGACTATCTATTTTTACTAAATATCAGATGGAAGTTAACCGAGGAATAATATTGATTTGCGGTTGTAAATATGAAAGATGATGAGTAAAAATAAACTTTAAAGACCAAATTGATATATTGATGAAATTGAGGAATCATTCGTGATAAAGTCAAAAAATTAATAGGATTGATGCGGAATGGTGGAGTATAACTTTAATTAGATCATCTAGTAATTGCCTTTTTTCTTTCTAGGATTGTTGTGTTAGACAAAAAGATCATATTCTTAAAAGGCTTATTTATCAATTTGCCACCCGAAATTGTATTTCATTCCCATATTACCACCTGGAAGTATTTTTGTCCCACTTTACCACCTGTAACTTACACTCGTGTCCCATTTTACCTTGTTCCGTCACTTTTGTCAATAAATCCGTCAAAAATGCTGACGTGGCAAGGGCTATTTGGGTTTTTTGCACCCATTGCCATTCTGGATCATTTCTCTTCCACATGGGCACTGGGTATCACATGTGGCATGACACATGTGTATTTACGGGGCCCACCAGTGTGAAGAAAGAAAAAAACACGTATTGCAAAACCCAAAAAATGGAAATCCCCCTGCCTCCCCTGCCATCCGCCATTAACACCCATAAACTTGCAGACCAGTCTCCATAAACCCCCCACCTCCATTATTTAAGAGGAAGACATCTCTCTGCAAAGAGGAAGAAAATATAACCAAGAATAAGGTGAATACGAATTTTGCATAAATAGAGGAACTACTGAACATCAAAACATCCAGTCATTAATGAAAAATAAAAGTTCATGAAGCATGGCTATACATCAGAAAAGAAAAATAAAAACAAAAAAACAACAAAAAATCTGCCTTTAATAATCTCTCCTTTTTGTGAAGTAGACAAAAAGCTTGTTTCTTAATACAAATGAAGAAAACCAGAGGTTTTAGTTGCGTGAAATGAAAAATTGCACCAATAATGATCAAAGGAAGCAGATTTGCTCCTCTGTTATGTGTCAAAGGTATAAGAGAGAAGAAAGAAAAAGAGGAAATAGATGCGTGAGAGAGTTTGGTTGTGGTGGTCAATTAATTGATGCCACTTTTTTGATATTTTCTTATACATAGGATTCTTTTACAAACACAGCAAGCAAAGTAAAGAAGCTCACCGACTACAGTCTTAACAACAAGTCAAAGACATAATAATTTCATCTAAACTAGCTTTCATAATATATTAAAGTATTGGAGACATGATTAAAGCACAACAACAAGTGTTGGCATTAATCTTTAACATTCTGCAAGTGCTCCAGCCATTAGCATTTGTTTTGTAATTGTTTTTTGTAATGAATGAAGGCCTTTCCAATTTGCTTATTTAAGTACATTTACATGTGAACCTGCCATTTTCACCATTTATACAAGCTGGAAAGCTAAATTTCCAGAAAAAAAAAAATTCATCACAAGTAAATCAATTAAGTTGCCAAGCTAAATTGCATGTTATATAAATAAACCTGTCTTTTGAACTTGGTAAACCAAACTGTGTTCCACAACTTGTCAAGTACATCTACAGCTCATTTCCATGTAATTATGCTGGAAATGCAAAAAATAGGGGATAAAACTGTTAAGCACATTCTCAAACCCTTGCACAAAATTATGAATCAAATTAACCCCATCGTCTTCACAAAAAACTTGACCAGTTTCAACATAAGACCTATTTCTACTTCAGCAACCTACTATGCAAGCACACAATCATCTGACCCATGGGAAATGCAGCTTCTTCTTTGTGAAATCACAAGGATGCCTCAATGCATTCTTCTTCCTTGTTGGTGTCTTTTTCTTGGATGGAGACTTGTATTTTTTCTAACCAATTGGCTGGGATGAAGACTGCCCTGCAGGTTGACTCGAAGACTGCCCTGAGGCGAAACCTCTGTCTCGTCCTCTCCAAGCAGAGTCATTGCACCTTTGCAGGATTCTTCCTCTGGAATACAAAGCCACATGTGTCATGCCACATGTGATACCCAGTGCCCCATGTGGAAGAGAAATGATCCAGAATGGCAATGGGTGCAAAAAACCCAAATGGCCCCTGTCATGTCAGCATTTTTGACGGATTTATTGACAGAAGTGACGGAACAAGGTAAAATGGGACACGAGTTTAAGTTACAGGTGGTAAAGTGGGACAAAAATACTTCCAGGTGGTAATATGGGAATGAAATACAATTTCGGGTGGCAAATCGATAAATAAGCCTTCTTAAAAACAGATTGGACTCAAGAAATAGATTGGCTTTGAAAGTAGAATCCTACGCTTCATTTTTGGTTCATTAATTAGTTATTCAAATGTAAAATAAGTATAATTGAGGTTGTCAAGTATATACGTAGGGCCGAAAGACAACAAAGGCTGCCAATTATGGTTGAACGGAAATTATATAAGATTTCAAAATCATGTGTTAAGTAGGCCGGTAAGGTTTAAATGGACATACCACATTTATTATTTGAACCCAAGTCATGTTAGCCGTTGGGCATGCTTTTTATATGAGGGCCACATATATAACCCTTATTTCCTGGCCCAAAAAAAAAAAAAAACACTTATTTTTTATATTTAAATAGTATTTCTTTTTTGGGTGTAATTTTTCATCTTATTTTTAACTTGACACATCACAATAAAGACTCTAAAATATATATATACATGTCTTTCAAGTGTGAGATCTCATAAATAATATTATTTGTAGGATCTCTCATAGGGCTCACTTCATATAATATTTCAACAATCCGAACCGTCTATTCTTTAGGTCTTTATTTAAAAATTATTCTTGCAAAAAATTAGTCAAATTAGAAATCATTTGTCTATCTAACTTTGATCAGACAATAGACGAACCGAATATTTTCCACAAAACCGTTTATTTGTTTGATCAAAATTAGATAAGCAAATGATTTTCGATTTGACTAATTTTTTACAAGAATGATCTATGAATAGAGACCTAAAAAATAGACGGTTCGGATTGTAAAAAAAAATACATAGAGTGGGCCCATCTGCCTTATCCCATAAATAAGGCTGAATGTGGAATCTCACACTTGAAGGGGTATGTATGTATGTGTATATATATATATTCATGTTTTTATGACTTCTTTTAACTTTAATACAAAGAATTTAAACTAAAACGTTAGATGCACATATCTAATGAAATATAACTAACATTTTGTAGAATGGTTACAAAACAACCCGTAGACATTGGTTTGAGATGCGGACAAATCGAAGCACTCACAAACCAATATGTTAGGATAAACTTGTTGATAGAATAGTAAAAAGACATTCACATTATACATACTGTTCATACGTTCGCATGGTAATCCATTCTTTAATATTATGGTCCATTCCAATATTAGATAAATCAACTTTGAAGTAGATGATCACAATAAAGACTAGTTAAAATGACTCTAAAATATATATTTTCTTTTGGCTTCTTTTAACATTTGATATAAATAATTTAAACTAAAACGTGAAAATTCAAATATTTCATTTTACATGTATATATCCTGTGGAATTTAGTTAACATTTTTGAGATCGAATAGTTACAATACAAACGTCTATATGGGATGCAAATAAATCGAAGGACCCACAATTTATATATATAGTAAAAAAGAATAATTATGTCGATTCAAGCATCCAACAACGAGAATTATATCCACATCATGGGATGTTTGCATGATAGCTCATTTCAATATTTTATGGTTCCCTTCCAATATTAGGAGAAATTATTTTGAATTATCAATATACTGTTATGTAGTATAATTAATCTATATGTTATGATATAAGTGAATATTATTAATATTATATCTTATAAATATAAATATATTATTTAATAATATTTTTATATATTAAATTAATTATATTACATAATTGTATATTAGTTATACTCAATAATATTTTTAATATTTAATAAGTCAACTTCAAAGTGGGATGATTTGAGTTGAAAAGTAATCAAGATCCGCAGCTTCTGTGGTCAAGGATTTGACAGAGGCTATTGTCTTGCAAGTTTGCAACAACATTAATAAATGGGAAAGTCATTTCATTTCATTCTTAGGTTTTAACGTGAATTCATAAACCTAGCTAGACGGTTGTAGCTTGTAGGTGGGTGGCATTTCAATATTGGCCTCTCTAACACTAGTTTCCCTCAATTTAAGCCCGTTTAATTTGCCTCCATCAACTTTCTCATAAATTCTATGCCAAAAAGATGAAAGAAACAAAAGTGATTTCATTTTAATAGATACCTTTTTAGGTTCTGGCCAATTCTCGGTGTCACATCACCAGAGACCCAATATAGATGGATCATGGATGCATCTGCCATGTACGGTTTCTTGAGTGATATGAAGTCCCTGGTCCAAAGTTCCAGGCCAGTCCCATTGCTACAAATATAGGAAAATGAGTTTACATGGCTATGAGGTTGGAGTAGTAATGTTATGCTGCATCCACACGTGGAGATGATGTATTTGCTTTGAAATTAAGAAACAATTCTCATGGTCAATAAAAAAAAAGAAACAATTCAAATAATTAAGATTTATTCTACAGTATCAGGTCGGGTTGGTATTAATACAATAATACCCACTTTTTAAACCCATTCATATTTTGTCAGAAACGAAACATGAATAATAAAAATTAAAAATTTGGACTAAGAGTTTAGGATACAATCCCTATAGCTTTTAATATTTTTTATTAATTATTAATTATTATTTATGAGATTTAAATTCAGATTTTATCGCACAAAAAGAAAATTAGGTGTCATTATACATTTATACTAAATGGTCATTAACCATGTAACACTTAACATTATTTTTGCCCCTATATATTTATAAAAAAAATAGTATGAATTGATTTTGTTTCACTCACATACATATCCTGACAGAGTAAATCTCCAATACACTAGAAATATCCCTTCAAATCATCCTTTGTGTCATTGAAAAATTGGGTATTTTTTATTTTTTTTCTTGGAGCTTGATTGGGTTGATGCAACATTCACAGGGAAAATGGAAGAGCACTAACCCAAATTCTTGCTCTCTCTCGACACAAGAAGTTTCTTGGTTTCTTCGTAAGAAACTTATAAACTAAGAAGGCTTTTATACTTTGATGAAATGGATGGGGTTGTCAATCAAAAAAAAAAAAAGAGAATAGTAATGAAATGGAGAATGATAAGCGGGGAATCGTGGGAATTTTATATATACAGGGACATTTCTCATTATCCTTATTGCAAATGTACATTAATTATATGGCTGACCATTATGTTTTTTTTTTTGTCAGAAAATATAATGGAGAAGAAAATTACAATTTGAGTGATTTCTTATCTAGACAATTATTTTCAACCTAAAAATAGACAATTTAGACAATTAAACTACTTTGCGAGGTAACTAAAAAAAGAAGTCGGCACTTTTCCTAACATATGTCCACAACTGAAATTCTATATTTTTGACAATATTATTTGCACCTCCCATAAATTTCTTACACTCCTCTTTGTGAGTGCTTAATGTAAATTTTTTTCGAATGAAAGATAATAAAAAATATAATATATTTTATTTTCATATATTTCACTTTTACTACAGGAGATCAATCTAGGTTTTTTTCACCAAATTAGTAAATTAATTATTAATTATTGGTCAGTGACATTTTTTTGACAATATTAAAGAAGACATTCTAAATTTGAATTCCCCTCTCTATAGATAAAGAAAAATAGATTAAAAGATCATAATGTGAGACTCCAATCTTCTTAGAATTGTTTTGTACTTAAAAGGCTTTATAATGTGGGGTAGCATTTGTGCATGAGTTGTTGACAACTTGACAATTGCAATGAATTTCCAACTGCTAATATTTATCCTAGTTTGGGAAATCACGCTCTTCAAAGCATTCACCCCCACTTGTCTTTGTCTGTCCCTTATTCTGTAATTGCCATAAATGAAACAAGTGACATAATTCAAAGTGTTGGAACTTGCAAAACATTTTGCTTCATTTTATGTAGGAGTAAGAATATAAGATGTGTCATATCATATATGCAAGTGTGGACGATGGGACACAAAGTGATGGAGGGACAATTGCTGAGAAAAACTCGCTTGCTGCAACAGTGCTACTGAGGTGGCATCCAAAGCAGAGAGAAGGGTGGACATTAGTGGAACCTATTTTTTTGCCTAATCTTCTCTTTGCACCGGGATGCACCTAAGTGACACCGGTGCACAGGTAAGTTTCTCTCAACAATTACTTTGGTTGCATTGAAATTTTGAAGGAGAGTTCATTTGTATGAATGAACCATGGAACAAATCAGCAGCAAACAGATGGAGGGCGAAGCAATTGCCAACAAAGTGTACTTGTAGGTTTTCACTTTCGTTTACAAAGCCGGTTCCAACATGACTACATGATACACTGCCGATTAATTAATGAAGGTGGGCAATCGTTACATACATTTCTTAATTAGTGAAAGTGAAAGCTGCCTTCAACTACTTTTCTCAGCCGTTTCCAGCACTCAAACTAATTAATATACCGTTGGGGGTGGAGGGGGTCCAAGGGTATAATTAGGTGATGCCAAAACTTGGACTTGATATTTTATGTGCTAATGTTGTGTTTATCTATCCTGGCTTAATTTTTTGTTGGGTTTCAATCTCATTGTAATAAAAAAAAGTTTAAAATGACGTAATTTTAAATTTAAGAACTCATTCATATATAGAAAAGAAAAATAAAAGGCTTAGACTTAAGTGACCTTGGATGGTTTGGTTACTAAATCAAAACGGATCTACCTCTTCAAAAAAACCCAATAAATCAAACTTGAGGATCTAAATGGAGATCTAATATTTTGTCCGGAAATATAAGAATTATAATTAATTATTAATTTAGTGATGATATTTGTTTTTCACAATATTAAAGATATGTAAATTCGAATTCTCGTTTCAAGATATTAAAAAAAAAAAAAAAAACCTTTATTGGTATACAATACTTACACCTACCCGTTTGACACTGTTTTTAGAATTGTCAAAAGCGTTTTCAAATTAATAAAAGCGCTTTTGGTAGCGTTTGACAAAAATAAATAAAAATGTTTATAAATTATAAAAGCGCTTTTAAGGAGTTTTTTGAGAAACATATGTCAGGTGCTTCCTCAAGAAGCACTTTCAAGTGCTTTTGCATAAATAACTTAGAAGTTTTATAAAAATTTATATGTGCTTTTTAACATAAGCGTTTATGATAAAAACATTATTAAATAAAAGTGTTTTTAAGAAACAGTGTCAAACGGGTCCTAAGAGTTTGTTTTGACTCTTACCTTCTTTCCTGAAAGGAAAATGTGGATATAAGAATATATACTACAATTGTGAAGTTCTAGAGTAATGATAAATGCTCTAATGGTGCAATGTCAAACACCACGTGATGCATTATATGTAGTTATGCACAACTGTTTATCATAACAAAAGGGACCATAACTCATGAGGGACCACATGCATGTCGACAATTTCGTTTAGCAGTATTATTTTTTAACTAACGTTTTATTTGGTTAGCAAATTTGGGACCATGGATTTGAGATTTTATTCCCATATTTGATAAGTACATTATTGAAAATGTGTTACCTTTTACATGAGTATAAAAAATTAATGAGATACCCATAAAGGGGAAATTTTCAAACTCTTGAACCCTCTTGGATTTGCTCTTCGCATCACTTAGAAAAATATCTATCTGAATTCTTATTACGAAACTACCCTGTTATAAATTAAAAATAAATCCTAAATATTATAAATAACAGTATTAATTAATCTTGGTTCATAATACCAAACATAATAAATAAGAGTATATTTTAGGTGGTAATTCTTAATTTATTTTTTAGAAAAATCTTTATAATGGAAAAGGTAGATTGCCCCTTTGTTCTTTATTTTTTGGTTTCATGCAAAAAACAGATAGAGCTTTAAGGTGAAGTCTGATTTTGCCACTTCTGTCACTCTTGCATGTTAAGCATATGAACATTTTTCTTCCCCCTTCTGCTACTCGTGGTGTGTCAAACTCTAATTAAGAAGGAATGGTGTTGGGAACTCACATTTTTAGAGAGAGGAATTCTGCTATTGATGCTATTGCTAACTTTGGATTGTCGAGTTGGGCTACTCAATTCTTGAAAACCCCCTTATTGCTGCGAACTGCAAATGTACCACTTATTGATGATGTTACGGGTGGGCCCGAACTCATACTGCCTTTTTATTTTTGGTATGATCCTGTATAATTAATTTTATTTATTATAATTAAAAAGGATAAAGAAGTGTTGCCAATGAGTGTTGAACTACTGACCTCCAAGGTGATCCAAAAGTGCTCACCCTTCGCTGCCTATTCATTTAGTGACATATAATATATTTATAAGGTTTCACTTTACTCCAGCAAATATAAGTACTTTTCTACCTAACCCTAGTCATATGATTTTATATATGGTTTTAATACCTATTATAGAGAAAATTAAACCCCCTATTATAGTTTGTATATGTTTATTATAGTCTATAATTTATTGTTTATAGTTTATAATGCTATATAATGTATATAGTTTATAATACTATATAGTATAGGGTATAGAGTATAGAGTATACTAGTATAGGGTTTAGACTTTAGAGTATACTAGTATAGGGTTTAGACTTTAGAGTATATATACTACTATATGATACAGGGTATAGAGTACACTAGTATAAGGTTTAGACTTTAAAGTATACTAGTATATGGTATATGGTATAACGTATACTAGTATAGGGTTTAAAGTACAGGGTATAAGTATAGGGTTTAATTAGGATGAGGTATAGGGTTTATAGGATAGGGTATGGGGTTTAGGGTATTAATATATAAAGGGTTAGGTATTGATTATGTTTAGGGTATAGGGTATTTAATAGGGTTTAGGGGTTGCCCATGCTAAGGGGAGGTGAACCAGAAGAGGTAGGCAGCCCTCGTTATTGATGGACATCGGGTTTAGAATAATAATTTTATACTGTAAAATAGTTTATATATGTTTTAATTTGTTTAATTAATTAAAATTTTCAATACCATAAAATAAAAAAATGCAAAGGTAGAAAACCTTAAACAATGTTCAAACCCAACCCACAAGATAGATGAGCAAACACCTTGACCACTAATCACTTATATGTAATAGATGTTCAAATAAATATATTTATGATAATACTACGTATATAATAAACTGAAATTGATACTTGTAATATATTAGATGATGAGATGTACATTAAAACCCTATAACTTTCTTTTCTTCCTGATCAGTTTGCGCAGTTGTTGCTAGTTTTGTTTTTTCTTTCTCTGTCTCTCTCTCACTTTATACCTCAACCTCCAACGAAGCAGCCCCCCCACCACCACTAGAACACAAAAGGGCTATTATAGCACTCAAAAAACGCTATAAAAGCCCTTTTATAGCGTTATTGAAAACGCTATGACAGCCGACGTTATAATAGACCTAAGGTTTATTATAGCGTTTTTGGAACGCTATAAAAAAAATTCTTTCTATAGCGTTTTAAAACGCTATAAAAGATCTATATAATAGCGTTTTGAAATGCTATAGAAATATGTACAATAGCTTTTTTAAAATGCTATTGAAGACTAAACGCTATTATAAGTATTTTCTATAGCATTTATGTAGTGACAACAGCATGTCTCAACTCATAGTGATTTTGGTAGCATTTTCAAAGTAAATGATAAATTGGATATTGGATATTGATTACAAATATATATATATAACTAAGCAAATGAACATGCAATTAGAACTCACATATTCATTAGTAATACTGCACTAATGTCACAACTACATAAATGTAAAATACTTAGGTTCTAATAATAAGGTTGCATGACTAATCCATATGTTGGTTCTCCTCATCCCATCCTCGCATCTTCCATGAACTGCAAAAAAAAGAAAATATGCCAAGAATTTTAAAGTTTATCAAAAAGATTTCATAGAATAAGTAGTATTAAATTTCATGAGAGGCAGCTCCCAAACCCAAAAAACAAAAGAAAAACACTCGAGCATAAATGGTTTGTTAGTAAAATCCATAATTGGAATTCTTGCCAAGCCCTACAAATAGATCAAACGGAACAAAGTCAATTACAACTCTAGAACCTTCATAAAACATTTTTCTAGTTTGATTGCACATGAAACCATGCAGGACTATAAGTTTGGAGAGACTTAAATTGTTGTAATGGCAGAGTGGAATGACAAAATTAGCAAAGAAAAAAATCTTAAATTTACATAACATAGATTGCAGTTACCTTGATTGGGTTGGCATTAGTAGTTTCAGCATCCTCAAAAGACTTCACTGGGATTTCTGAACTGACTTGAGTTTCTTCTTCCACTATAGCAAAGGCTCACCTACTTCACTTGTTTCTCTGTGATTAACAACAAGAAGTTCATCAGCTACTTGGTTACTTATGTTTGTTTCATTGTTTGTTTCAATATTCTAAAGGGAAGTAAAAGTTCCAATAATGTGGTCGGTATCTTCCCAATTTCAATTGGTACAATAAACCCACAAATGAGTGTAACAA
This sequence comes from Dryas octopetala, assembly GCF_963921425.1. NCBI lineage: Eukaryota > Viridiplantae > Streptophyta > Magnoliopsida > Rosales > Rosaceae > Dryas > Dryas octopetala. Next base: position 13,269,797 of record NC_141368.1, read on the forward strand.
TTATTAATTTATCACTACTATCATGTGACAAAAACTAACAGCTACAGAAATAAGGGGTGATCAGTGTGGATAGAGATATAGTGTGTTAAGCAGAATATATAGGGCAGGGCACATTATATGTCTTCCAGTCAAGTCATTCTAGAGCAGTTGAAATACAAGCCATTCAAGTTATATGTGCTCTAACCTAAAACTGACTTGTATCCAGATTGAATAGTATTCAAATATAAGATGTGAAATACCTATCTTCTAATTACAGGCACAAACAATCTAAACTCAATTGCAGTCTTGCCTTGTTGGGGTAAGAAAATATAAAAGCAATATAACTATATAAGCATATGTTGTTAAAGCCCCATGGGCCTAACTCATCCTTAAAAACCTACTTGTAAGGAGGATTGCCCAAGACTTATACACTGTACATCCCAACTATATCCAGGTGATATGGCTTACACATTGTACATCCCCCCTCAATGCCAGGGTGGACCCCCTGCCACTCGCATGTCCCCCTCCAAACGGGTTATCGGGCACAAATGGCCAAAAATACACCAGACTCTGATACCATGTTAAAGCCCCATAGGCCAAACTCATCCTTAAAAACCAGCTTGTAAGGGGAGGATTGTACTGGCGATGTTGGATATCTAACAAGTAACAAATGTATCCTAATGCACGTGTTAGGCCATAAAAAATACGTGAATCCATCACACAGATAGCTGACAAAAATACAAGTCATCTTCTTTTTCTGTTGTAGGAGGACCATAGCATTTTGATGGCGATGATGTGAAGCTACTAATACCACAGTAAGGCATTTTATCCTAACAAGTGTGTAAAGAGATTTATTTTCTGTGCAATAAGAAAGTAGATTGGCTTGTAAAGGTAGTAATAAGATGAGACTTCATAACAGATCCACTGTGTCATATGACCAGATAATTCATTCTGGAGGCGTTAGCATAGAGTTTAGACTGGATGATTTCAAAAGATTGCTTAACAAACCATTATTTCAGGTAACTTGTATTCTTGAAATATTAACAAGTCTATATGAAGTTACATTTGTAGATTTAAGCCTTTCTAATGAAAACTTAGGTTGAATTGAACAAAAATTTAGGCTTGCAGACAACTGAGTATCATATTGCTATAGCATAAAAGGGAAAAAAAAAAAAAAAAAAAAAAAGGACATGCATACAGAAAATAAATCCCAACCAATAGGTCCAATATGATGCCAACCTGATTTTCTTCAGGGACACCATTCCTCAACCATGACCGGCACAGCACATATAGAGAAGCTCCATCTGTTATCCTGACCTGCATACATAATTGAAAGTAATTAACACCAACAGAATTGGTAAAATAAGTATTATGTTTGACGGGGATTGGGTTGGATCAAATTGTGTAGAGTCTCCACAGGAGGCCAAAAGACCTGGAGTCAGCTCAACAGTTCCTAATTAAATCCAAACCTAACTAAAAAAGTTCTGTCCAAGCTTGCACGATGTTGATTTGGGGTCAAGTCAACCAACAAAGTTGTGACCCCACATTCTCCCTCCCTTCCCTTCCCCCTCACACCGCTCTCTTTCATGTAAAGAGAGGTCATTCAAGACATATCCGTGGATGACTATGCCCAATAACTAGAATGCATTACTACATATTTGCAAGTGGAATATTTATGTGTATCATATACACCACACTATTCTTCCTACACATACAATATGTACAGACGCACACACACACACATTAAGGTTCTCTAGAGCAGCTCTCTCAGTCCAAAAGTAATTCTCAAAACAATGCCTGCACATTGTTGAGCTCACTCTACACTGCCATCATAGGATGTAGATAGTAGATACATGTTATAATGTAAAGAAAGAACAAAAACATATCTGATTTTTTCTCTCTTACTAATCATTCAAGGAAATTTAAAGGAAAGAGAAACATCTAATGACAGTTTTCTTCCCTCAAATATAAGTAAAAAGAACAACAAATTAAAATATTAATATAATGCTGATTCTAATCCAGCCAATTTCAACAACATTAGACAGAATTTAAACCACATATTTCTTAGTGAGCTACTCCATATCTTAAAACTTTCATTAAACATTTAAGTCAGTATAAAAACAAAGATTCTGAAGTGGTTATGGGTTAGAAAGGAAAAGGAAAAAACTAAGATAATGTCTCTCAATCAAGAATGTGTCCACCCATAAAACATGGGCCAATCTGGGGAAGAGTGGGAAAATTAGCAGCTAACGTAGCACCATCAGAATCTACAACAGGTGTCGATCACTACACATCACCTGTAAATCACATCACCAGCACACACAACCACACAAATTCTCATTTAAATCGGTTCAGCCTAAGATATAATCCACCCAAAAATTCATCAAATTATCAAAGCAAACATAAAACTATTTCGGCTTCACAACAAACAACTAAATAAGATGAGGAATTTCAAGCTCATTCATTTCAAAAACAGAAAAAGAAGAAAAACAAAAAGAAATTAAACCTAACACCACACGGTCCACACTTCAATTTTGGAGCTGAATCATGTGGAAAATTACAAAATGCTCACTTTCACCTTCCCCCTCAGATTCTATGCAAGAAAATTAACAACCTGAAATTCGTGCAGAAACAATAGAAAATGTAAGAATTTAAGAAGCAAAGTACCTGACTAGAGCAACCAAGTGTGATGGTGACCCTGGGATTCGAAACCCTAAATCCTAAATCCCTAAATAGAAACCCTAAATAAAAATTACCTTCTTAAATTAGCGATGGGTGACTAAGTGAGAGTGATGGGTGAGAAAGAGAGAGGCGACGGTGGAAAGTGGGTGGCGAGAGGACGCAACGGTGGCGAGAGGGTAGCGAGAGGACGTGATGGCGGCGAGAGGACGCGATGGTGGTGAGAGGGCGGCGAGAGAGAGTGGATCTGGCAAGGGAGAGAGGGCTGCAGGGAGAGAGACAGTGACAACTGGGTGAGAAAGTAAGAAAGTGAAGAGATCGACTTTCTTTGCTCTTCTACGGAGTTTAGAAAAGAAAAAAAAATAAAACAAAACAGCCCCATAGCATTTTTAAAAAGTAATGCTATAATTATACTAAATATAATAGCACTTTTGAAAAAATGCTATAATCAAATGCTATTATAGGCCTCTTTTGTTGTAGTGACACCTTCATTGTGTCGTCACATCATGAGCCACTTTCTCAATTCTCTGTCTCTCCTTCTCGAATATCAACAACATGTTTCATTTCTTTCGAATTTCTGTGTTCAAAACTTCAAATTACAAATTTGTTGTTGTTGCAATTTTTTTTTTTAATTTTTGGATTGTATAATTTATATTGTTTTGAATTGAATTTTGATTTGAAAAGTCATATTGTCATTGATTTGAATCGTGCCCACCCCTAGATGATTTGGTTGGGTATGCTAGACCCAGTGGGGACTCATGAATTTTTCATGGTGGGGCAAGAAAAATGATTGACTATTAATATAACTATGAGGCATTTCAGCTCAAATATATAGGAATTGGAATTATATTCATGCAAATTTGCCCTATTTCATTATGTATATATATATACATATATATACAGATCCCTTCCATTGAGGGATCTCTCAAATAATTTTATTTAAGGGATTCCTCATAGGGCCCACTCCATATAGTTTTTTAACGATCCGAACCGTCTATTTTTAAGTCTATATTCAAAGATCATCCTTGCAAAAAACCTTAAACAATGTTCAACCACTAATCACTTATATGTAATAGATGTTCAAATAAATATATTTATAATAATACTACATAAGAAACTGAAATTGATACTTGTAATATATTAGATGATGGGATGTACATTAAAACCCTATAACTTTCTTTTCTTCCTGATCAATTTGCGCAGCTGTCGCTAGTTTTGTTTTTTGTTTTTTTTTTCTCTCTCTCTCTCTCTCACTTTATACCTCAACCTCCTACGAAGCAGCCCCCCCACCACCTTCATTGTGTTGCCACCTCATGAGCCACTTTCTCAGTTCTCTGTCTCTCCTTCTTGAATATCAACAACAAGTTTCATTTCTTTCGAATTTTTGTGTTCAAAACTTCCAATTACAAATTTGTTGTTGTTGCAATTTTTTCTTTTGTTTTGAATTGTATAATTTATATTGTTTTGAATTGAATTTTGATTTGAAAAGCCATATTGTCATTGATTTGAATCGTGCCCACCCCTAGATGATTTGGTTGGGTTTGCTAGACCCAGTGGCACTACAAGAAAAAAGGGTTTGGGAGAGGAACAAAATTCGTCGCCCAAAGTACAGTTTCGTCGCCCAAACGTTTGGGCGACGAAATGGGTTCGTCGAGCGTTTGGATGCCCAAAATGTGACGCCCAAGAGTTTGGGCGACGAACTGATAAATTTCGTCGCCCAAAGACACCTGGGGCAACGAATTTTTTTCGTCTCCTAACACATAAAATTCGTCGCCCAAAGCCTGTTTGGGCGACGGACAAATTTTGTCGCCCAAAGAGGGTTTGGGCGACGAACACCCTTATTCCTCGCCCAAAGCATGTTTGGGCCACGAAACTATCCGTCGCCTAAACAAGATTTGGGAGAGGAATAACTGATTCCCTCGCTGAAACGTGCTTTAGGCGACGGACAAGTTTCGTCGCCTAAATATATTTGATTTAAAAAAATTGTTTTTATTTAAATTATATATATGAATTTAATAATTTAAAAAAAAAATCTTTATTCAAAAACTATATAAAACAAAATTAATAAATTTATATATCCAAAATATCCATACAAAGTATAAACAATTTAATTAATGCATACATACAAATAACTAATGGCCCCCTAGGTCAGTAGCATCATCGACACCGGTAGAGGAGTCTGGCATGCACTGGTCAATGTTGGGCGGCAGCACAAACCCAGGTACAATCCTCGCCAATTGGCCAAACATCTGCTGCATCTGCTGCACCTTACTCGTCTGCTCCGCATATGCCGTTCTCGATTCTTCTAGTTGACCCTTCAACAGCTGCACTTCAGTGGTCAGGTTGACTAATTCTGCAGATGGCTGAGATGAAGACCCGGCGCTGAGATCACGAACCCTACCCGCTCCCATTCCGCGTATCTCCCTACCACGCCTAACACCCAGTGTCTCCGTCATAATACGAAGACCGGCATCGGGATCGGGGACTGAGATCGACTCCAACGGAGTGTCCGGAGGGTACTGGCTAGCCACCTCCTCCAAATAACTCGCCTTCTTGGCGAGCATCTTAACCTTCAAAATATTATACACAAGTTAGGAATTAAGAAATCAAATACAAAAATTTAAATTTGTGAAATAAAACTAAAATATAAAAAACTAACGTGCTTCGCCTTGCCCTTGTCGTTGTCGGGTCGGGCATAAACATCCCCGTAGTTGTCGACCTCCGGAAATTGCGAACCAGCCTGAAAAAGAATGTAATGTTGACAAAAACTCAAACAATACTAAGGAATATATATATATTAAATTAAATAATAGCGCACCTGACGATACGACACCACCCGGTATGAGAAGGGCATGGAACCACCATGATGATCAATCCTTGCGGGCGCTTTCCGGTTCTGAAGATTGGCATTCGACTTCCTCTGTTAAATATTAAGCAAATTGGAAATGCACATATTAGTGTATACACAATAAAGGAATAACATAAGAAAAAATAATTTTGAAGTCCTAAAATGATATAACATACCAAAAATTCCGGACTCTGAAAATGAGTGCACAACCACTGCCACTGATCAAGCCGAGCTGCCATCTCCGGAAGAGGGCTGGCCAATGCCTCATCTGCCGATCCAAACATGTTATATTCTCTGTGCAGCTCGTGCTTCCATTGTGATTACACTTTTCTCAATAACTTCTCCATATACCTAGCTACATCCGGATCCTCCATCCGAATGTCATAGTTTACCTGAAAAAAATGCAATTATCAAATTGTTAGAAATGATCAAATTATTCATTTTATATTAATCGAAATATACTCACAGAAATGGAGCCCATAATGCTCCTCTTGATGGCGTCATCAACCTTTTCCCAACTGGGGAAAAGCATGGGGCATTTACCACGGATAATCGATCTGACAAAGGAAGCGAAAGTACTATGGACCTCCTTGCTCGGTCGTAGGTGACCTTGCTCAAGAACGATTCGAATCCTCTCGTTCGTCGTGCGAGTGATTCGCGACGCCTTCAACCCTCTACTTATCCCCCTCGTGGTTTTGGTACCTAGAAAAGCAAATACTAAAATAAATTTCACAGTAATCTTATAACATCTAAATAAAATTAAACATAAACACAAGTGATGTGAAAACATTTTTCTTACTCTCTGATGATGAGGCAGTACGAGTGGATGATGCAACATTATCATATGCACCATAACGGTGACCCCGTCGGGCCCTCCGTGCCGACTGAATCGCAGACCCAGTACTAGATGAGAGATCTGGGGATATCGCCGGGGTCGAGTCGCCCTGGGCTATGAGGTCGGGCTGTACTGCAGGGGCGGGCTGGGCTGCAGGGGCGGACATAGATGCTGAAGTGGATCTCCGAGATCCACCCCTGTTCGAGATCAAACTCATCTGCACAATTCAATAAATATTTATGTTAGTAAAAAAGAAAACTAAAGTAATAACTTACTAATCTGAATCATCATTATCACTTACTAATATGAATCACCATTATCAATTACTAATCTGAATCACCACTAGAAATACTCATTTCATCATCATCATCATCGATACCATCAACATCATCATCTTCATATTCATCTTCATCTTCATCTTCATCTTCATCATCTTCATCATCATCATCATCATCATCATCATCATCATCGATGAAATCATTAACATCAATTCGGGGAAGTGGCCCAAGATCAATTGATAAGGCATCGATCTCAATTGGAGGAACGTCATGTATCTCGACTTGTTGTATGATAACATCATTGTTGTATGGATTAGGTATGGTCGAAGATGAATCCTCTTGATAGGCCATGTCATCCTGATTTTCTTTTTCCGGAATATCCCATATATTTCGATTCTGAATCATCTGAGCTACTTTCCAACCCACACCCGCCTTAGGGTCATCCAGATAACATACTGGTTTTGCCATTGTGGCAAGAATAAATGGATCATTCTCATACCATCGAGTGTTTGTATTCACAGATATTAAGTCGTAATCGAGTTTAATACTGTTGTTCCTATTCGGGTATGTATTAAATCAATGACACTTAAATAACACAACTTGAAAGCGATGCGAGTACAAGACTTGATGTACACTCGTCAGCTTGCCGTAGAAATCAACCGTGCCAGTCTCCAAGTTCTCTACACAAACCCCGCTATTTTGAGTGCTCAAGATGGCATCTCGTTCTACAGTTAAAAACTTGACTCCATTCACATTACATCCAGAAAACGTTTCAACCCATTGAATACCACTCGCCAAACTCATTAACTCCTTGTATAACGGCGAATTATCATCAGTCAGCTTTTCCATCTGTTAAAAGACAATGGAATTAATATATTACAAAAAATTTACAAATACATGAACGAACTGATCATTATTGTCAGTAATCACTTACATGTTCCTTAAACCATTTAGGAAACAATTCCCGATGCTTTTTCTGTACACGTTCCATGTCCCATCTTGGATAGTCGCTATGGAGCCTTCGGGGCGTGCCTGGTTTCGGACGTACCTTTTGTAATTACCCAACATTCTGCAAATGTAATTACATAGTGAGAAAACTTTTATGAGTAACATAGAGCTAAACTTGGAGAATAGTAATGAAATAGTTTAGAAATTGTTACCTTTCTATTGGGTACATCCACCGATAACTGACCGGCCCAGCAAGAATTGCCTCTTGCGGTAAATGTATCATTAAATGAATCATTATATCAAAAAAGGCCGGTGGAAATATTTGTTCAAATTTGCATAGGATGTACACAATCTCATCTTTCAATTTTGACATGTCCGACACGCGCAACGTCTTAGCGCAGATATGCTGAAAGAACCTCGACAACCCAACAATCGGTTCAACCACATCTTCGGGCAAAAACTTTCGAATACCCACCGGAAGCAGACGTTGCAATAAAACATGACAATCATGACTTTTCAAGCCCAAAATTTTTCCAGAGTCGATTTTCACATTTCGAGAGATATTGGCCGCGTATCCATCTGGAAATTTGACCGATGCAAGAAACTTTAAGAATTCTTTCTTATCCACAGGCTTCATGGTATAAAATGGATGTTTCTTTATCATTTTATCACCCTTCTTCGTTAACCACAAATGTTTCCTGATGCCCATTTCTTGCAAATCTTGTCGAGCCTTAATTGTGTCCTTTGATTTTCCTCAATGCCCAAGATTGTCCCCACCAAACTTTCGCACACGTTCTTCTCAATATGCATTACATCGAGATTGTGCCTGATTTTCAACTTGGACCAATACTCCAACTCGAAGAATATCGACTTGTTTGTCCAATTTAGATGTGCAGGTGACCTTGGCATATTCGTTCTTTGTTAGAGGGATGTTTACCAATCCGGCCAAATTCTAAGTTATTCAACTGCCTGAAGATGTCATCACCAGATAATTCTTTAGGTTTCACGCCCATCTCCTTTTTTCCGTCAAAGGCCTCCTTATTGTGACGCCATTTATGATCCCCTGGCAACCATCTTCGGTGGCCCATATAACATACTTTACCACCGTGCCAAGCGGAAGTTATATCTTTATTACAAGTAGGACATGCCATATAACCCTTGGTGCTCCAGCCTGATAAATTCCCATAAGCTGGGAAATCATTTATTGTCCACATGACTGCCGCATGCAAGGAAAACATTGTTTCGGTGGACTTATCATATGTCGGCACACCATTTTGCCACAATTTTTTCAGCTCATCAATCAACGGCCGCAAATATACATCGATCTCCTAGCCAGGGGATTGCGGTCCTGGAATTAATAGCGTCATAATTGTGAATTCTTTTTTCATGCATTTCCAGGGAGGCAAATTATAAGGAACCACGACCACTGGCCAAGTGCTGTGAGATGTGCTCATATTTCCGAATGGATTAAATCCATCAGTAGCAAGTCCTAATCTGACATTTCGTGCATCTGCTACAAAATCCGGATATATCTTGTCAAATTCTTTCCATGCGCTTCCGTCTGCAGGATGTCTCATCACATCATCCTCAACCCGCTTATCTTTGTGCCACCTCATGTCACTTGCAGTATGTGTCGACATGTACAATCGTTGCAACCTTGGCTTAAGTGGGAAATAACGCAACACCTTTTGCGGAATCTGTTTCTTTCTCTCTACAGACTTGTTCTTATATCTCGGTTCATTGCACACATGGCATTTATCCTTCCCTTGGTGTTCTTTGTAAAACAATACACAATCATTCTTGCATGCATGAATCTTTTCATATCCCAAACCGAGATCTTTCAACACCTTATTCGCAAGATAATGGGTTTCAGGTATATGATTGTTCTTTGGAAGCATTCGTTTCAAAATCCCCATCAACTGATCATAACTTCGATTCGAATGTTGATTAAGTACTTTCCAATGCATTAACTCCACAACAGCAGTTAGCACTGAGAACTCTTCACAACCAGAGTACAATTCCCGCTGAGCTTGTTTCAACAATCTCTCGTACTTATCAAACTCTTCTCTTTGGACTTCGGGCAACCCATCATCTTGATCCATATTATCGCTCTCTGTATCATCCTGACTGACTTCGTGATCTAGCGATGCATATGGATAAGCATCGTTTATTATGCCCATCACTTGGTCATTATCATCAGCAATAGATTCAGTAGGCTGCAGAATTGTTCGGGTCTCCGAGGACGTCGAAGCATAAACTCTCGGTTCACCATGATAATACCATGTCGTATAGTTGTGTGACATCCCATATTTCACCAAATGAATTCTGACTTCACGCACTGTCTTTCATAAAGAGTTGTTACAATTCCGGCACGGACACCTTATATTATTCTGAGCATTGACATGTTCCTGTGCAACTTGGATAAATGACTCGATCCCATACAAATATTCATCACTAACACGATTCGTATTACGTATCCACTGTCGGTCCATGATGCATGTTTCCATATTACACGACAATTAGAAAACGATGCGACACCATTCTTCGTCTCCTTATGCCTCCGGTAAGGGCCCTATCCCATTCGAGAATGCACATATGTGTCGTGGTTGTTGGCTCACACGACGTAGTTTCGATCTGGGAAAATTTCGGCAGCATCTCCCTATGGTTCTCCAAGTGCACGACGTAGATATTTAAAACAAATATCTAGTATGCACTCGAAGAACACATAAGGAGATGTTGTCGAAATTTTCTCAGATCAAAACCACATCACATGAACCGCTAACCACAACACATAATTGTGCACTCCCAAACTGTCCATGGGTAATTTGGACAATTCAAGAATCATATTGGAGCGCAGTCACGCCAAACGCCCATGCGCGCGTCCAATAGACTCTCGAACGGGTCTAAGGTGAATTTAAATTTAGTGTACAAAGTTATCCACTGATAACTTCGCACGACTAGTTAAATGTACAAAGTTATCGATTGATAACTTCGCACAAGCGCTTCGTGCCACATGACCTCACCCAGTACTCGAGGAGTGCTGGACTACGTCATCGGAAATTTTGCAATTACAACTAAACTAAATGTAACATACAAACTAAATTATAATTAATCTAACAATATACATATAAGCATACAAACAAACTATTAAATTTTAGCATATAAAAACATACAAATTAATTAATCAATTTTATAATTAATTTTAACATACAAACTAATTCACTCAAAAATTTAATACAATTATATATGAAACATTAAATACTAAATCATACAAAAACTTAACTAAAAGATAGATTAAACACATATCTCACCAAAAATGCAATTATCCTTCACAACAAATGCAACACTATCCTTCCTTCACCAAAAAAATAAATCATTGTCAAATATGAGCCCAACATCAATCTAAATTCAGATTTCACAACCAAACCACTAAATTAAAAAAACCCACAACATTAACTAATTACCACTAAAATCAGAAATTTCACAATCAATTTATGCAAAATCCACAACAAGTACAAAATCCACAATATTATAAAACATAAAAAACAGAAAATACCATAAAAAATAGAAAATACAAAAAAAAAAAACAGAAAATACCATAAATTAAAAATAAAAAACAGAAAATACCATAAAAAACAGAAAATACCATAAAATACCATAAATTCAAAAAAAAAAAAAAAAAAACCTGTGTTGAGCTAGTTTCGGCTTCGAGGGGGGGTGGGTTTCGGTTGGGGGGGTGGGTTTTCGGGGGGGGGTGGGTTGCCGATGGGGGGGGGTTTTGGGTTTCGGGGAAGGAGGGAGGAGGAGGAGGAGGCGGAGGGAGGAGGAGGAGGGAGGAGGAGGAGGAGGAGGAGGAAGAGGGAGTGAGAGCTGAGGGAAGGAGGAGGCGGGACTGCGGCGCTGCGAGGGTGAGGGAGTGAGTGAGCTAGAGTGACTGAAGTGAACCCAGAAATGGGTATAAACTGAACATGAATTCGTCGCCCCAAGTATATTAAAGCGACGAACATGAATTCGTCGCCCAAAGTCACTTTGGGCGACGAACGTGTTAATTCGTCGCCCAAAATTCGTCGCCTAAAGTCACTTTGGACGACGAATTCATGTTCGTCGCCCAAAGTTGTTGACTTTAGGGCACCGTTTTATCCCGCCATAATTTCAGACTTTGGGCGACGCACTGTTCGTCGCCTAAAGCTACATTTCGTCGCCCAAAGTTGAATTTTTTTATGAACCATGATCGTTCATACGTTCGAGCTCCAATACCAAACTTCTAGATCTCCAATTGACCTAATATTTTAGAGGAATGATCTTTGAGTGACAAACTAATAAATGAATGGTTTAGATCGTTAAAAACACAATCGACATATAAGGTTCTACATATAAATCAGTAGTTTTTGCATTTGAAGAATAAAATTAGATCAACTCTTTCGTTAAAACCTTGTAGCTTCAATAATTGTGAAGACCACAACGTGATTATCACAATCAGAGCCATTCTTCATATATGTTCATACTCAAAGATCAACCCTGGAAAAAATCGGCTCAATCGGAGTTCATCTACCCGTTCGATTATTATTATAAGAATCAAGATCGTTCATACATCCTAAATGCTAAACCTAACTTCTACATCTCCAATTGAGTTAATTTTTTGCATGGATGATCTTTGAGTGAGGCACTAAGGAATGATCGGTTCGGATCGTTAAAAACACAATACAAAAGTGATCTTCTACATACAAATACACTTGAAGAGTATAATTATATTAACTTTTGGGTAGAAATTTTGGTGATTCAACAATTTGTGAAGACTACAATGTGATTTCAACGATCGGAACCGTTCATTCTATTCGTTTATACTGGAAGATCATCCCTGCAAAAAATCGGCTAAATCGAAATTCATCTCATACTTCGATTCGTATTAGAAAATTTACAATCGTTCATAAGTACAACCACCGTTACCTAACTTCTACATCTCCGATTGAGCTAATTTTTTGCATGGATGATTCTTAAGTGGGGAATTAAAAAATGAATGGTTATGATCTTTGGAAATCCAATCGTATAGTATGCTATTATATATATAAAATTGTAAACAAAAAAAGTATTCTTACTTTGGGCGAGGAACTACAAATTTCGTCGCCCAAAGTTATCTTGGGCGAGGAACCTCATAATTCGTCGCCCAAAGTTACTTTGGGCGACGAAATGTTAGGTTCCTCGCCCAAACCATTATTACAAAACAGGATGACCCTTTGGGCGACGAACAGGTTCCTTGCCCAAACATAGTTTGGGCGACGAACATAATTTCGTCACCCAAAGAGTCTTTGGGCGAGGAAATCGAAAATTTGTCGCCCAAAATGAGTTTGGGCGACGAAATATTTTGTCACCCAAAGTAAGTTTGGGCGACAAATTTCGTTTTCCTCGCCCAAAGGCACTTTGGGCGACGAACATGTATATTCCTCGCCCAATGTATTTCTCAATTAATTGTTTGTTGTTAATGTTTAGGCGACAAAATGTGTTCGTCGCCCAAAGTTACTTTGGGCGAGGAACGTGTGATTCGTCGCCCAAACCTCCTTTGGGCGACGAACATGTTCGTCGCCCAAACTTTTATGACATTGAGCGACAAATTTTCTTGTTCGTCGCCCTAAATTGCTTTGGGCGACGAATATATGTTCGTCGCCCAAAGTGTGGTCGCCCAAATATGTTTTTCTTGTAGTGTGGGGACTCATGAATTTTTCATGGTGGGGCAAGAAAAATGATTGACTATTACTATAACTATGAGGCATTTTAGCTCAAATATATAGGAATTGGAATTATATTCATGCAAATTTGCCCTCTTTCATTACGTATATATATATATATACATATAGAGTAAATTGCACCGTTGGTCCAGTTATTTTCACTTTTTTCCCAACTTAGTCCACGATCTTTTTTTTGTATCATTTTAATCCACTTTCTTTTCAAATTGCGCCTAATTAGTCCATTCCGTCTAATATTGGCTAACTGCCGTCAAATGCCCACACGTGACCAACATGTGAGGCCCATAATGGTCTTTTCCTCCCAACAGGAATGCCTAAATCTGAGTTAAGCAAATTGTTATTCATCGTGGTTAATCAGAGGGTTTTGGAGGAGATAAGCAATTTCGCGCCTTTTGCTGGAATTTGGGCATCCGAGGCATCCAATCAGAGGGTTAATCCCATTTTCGGCATTTATCAAGCATGATTCTTGATTTTCGAACGGAGGGAGACAATCCCATCTACAGTAAGTATGGAATTGTCTTAGGTTTCATTTGGTTACTGCAATTGCATTTTGTTTTTGGGCATTTAGTTATTGCGAATCTTTTGGGTGGGTTTATGGTATTTGGTTACTGTGGGTTTATGGTATTTGGTTGTGGGTTTATTGTATTTGGTTGCTGTGAATGTTTTGGGTGGGTTTAGGGTATTTGTCAGTGTGACTTTTGTGTCCTTTTCATCTGGAATCTTTTGGGCATTTGGTTACAGCGAGTCTTTTGAGGGAAAGGGATGGAATTGTTTGCCACATCTACATTTTTTAACTGTGGTGTGGTCCTGAATGTTTGTTTTTTCCATAGTTTTATAATATCCGACCCTTAACATGTGTAGTCAGTGTTCCCATTCAAACAACACACTTCTGTTCTTTTGTATTATTATATTGATTTTTATGTTTTCAATTTTGGTTGATGGGTGATGTACTGCTTATATAAGAATTTTGACTGTAAGAATTTTATATTTTTCTTATTTGAGTGTTGAATTTATTCATTAAATGTTTAAGTATCTGAATTTAGGAACTCCTATATATCCTCAATCCAAGGTCTATCTTTGGTCCACAACCTAGGATTTATGTGGTTTACATTTGCTTTATGTGGAACCACAAGGACTTTAATAGTTTCACCATCAAATCTAACTCATAATTTCATCACTTGGTTTTTTTGACTATGTTTGCAGGTGATCCTGATGGGCTGACATTAGAAATCCACTATGGTGGTAAGGTTATTGGTGATGGATATAAGGGGGGTTTTGTTTGCTGGCTAGACTACCTTTCAGCAGACCTCTTTTCCTTATTGGACCTTATGAAGGTTGGTGAAGACTTGGGCTATGAGGTGAATAGGAAAAAGATCGAGCCCAATAAATGGAAAGTGTACTACAAGGATCCAGATATTAATGGGCCAGCTGGATTTGTGTATATTGGGTCTGACAGTCAAGTGCTTACAATGATTGCAAAGGTACCAGCATCTAGGGTTGCTGTTGTCTATTACGAAGGGCCAAGTACATCAAGGAATGATGTTGATGCTAGTCAGTCTGCTACTGTGTGGCCAAGCTTGCATGGTGCAGAGTATGAGTTAGGTATAGATGATGTTGATACACTCAACCTTCTAACACAGGCTTCTGTGAATGAACAAGATAATTGTGCAGTGAGTGGATCAAGGGATGGGCCAGATCATGAGGAACATAATGAACAAGGTACTGGTTCAGTGAATGAGCAGCAAGATGATGTGGATGCTGAAGATGGTGATGAAGACAATGAGCAGCAAGATGATGTGGATGCTGATGATGGTGATGAAGACAATGAGCAGCAAGTTGATGTGGATGCTGATGATGGTGATGAAGACTCAGAGTTTGTAGATAGTGACTATGAGTTCTCAGAGGAAGATAGTGATGATGATGTATTTGAGGAGGAGATTGACCCACAAATTGACCCTCTGAATGAAATTAACGATGCTGGTGAAATATCAGATGAATGTGAGAGATCTGATGAGCTTGAGAGTCTCAGTGAGTCATCAACTGATGGTGAAGATGAAAAGAAAGTGAAGAAAAAAATTCCAAAGTTCAAAGTTTTCAATAAAGAGACAGACTTGAAAGATCCACAAATGGAAATAGGACAACACTTCCCAAGCAAAGCTGATGCAATGATGTTCATTAAGGAATGGGGGATCTTAAATGGCCGAAAATTAAAGTTTGTAAAAAATGATAGGATAAGGCTGAATGCAGTTTGTGTTGGCACAAAGGGCTGTCCCTTCGAAGTTAGATGCCACCCACAGAAGGGTGGCTCTGATACATGGGTGATCAAGACCCTACAGATGGAGCACCATTGTTCCACTTCTGGAAAACTGAAGCATGCAGATTACAACTGGATTGCTGAAAAATATCAAGAGAGGTTGAGAGATGACTCTGATTGGGGCTTATTAAGCTTCCAAAATACAGTCAAGAAGGACTTTGGCCTCACTGTCTCAAGGAACAAAGCGTATAGAGCTAAGAAGAAGGCTCGTGGCTTGAATAAGGGATTTTACAAAGAGCAGTATGCAAGAATACATGATTATGCAGCTGAGTTGCAACGATCCAATGTTGGTTCGACAGTGAAGATTGCTTCAAGAGAGACACCTAATGGCCAAAAAGTATTTCAAAGGATTTACATCTGCTTGAAGGGTTGCAAAGATGGGTTTTTAAATGGATGTAGGAGGGTGATTGGCGTTGATGGGACTCATATAAAGGGTCCATATCCTGGTCAAATACTGACAGCAGTTGGTGTAGATCCTAACAATGGATTATTCCCAGTGGCATATGCAGTAGTAGAAATTGAAAATAAGGATTCATGGAAGTGGTTTTTGGATATTTTGATAGATGACTTGAAGATTGACAAGGGGGCAGACTGGGTATTCATGAGTGATAAGCAAAAGGGTCTAGTTCCTGCAATAGAGGAACTCTTACCTGATGTTGAACATCGAATGTGTGTTAGACATCTTCATAATAACTTCAAAATGACCTATCCAGGGTTGGGGTTAAAGAATGCCTTGTGGGCTGCTGCTAGAGCAACTTGTGTACCATGGTGGAAGGTTGAGATGGAGAAGATGAGGGGATTAAATGACAAAGCTTGGGGATGGCTGAATGCTAAACCTGCAACACAGTGGAGTAGATCACACTTTGGGACTGTGACAAGGTGTGATTTATTGTTAAATAATCTGTGTGAAAGTTTTAACAGTGCTATACTTAACACAAGGGACAAGCCAATACTAGATTTGCTTGAGGGAATTAGACACTATCTCATGCTTAGGATGGCGAACAGGCGAGCAGCTTGTAGAAGTTGGAAGACTAATGTTGGCCCAAGAATCTTGAAGATCATGGAGAAGAGAAAAGCTGACAGTCGAATGCACAGTGTTCAACTTGCAGGAGATAAGCAATTTGAGGTTGAAGCACCTGGTGGGACAAGGATGTGTGTTGATCTTAGGCAAGGGACTTGCAGCTGCAGAAGGTGGGATCTTAGTGGGATTCCTTGCTCCCATGCAATTGCTTGCATTTGGGACCTAGAGGAAAACCCTATTGACTATGTCAATGAGTGTTATAGTAAAAAATCTTACCTAGATGCCTATGATCCTATGATAAGACCCATGCCAAGTATGGATCTTTGGGCAATCACTGCCAATGACAAACTTGAGCCTCCACCATTCAAGAAACAACCTGGGAGGCCAAAAATGGTAAGAACAAAAGGACCAGGTGAAGTCCCAGCCACACATCCTATTCCTGAAAATTCAAATGCAAATCCAATGGCTCCAGCACCACCACTCAAGTTGAGAAGGTTGTGGGTTTCCATTAGATGCAGTAAGTGTGGGGGAGAGAATCATAACACCAGGACATGTAAAAGAGAGATTGGGAGCTCAAGCAACCAACAGGTTTGTTGTTTGTTAAATTGCATGAAGTCTTTTTTTTTCCTAATATTAATGTGATTTTCAAACTGTACCATCTGGTCTTATGTGCAACTATGCAGACCGAAGGTCAACATCAACAATCACATGCCCAATCCCAAGCCCAAGCCCAACCAGCAACTGAATCACACCCTTCCCAAGCCCAACAGTCACCTAATAATTCAAGGGTAAACAAGAGATATTAGTTGTGTACTGATTGCTTAATGAAATAAATGTTCATGTTGTTGATTATGCTTGAATTGGCAGATGACAAGAGGGAGAGGGAGAGGGCGAGGAAGAAGCAATGCAAGGGG
Organism: Dryas octopetala; assembly: GCF_963921425.1. Lineage (NCBI taxonomy): Eukaryota > Viridiplantae > Streptophyta > Magnoliopsida > Rosales > Rosaceae > Dryas > Dryas octopetala. The sequence goes on from NC_141368.1 coordinate 13,287,354, forward strand.
AATAGGAGGATTTGTGTCTGCATCTGATAATGGAGGGAGAGGGCGAGGGCGAGGGCCAGGAAAATGCATTGCAAGGGGTAGAGGAAGATCTATATCTGATTCTGATAATGGAGGCAGAGGCAAAGGGAGGAATGGAAAAAGGGGCAGGTTCTGCAAACCCCATGAACATTGACTCAAGATTGGTGTTCGTGCTTCTTGAAAGGATTTTGAACTCTATGTTATGAGTTTTGATGTAATTAAATGTTGCATTTGATTAAATGTTGAGTCAATGTAATTAAATGTTGTAATTAAATGGTATTGGCATTTTGGGTCAATTAAATGTTGCATTTCATGTAATTTTAGCTTAAGGCCATTTGCTGTAATGTGTTTTGAGGCCTTAAAATGTGTGTTTTGATGGAATTGTACTAAGGATGTTTGATGGATACTTATGACACATGAAATATGGTATTGGCATTTTTGGTCAATTACAATGTGTATATTTGCTGGAAGTAGTTTTGTGTATATTTTCTGGGAGACAAAATTCATTAACTGGAAGTGGTTTTTGTGTATATTTTCTGGGAGACAAAAATTCAAAAACCATTACATCAAATGTATACATTTGCTTTTGCTGGAGGTAGTTTTGTATATATTTCCTACCCTTCCAGTTGAATATAAAATGTCACTTGCCATTTCATTGAAACCATTAAAGAAATGCACCAAATCTATATTACAAAACACTACCATATCACCACATTTTGCTTCCCTGCACTGAGCTTTCCAAAACAGAGGAGTTGAATACAACCAAAACACTCCTACCATACAAGTTAATTCTTACTGCTTAGTTCCATACAACTACAAAACAAGTTAATTCTTAGTTCCACACAACCTACATCACTTAACACAACTACCTAAAATAGCATACCCACAAGCTATTTTCTATTTCATTACCATCACCATAAAGAAGAAAACCCAAGAGCAAATCAAATAAAGCCGCAGCATCTTCTCCCTTCTCCGATGCAATTGAAGTTGCACTTCTAGTGGATCAATCCTTCTTCGCAATCTCAGCATCACTTGTCTACAACGTGGGCACATCGGAGGGTCCACCCAGTTAAAAAAATTGCATCCTCCATTTCGCTGGAAAAAAAAAAAAAACACAATTTGCTAGCATAAAAAAATACCCATTCCAATACCCATTCGATTTGAATTATTACATTTACCCATTATCCAAATTTCCTTACCCTTGGTATTAAACAGGTCTCAAACTGTCTTCCCGGATTCAAATCCGTCCAACTCGTCCTCACAACGGCAAGCCTTCCGCAATCGCAATAGCTACCTGGTGCATGGGGGCTGTGAGTTGATGATGTCGAGTAGGATGACATAACGAAGGACAAAGAAGTGGAGAGATTTTGAGGTTTTGGTAGCCCTAACTACTGGGTTGAATAGAAGAAAGAGGATGGAAGCCTCAACTTCATTTGGCGGGTGGAAATTCTGCAAATGGCGGGATGAAATAGGTTAAAGGTTAGGGATACTATATATCTGGTAGGAAAAGACCATTATGGGCCTCACATGTTGGTCACGTGTGGGCATTTGACGGCAGTTAGCCAATATTAGACGGAATGGACTAATTAGGCGCAATTTGAAAAGAAAGTGGATTAAAATGATACAAAAAAAAGATCGTGGACTAAGTTGGGAAAAAAGTGAAAATAACTGGACCAACGGTGCAATTTACTACAGATCCCTTCCATTGAGGGATCCCCAAATAATTTTATTTAAGGGGTTTCTCATAGGGCCCACTCTATATAGTTTTTTAACGATCCGAACCGTCTATATTTTAGGTTTATATTCAAAGATCATCCTTGCAAAAACTTAGATAAATCGGAAACCATTAAACTATCAAACTTTGATCAAATAAATAGACGAAAACAATATTTTTGATAAACACTTGAAATCGTGACCATTTAATCAATGGTAAAATGGTTTTTGATTAATATAATTTTTTGTAAGGGCAATTTTTCAATGTGTTGAAAAACTATATAGAGTGAGCCCATAAGAGATCCATTAAATAAAATTATTTTAGGAATCCCTTATTTAGCCTTACTTATCTCCGATTGTTTCTTGCGCATGAAATTTAGTCTAAGGCTTCCAATTTTTCTTTTCTACTTTTCTAGAGTAACTGTTAGAGGGCAGCCTGATGAAGATGCAGTCCTACTTTTTAGGGACTTGAAGGTTCCAAGTCTCTCTGCAGAAGGTTTGCTTCTCAAATACACTAGAAGAATACAACCAATTGCTGACGCAGAACTAGTTTTCAGCTCAAGATAGTGTTAGAATATATGTTAATTGGCATTTCTTTGGTAGTGTAACTGTGTGTGTATTTAAGTGGGTCCACTTTTGAATTGACTATATTATTAAACAATTGGGGAGCTGTCATCTGCTTAATATAATTCCACGTATTGTACATCAAAAGATTACTTGATTTTATTCAAAAACTATTATAATATCTAAAACTTATTCAGAGATATTTATTTTCATGTCATGTTTGGTATTAGAGAAAACCTGAACAAGCTTACTTGCAATAACTAACTGGTCACATAGCAGGCCTTGTACGTTTCTAATGTTTGTTGGTAAAGCTTAGTCCAAATATGATTTACAATAGTGTGAACATCATATATGTGTTGATTATTACATAGATATATGCATATTTGGTTGCCCCTAGTTATGGAAGCCACTGATCTGTCTGTGATAACATCATTGTCTTTTCTCATCATATATAAGTAATATTGGATTTTTCTCAGTGATGTTTCCATAAATTTTATTCTGGGGGGTTATAGTGTAAAATCCGGTAGGAGGCAGCAAGTCGCAGGCGGGTGTCGACTTGTAGGCTAGTGGGGCGGCGACATATGTGGTTGGGTAAGGGGTTAGGGTTTGAGAAAAATGTGAATTGGGGATAAATGGTAAACACCCATTGGGCTCTTCTTTGTTTATTTACTAAGTTTTTTTTTTTCAATTCTTAGCTCCAAAACGACGTCGTTTTGGGTCAGGCTTTAAAAAAAGAAGAAGTGAAGAACGCTTCACAACCACTTAAATATTTCGTCAAATAAGTTGTGAGTGTGCTTGCAGGTGGTCATTTTGAGGGGTCAATCTGGCGAGTTTGACAAGGCTTTTTCAGCGGGCGGGTGGTCAGGCGACTACCCTTGTCCCTTGGTGGATCCGTCCCTGATTTTACTTGCAATTGTATTATTCTCAATACAATTATGTTGATAACCTGATATGTAAGGAGCATCTAATATGTTTTTCACGAGTATCAAAGAATTGTCATGTACAAGTACCATTTAGAATCTTTTCATCAAATACTTGATATGGAGACAGCATGTGGAACAAAGAAAAAGGATGCACCCAATTATGGATCCCAAACATAATTTTGGAACGATCACCCATAATCCAACATAGCTCTTTAAACAACATATCATGGGATTCAAATGTTAGTACACGGTCATTTGTTATTCGTGTCGAATACTAATCAATCCTACATTGAACCGTTTAGATAATGAAATGACTAAACATAAATCCACATCATTTATTATCACATATTGTTCGAATTGACTCATATATATGTAGAAGAATTGCAGGGAGTCAAACAAAAAGTATGTTGATTGGGGCCGAGCATACTATACTTAATTCATCCACCATCGTGATCTAAAATCTTAAGACCAAGTATTCTTTATATCTACCAAACCTATATTTATACATTACATATAAAATAAATAGCCACATTACCTTGATGCTAACAAAATCACAAAAAATAGTCCTACAATTATTGTGTCAAATTTCATACATGGGTTCATGTCAAGTAATGATGAATCAAATCCGTTAATTTTGCATCAGGTTAAGTAAAATTTTCAAAGTATGAAGGTTAGTTAAGGTTTTCACCGTATGTATTTCCAAAAGGGGAAGATCCTAATGTGTTGCCTCAAAAATTGCCACCCGTACTTGTAATTAATTACGAGGATCCAAAAGAAAGTATGGGCCAAAACCCGGCTTCATTGCCATTGCCATATCCATCTTAAGATTTGGGCTCTGATTGAGCTGGGTTAATTCATCTTGCCCCGAAAGCCCAACCCCACCCTTTTTTCATTTCTCTTTCTGGAGCCGTACGTTTGGGCGGGAAATCACAAATCAGCATAAAAGAACCGAAATCCCCAATCTCTCTCTCTCTCTCTCTCGCAGTCGTCTCTCGAAGCTGAACCAGCAGAAACCGGAAGCTACCACACTATTGCCCTCCAATGGCTCCAAGAAAGAAACCCAATTCTTCAACTTCTTCTACGACGTCGTCTAAGAAATCCAACTCCAAAACTCAGCCTCCGCCTGCCAAGTTCGGCATCCAACATTTCTTCGAGCGCCACACCCAGAACTCCCAAAAGCCCAAAAACGGCGCCGTCTCCACCCCTCAGAACCCCGAACCCATTGCCGTGGGCTCCGCCCCCGTCGTTCCTGCAAAATCGGTTCCGGAGCTCCGAAACCCAGCGCGGATTGATGATGGTAATGCGGTTTTAGCTTCGGGAAGTCACGTGAATCGGCTGAATTCGCAGTGGAGTAATAAGAACGAGACGTCACAGAACACGCCGCCGGAAAATTTGATGGCAGTGAGAGTTGTTGATGCCGAGGAGAATGTGGATGAGGAGGCCTCACCGGAGATATCAAAGGCTGCGCCTTTCAAGCGGTTCAAGTTCTCGCCTGGAATGGTAGTTTTACCTTCAATACTTTATAATGGAATTGTCAATTTCATTTCTCTATTAATCATGAGTATGCTACCATTGATGGAAATGTATGAGTTTTTACTGATAGTATTAATGGAATTAGTCTAAAATCTCTGTTTGTTTCACTTGTGAGTGCTTGAGCAATGCTGATTGCAATGATTTTTTTGTTTTGTTTTTAATTTAATTTTTCTGATTGCTGATTGCAATTTGGTGATAGTTGATAAAGCAGAGCCAAGATGATGGGGGTGATGAGGTGACATGGAGGATATCTCCGGTGAATGAAAGACTCCAAGCAGTTTCAAAGCGCATGCCGGAGATGATGAGGGTGTTGGCAGACTCTTCAAGGCTTAAATCTTTAAGCATTCAACAATGCTCACTAAACAAGGCATGTTTTTCTGTTATTTCTTTATTTATAGGTTTTTTTGCTTCTCTTGGTATTATCATCAGATTATTAATGAATGAAAAATGTACAGACTTCTCCTGTTAAAGCTGAAAAGGTTGATAAGAGGCTTTCTTCACCGACACTGAATACTTGTGAAAGATCTTTGGTATCCCTGAACAGGGTTGGCATAAAAAGGGTTAACCTAGATCAGGATATGGATAGTAATGAAACTTTGGTCGACATGACTATCTCTGGAATAGTTAGTAGGCAGAGTCCATTCCGAACTCCACCTTCTCTATCTTACTGCCATGATAAGGTAATTATCCCTTCATAGTTTGAGCGAACATACTTAATCATTTATGGCTTTGTTTGGACTTTGGAATTCATAGAAATGGAGAAAGTGAGAAAAGGAACATTCTCATACACGGGTGATTAATTAGGGCACAAGAGAAGACAACAAAAAGAAAAGGCAAAAAACATAAGGAAACTATGGATACTTTGTTTTGTTTACTTCATTTTTTTTCTAAATTAATATTCACTCTTTTCCTTATTATATATATATATATATATATTTCCTGTCTTTGGAGCTGCTAAGTAAAGAGTGTGGAATCATCTTTCTCTAACTGATGCTGTAACTGAAATGCAGCTTGCTAATGGGGTTGCGTGTAATGGAGTTTCTGATCAGCTAGGGTCGAGGCAGCATAAAAAGGTTTGAATGAAAGAAATTATCTATTTGATACCAATTTTTGGATCATGTTATCCTGCTTCGATCAATCAATATTCATGATCTGTGTTCTGTTTCCTGACTTAATAAATGGGTTATCTCATGAGTTCTACTCATAGAAAAAAATTACTCGGTTATTCTTTAAGTTGCAAGTTCCCCTGGTTTTGTTGATCTGTATGGCAGGAGTGGGTCAATTATATGTTCTCATGCCATGGTAATAATTACAATTTTTTATTTGTTTATCTATTCTTTTAGGCATTGCTTGAACTCTTAGATCAAGTAGAAGATGTTATTTCTGTTGAAGATTCAGTATCTAATGATGTGGAGGCATCTCCATTCCAAGTTAGAGATGGAAAAGCTGATAAGATGCCTGCCAAATTGGATCTTGCAGTAAAAAGAGTTGTGGCAGCTCTAAAAGAAAAGGTTACTTGGGCATCTTCCAATTGTAATTTACTTGTATTGGAGGTATGATTTACTAATTCAGTATCTCTTATGATAAAAGAATAGTGAGTTTCTTCAAGATTGATCAATTTGTAACTTTTTTCTGCTATAGGCATCTGAGAACTGTAAACCTGCTGACTCATCTGGTGCCAAATGCATATATAAGGTTTCTAGTAAGCAACATCTTCAAATTTAATTCATTCCTTCTTTAGGTTATGTATGATAATAAAGATCCATTGATTTTCAGGTTCTTCGCTTACTGAATGAGCACACTGGAGAAGAGCGTGCTGTGTATTTATGGGACGAGTGGTAAGTACTTCTTGATATCTTGCTTTGAAGCACTTTAATACTTATGCTATTTTTTTTTTTTTTCTGAAATCATTTTCCAATAATGATATACTCTATCTTTTTTGTATTATTTAGAGGTCGATTATTGGTCCCCCCAATAATAAAAATGCACTTTCTCTGCAATTTTAACTTGTTCATTCCTGATAGTGATTATTATTATAATAATAATAATAATTATTTTCTTTTATTAACTTATATGGCTCTTTATAGTTTCATGACTTCATCTCCATAGTCATCCACTTTAGGTAATAATGCTAGAGCATACTTATCTTGTGCCATCTCATTCCAGCCTTGGTCATTTTTGGCACTTACATGTGACTAGAAATATAGAATGCTTTTGGAAGGCTAAGGTTTCTTGGATTATACCCCATGGGAGGGTCAATACTTTTGATAATGTTCAGCAGAGGAGGCCTTACATGTAGCTGTCACGCTCTTGATGAGTTATTTGCAAGAGAGGAGAGTAAATATTTGGTCACTTTTTTCTCCATTGCCCAATTGCCCTTAGATTGTGGCAAAACCTTTTTGAGGAGGCAAGGTTGAGTTGGGTGATTCCAGCCTCTTGTGTGTCTTTATTAGTTGAGAAGCACTGTGATTATTATTATTACTATTTTTCTTTTGGACCGGGGGAAGGAAAGTTTTTATGGAAGTGGGGTTGGTTGGCTGTGTTTTGGGTGGTTTGGTTAGAGAGGAACACTAGAATTTTTGAAGAAAGGTTAGGGGATCAGGTGTCATCTTTATGGGATAGAGTAAGGTTTAGGCTTCTTTATGGGCATCAATTTCAACTGTTTGTAGAGACATTCCTTTTAATATTCTTCTTTTGGATTGAGAGTAGCTATTAGTTGATCTTAGTCTTTGTCATTTGTAGTTAGAGAGAAGTTTGTAGTTTGATTCCTTGATGTAATTGGCTAACTTTGTTCGTTTGATTCCTTGTGAACTCCTGCCATGGCTAGGAAATTTTTTTGTAACTTTTGGCTTTTATTGGTAAAGTCTATGTTTTCTCTATCTAAAAAAATGTAGTTTGTACATTTAATTAAAAATGAATGCTCTTGGTGGGATTACAAGAATAAAACATGAAAAATGCAAACACCTCTTTCTTTCCAGATATTATTATTAATATTCCCCACTCTTTTTCCTTTTGAATTATTTTTCTCAGGTTTTACAGTGTCATTGCACCTGGAGATACTGTCAATGTTATTGGTGAATTTGATGACCAAGGACAGTGTCATGTGGATAGTCACAATAATTTTATAATTGTTCACCCAGATGAATTGGTGTCGGGAACTCGGGTATACTGCCTTTTTGTTCAAATGTTCTTCATATGTCATTATATATTGTGTTTTTGTAATTGTGACTGCTCTGATCTTTGGTGACTAGTTTTGTGGTTAATGTTACCCTGCTTGGTCCTAATAAATAAAAACATTTTTTAGGTTGCAGCTAATTTCTTTTGCCCTAGGCGAACTGTCCTGGATGAGAGGCTGAGAAGCAGTGAGCATTCAACTGCAGCACTAATTGGTACAATATTGCACCAAGTTTTTCAGGTTTCAGAACATACCTATGACTTTGTAAACTTTTCAATAAATAGACATGGTCAAGAATCTTTCTCCCTGAAATAGCTTCTAATTTGTTCATCTATGATATGTAAAATTTCTCTATTTTTGTAGGCTGGACTGGTGGAGGAGATACCTACAATAACTTTCTTGGAGGAACACGCAAGAACAGTGCTGCAGAAAAACATTGAGAACTTGTATGCTTGTGGAGGTTGGATTTTTTAAAGACGTTTACTTTGAAATAATTTATAATTACTCTTTCATAATCATTCAGTTTAATTTTTATATTTGTTGCAGAACTGTATTCTCTTAAATTTTCTAGTTACTACTTTTGTTAAATTTTGATTTGTCAATTTTATTAATCATCTTAGTAAAAATTCTCCCTTTTATGTTGACATTGCAGTGAATGAAAATGATGTGTACAAAACGCTGATTGAGGCTGTCCCAAGAATATTGAATTGGGTTAACCTCTTCAAAAACACGCAGGTGCACCCATGTTGGTTATTTATCTATTGATTTACTTTATATGTTATTCAATTGAAGTGATGAATGGTTTGACATTGTATACCTTAAAGAAGCCATAGAGAGTATAGACTCTATTCTGAGGCTACTGATACTTTGGCAGGATTCTAAAGCTCCTGTTGATTTTGGATCTGACGATGGGTTGAAAAAAGTCAAAATATCTGAGGTAAGACATCATAGTTGGTCTATCTGTACATAAATTGTTGGTCTATCATTAAGCAATATTGCATCCATAGATATGCTTTCAACAGATGTACAAGTTTATGGATAATTTGAACATTTACATTTATGCACCTTACCTACTTTTCTGGCAGCCTGCATTTATTAGATGCCTTTTTGAGCTACTGGTTTTCATAATAATGTCAATATTTACCTGCATGTTTTGTCCATCGATATGCTAATGGACATTATAATGGTTACTTCTCCTGTGCATCACTCTCTCATCGTTATATGTAGTTTCTGCTTGTGAGCATGGTGTAATTTTGAAATTGTTGTATGCTTTCTTGTGCTATTCTGTAACTGCTGTGCACTATTTTCAGAAACATTAAGCCATCTCTGAACTATATCCATTTTGGTTGTAGGTAATTGATATTGAGGAGATGGCCTGGGCTCCGAGGTATGGTCTGAAAGGCATGATTGATGCTTCCGTCAGAGTGAAAGTTGAATCTAACAAAAATGAATCTGATGAGAAGGTTATGCCTTTAGAGTTCAAAAGTGGGAAAGTACCCAATGGCCAGGTAAGTCTGTTGCCTTCACTGAAACTTGTCTAGAATGGTAAAGAACTTGAGTGATGTATATCATATTATTAACTTATGTTGCCTAAAGTTATTTTTCTTCTGACTAATGCTTTATTATGCGTGCAGTCATCTATGGAGCATAGTGCCCAGGTGATCTTGTATACTCTTCTTATGTCGGACAGGTGCTTATGGTTTACCCATATTTTTTTTATGGTTTCCAGAGGGGTATTTTACAATTTTTTATTGAGATCTTTTGAAGAGCTTTCATTATTTGCTCTGCATCTCCTGTATTCAGGTACCAGAAGCATGTTGACACTGGTCTTCTATGTTATCTCCAGTCAGATCAGACGCAGGTAGTATCCAATGCATCTACATCACATATTTCTATTTTATGTGTTTAGTCTATTCAGTCTTCTTCTTTTTAATAAAATAGGGAATTGTGGTTAGAAGATCTGACCTGGTTGGGCTAATCATGCGACGTAATGAACTTGCAAGTAATATTCTCAAGGCATCAAGAACACAAGTACTGCCCCCAATGTTACAGGTTTGAATGGTTTTTGCTGACTTATTAGCAGTGTTTCCACCAAACTCTTTACTGGACTGCCATCTTTAAATTCTTCCCTTTTTTTCTCTGTTGTAGAGTCCAAGCATGTGCAGTGGTTGTCGCCATCTGAATGTTTGTACCATTTATCACAAGGTAATTTGATTTATTCTTGTAAGGTATTGAGCGACATGAATAATTGTTCCTAACTAGGGGTTCAAACAAATTGAGCCATTCATAAATTGTTTGAGATTGGTGTGACTTTGGCTTGGCTTGCGTTCATTAATTTGAGCTCAAGCCCAGATTTCTTTCATTTGGAACTGAGTCCAAGTTGAGCTTTGCTATGTTCAGCTTGTAACCTTGCTAGCCTCTATACATTGTTAAGAAAAAAATTAATTAATGAGAATCTTTGCAAACTTCTGCATTCTCTTTTCAATGAAGATGCAGCATCGAATTTTCTTTCATCTTTAAGGTTGTGATGAGCTACCATGTTTCTACAATTTTTCTCATTTCTTTTCAATTAATTCCTTCTTAACTTCTTTCCTGAAAATCTTTATATGTCTCATCTTTAGACTGATTTTTTCCCTAGAACTTTACGTGTCTGAATAATAAATCTAACCCTTCCTTTATTTCTTACTATCATTTAAATTGTAAACTGTTGCAACCTTTTCCTGTTGAGTTTATCCTTTCTTTCTTTGTTTTTTTTTTCTAAAAAAAATTGGGACTTTGCCATTATTACATTTATTGTGTTCTTTAGGCCTCTCAAGAGATTGACTTGTGGAGAACCTTAGTTCTACTTCATATGCACAACCCCCTTGAAAACCAATCTTCAAGGGGGTATCTTCACATGAGACGTAGTTCCTGCAGGGACTTAACAACCTGTAAAATTGAAAACCTAATAATTCCTTTGCTATCCAGAAATTCCTGCAATACTTTCTATATCATTTGACCTAGAAGATGCTAAGAAAAAAAAAAGTAAATTTAACCTTCATTCGATCTGTCAGGCCTTCCAGAAGAATCTGACTGAGGAAGATCACTAGATCTAGCTTCCCTTCATTGGAAGTTAAATTAATAAGTTAATTCCCTTAACTGATCAACGACAAAGCTAATCTCCAACTTTACAGGGATTTCCCACAAAGACTTCATGAGCCATGAAATATAAAATTTTAAACTAGCTATAAATTGTGCCTTAATTGTTGTTTTCCCCTGAAAAAGTTGCATATTTCCACGGGATACCTTAATGTAAGAAAGATATTCATTAATAGTCATACAATAAGAATCAGTGTTTATCAATGGCCATCATCTTTAATGCCACAGGCACATGGAGGAAGCACAGAGAACAGTGGACTGGGAGATTTATTTGATTCAAATACTCACCACCTAACAAATGCGCATGGTGTTTTCCTAAGGCTGTGGGATTGGTTAATTGATTTGGAAGCTAACGAGATGCAGGTGCCTTTTGTGAAGTCACTATTGCATAGTGTATAAATAGTTAACTCCCAAATTTAGTTATTCTGATATTATAGCCGCTCTTTCCTTCTTTTTTGAATTTACCTATTGCAGCTTGTAAAGAAAGAAATATGGCGGTCACATAGTTCGAAGAGTGATCATGCCACGGGTTGTCTTTCTTCTGTTGTTCTTGATTATGAACTTCCATATTCGAAGTCTAAAAAGGATAACAGATTTGTTTATCGTTTTCTGCGTAATGGTTTGCCTTGTCTTAGTGGGAGAACATCTAATGGAGATTTTTTGAATGCTGCATCTTCTCCAATAACGGATGCAGATTGCACACTAAGATGTGGTGACTTTGTGGTATGGTTGCTTTTATAATGTGGTTTTTCCGTCGTTCACACTAAATCTGTTTGTACAAGTTTAACATAAATTGCTTATAAATTAATAGGTGTGCATTTTCTGCACTCAAGGTTGTTTTGTTGGAGTCATCTGAATTATTAAAGCATATGTGTTCATTATTCATTTTTCAAGTATCTTTTGCTGTCCTTGACATCTTGTATTTTGACCCTAGTGATTAAGCAATTAAGTATATTAGTTTACCCTGTGATTTCCCAAGTTCAAGGATGTCTAGACCAACTTTATGCATTCATGCTTGTTGTCTATGCAAGATAGTAGTTATGAGTTTCAGATTCTGTTTCTTCATGTTTCCTTTTAGCATGTGAACATTAACACAATTTTTTCACATATGTTGTATATTTGGAATTTTTTATTGTAAACTCAATATAATGCATTCTGTTTCATATTTTACTTTCAACCTCACTAATCAATTTATTAATTATTTGTGTGTTTTTCCTTGTTCAGATACTTAGCACTGAATCTGGTCATCTACCACTTGCAAGAGGGGTCATAGCAGATTTAAGTCGCTCACATGTTTCTGTAAGGATTATATCTGCCATGTTTCCTGTTCATGTGTACTACTGTAAGCTCAAAATCTGTTTTATTAGTGCTTACCTGATCTTTAGGGATGCCGGCTAATAAAGCTAATTGGTGTTATAGCATTAAACTCCTAAATTCATATGAGTGAATCCGTTTTATAATTGTATTATCCTCTGCAAAACTCTAGGTTTCTTTTTCCAAGTGCTTACGACTTCCTGGGAGCAACCCTTCTTCAGAGGCAAGTGATCTCCTTCAGGAGGTCTGGCGGATTGACAAAGATGAATTCATGACATCATTTGCAATAATGAGGTAATTACATGACTTTAATTATGCCATAACTATTCTGAAAAATGACCATGACTTTAATCATTTTCAATAATCATGCTTGATTTTGTTGCTGAAGGTTTAACCTTGTTCAACTTTTTCTCCAAAGTGCACAAGCTGCTCACCTGAGAAAGATGATTGTTGATGTTGAGGTGAATGTTAGGGACCCGTATTGCATTAAAATCACCATCTTTTTGCTAATTCTAACTCTCTTTTCTGTTGGTGTGCATGTGTGGATTATTTTTAGGCTCCTAGATTTGACAGTGGATGTTTATTCAGCCAGGATCCAGCAATATCATATATCTGGTCCCAGAGAAATTTAAATGATGATCAGCGTCGAGCCATTCTTAAGGTTCTTTACATTTTCCCTTATACTAAATATCTCAATTTTCCTTCAGCAAGTCTATCTTCTTAACCCTAATTTTTGTTGGTACTAATCTTCAATTATCTATTGAATACGGACAATAACTAATTCAACAAATTTGTTCAGATACTTACAGCGAAGGACTACGCACTTATACTAGGAATGCCTGGAACAGGCAAGACATCTACTATGGTGCATGCTGTGAAAGCATTGTTGATTAGAGGTGCATCCATTTTGCTTACGTCCTACACAAACTCTGCTGTTGATAATCTACTTATCAAATTAAAGGCTCAGGTCATCTCTATTTCACATCTTCTTGAAAACCATATTTGTTTCTGTTTTAAATTTTGTGGGGGGCCTACGAAGAAAAGAATGTTTGATTGCATGTAATACATTATGTCCAGGCAACATACTTAGGTTGCCTTCAAATCAAATCTTCTGCTGCTAGATACTCTAATTTTCTCCACCAATCCATCCATTATTACCATTCACCATTGGGGATGATGCTGCTCTTTGCATTTTGATGTTTGTTTTTGCGTTCTCTCTAAATTTTCTGGTGTATGATTTACCCATCTTTGTGCCATATCTTGTGTCAAATACTACTTTGTGTTTCCTTGTATTGAAATTTAGAGCTTTGCAGAATATTGATTTTCTACGCATTGGAAGACATGAAGCTGTGCATGAAGAAGTTCGAGGGCTTTGCTTTTCAGGTCAGATTTAATATTATTGAGAGCATTTTGGTACAATATATCACTTGATTTCTTCTCAATGTTTTATCAGTGGTTTCTGTGACAGAAATGAACATACAAAGTGTGGAAGACATTAAGTTAAGATTAGACCAAGTCAAGGTGGTCGCTGTTACATGCTTGGGGATCACTAGTCCCTTGCTTGCCAACAAGAGGTTTGATGTATGCATCATGGATGAAGCTGGACAGACCACCCTTCCAGTACGTAGATTCATGGATGTCTTGACAGTGCAGTTATAATTAGTGGAACTAGAGTGTGATGCATATTATGTTAATTGATAATTGGTTTTTGAATATTACTGGATTAAGTCTGTCCTATTCAATCACATTTTTTGACTTATTGATTACCTAACTCACTGTACCTTCACCCACATAAAGATTCTGAATCTATTTTACTGTATAATTTTGATTTCACTATTTTTTTTTAGTGCTCTTTCCCTAAAGTTTTTATCACCTGAGAATTTTGTTCCCTTTTAATACTTTAGAACTTATGTTCGCATTTCTCTTGTTGCAAGTAAAGATTTTGACAAAATTCATATCATGTTATTTTGCTTGTTACATTAGTTGGAGTTAGGCTTGGATGGGTTGAGTGTATGTTCTTCATCCCTTTATACAGAACTATATCAAAGGAAGTGTATTCATGAGCAATTTTCTGTTCTATCAGGTGTCTCTTGGGCCTTTGATGTTTGCTTCAACGTTTGTCCTGGTTGGTGATCATTATCAATTACCTCCTCTGGTCAAGGTGTATATCTTTGTGCGTGTGTGGGGGGTTGTTTTTGTTTTTTAGTTTTGGCTCAATGAAATCTCGTATGCTTTTCTATCTCTAGAGTACAGAGGCTCGAGAGAATGGAATGGGGGTAAGCTTGTTTTGCAGGCTCTCAGAAGCTCATCCTCAGGCAATTTCAGCATTGCAAAGCCAGGTTATTATACATTTAGAATGGAATATATAATTTTGGCAATCTTTCTGTAGCAATGATATTTACTATGCTGTTTGCATCCAGTACCGTATGTGTCAAGGCATTATGGAACTGTCAAATACCTTGATATATGGTGACAGATTGCGTTGTGGCTCTCCTGAAATAGCTAATGCCAAACTCAAGTTTTCAAGTTCAAAGTCTCATTCATTGTGGATAAAGGAGGTGAGAGCAATTTCTGAAGTAATTCCATATTTCTATTGAAATAAATTGTCATCTTTATACATAATGTGCACTTGCATGGCAAAGTATATCGTTTAACCTTGTCTAATCCATTCATAATCAGTAATGGTAGTATCCAATATCAAAATTCTTATGACACAGCTTGTAGCATGTTCCTTGTGCTTTTATTTTTAAAATACATCCTTCCACCATCCAAGGTTATCTTCATATCGTGTTGTGGCATTGGAATTTAATGAAACATTATGTGGAAGAATTATGAGTTGATGTTCATTGCAACCTGTTAGCATGTTTCAAGCATAGGTTGTGTTTAGGTTAAAGCCTGAATTCATTTTTTAAGAAATGGCTCTAAAGTGGATTGGAGTAAGCCTACAAGGTTAGCTGGGGAAATATCACTTAATAGTTTCTCTGTTTATTTTGTACAGAAATGTTTTTCTTATCATCCGTGACCTTCATTTTGTGCAAAGTGGCAAAAAATTTCTTATCATTCGTGACATTTCAAGGCTTACTGAAAACTTGTAATGAAATCGATGTTTTGGTTGATAAACATAGTGCACTTTCCTAGTGTCAAAAACTTATTTAAATTCAGTGTCTTAGGACTTTCTTATGCTCATGGTTGCAGGTTCTAGATCCAAGCAAACCAGTTATATTTATTAATACAGGTTCGTAGAAGTACTATTTATTGTTTTCCATAATCATCTCTATCGAATTAGCAGACTTGGTTTGTGCTTGGGTTTTAATGTTTTTCATTTTTCACAACCTAGATACTCTACCTGCTTTTGAGGTAAAGGACCACAAGATTGTGAACAACCCAATGGAAGCTCACATAATCGTAGAGGTTTGATCCTTGCTTGAATATATATTGCAAATAATGTTTGTTGCTTGATGAAAAAATACTTTTTCTTTTCAACTTTTCTTGTCTGATGCAAAAGTAGCTTGTAGTTTTACAAACTGAAATAAAATCCTCATGTTGATCATAGGTTGTGGAGGAACTAGTTAGCAGTGGAATCAGGGGAGAAGATATTGGCATCATCACCCCATATAACTCCCAGGCAGAGATAATTCAGCTTGCCATCAACCTTACCTCTGTGGAGATACATACCATTGATAAATACCAGGTCAGATGGAAGCCTTCATTTTCTACATTGATGTACTATTTTTATTTTCTAAAGTTGATTAAATATATGGAAATTCTATGTAATATACCTGTATTATACAACCTGTTCATGCGATATTGTGGCCTTTAATAAACCTTGGACAGAGTTTAACTGTTTAAGAGTCTATTTGGAATTCTTTTAAAAAAAAACAAAAATTAAAAAGGAGAAATTGTATCTAGTATTTGACCCTACTATTTATCCTTGATCTAGCTATGAGTTGCTTTGGAAGGAAAAGAAATATCAAATATGGCTTTGTTATGGAAGTTAAATTATCATGACCCCACTATTGTCTCTTACGTGCATTTTTGGTTTATCCAGGGAAGAGATAAGGATTGCATACTAGTTTCCTTTGTTAGGTCAACTGAAAACCCAAGAAATTGCTCTTCCTCGCTGCTAGGAGACTGGCATAGGATTAATGTGGCTCTCACTCGTGCAAAGGTAAGAATCACATTGGTGTTTTCACTTGCTTAGAAAATCCCATTTCTATGTGATTTCAAGAGGACTTTAGTATATTGGTTGCTATATATAATGATATGTGTTTATATATGCGACATATCTTCTTTTTCCGTGCCCAATGAATTATAATGAGTGAATTTGAGATTAAAGGGAAAAAATAGAGCATCCTCAGTATTTGTATTTAGGAGAAAGGGGAACTGAGTGGTGAAGCTGCCATGCATATTTTTGGAGTAATGTCTCATAACCCATTTTATCTTATTTGCTTGTGTAGAAAAAGTTGATAATGGTAGGGTCATGCAAAACACTGTCAAAAGTTCTGCTGATGAAGCTTCTTATCGAGAAAGTTGAGGAACAATCAGGCATCTTAAATTTGTCGAAGAAGGATATCAACTTTAAAAGAGAGCTCAAGAGATGCTCTCAGCTCAGATGATGATGATTGTAAATTTTTGATACTCTTTTCCAATTTTGGCCAGTGTACATATGTTGTTCATCCTTGTAGATTATTCGGAAAAGTTGTCTCTCTCTCTCTCTCTCTCTCTCTCTCTCTCTCATGTTCTTAGTTGATCTGTATCATGTGCAAAGTTTTCTGATAGATTAAGTGTTTAATTAGTAGCACATGTTAATGGCAAATTAAATATATATATATAATAGTCTATACCAAAAAAAATTAAATGAAGATTGGAGATCAATAAATGAAATGAAAGAAACAGTATACATAGTGGAATGAGAAATAAAAATTGAGGAAATTAAACAGGTAGTACTGTGTGTCAAAATTAGCTATAGCTAGCTTGTGTACATGCTTGCGTGTCATCTCCAGCTGCGTTGGATCCAATGATGATGATGAAGCTGTGAATGTGATGGACAAATTAAGGCATGAATGGTTGATTGACAAAGGAGTTGGACCAACAGTCGTTGATGATCATGTCGTCCAATGCTACTTGGTATTGGTTGCTGTAGCCTCCTGCTACTACTTGACCCTGAGCCATTCCTGCAGCAGCGTAAGTTGAGTAAGTTGTTGTGGAGGTCAAGGGTTGGTCTTCAAAGACGACGGTGGTCTGGTTGTTGTCGTAGTTGGGTAGTGACTGTAATGCTTGATGAACGTCCACCACCGGATCAGAACTCATCAACGCAGAATTATAATCAAAGCAATCAGCGTCGTCCAAGGATATCAGATCAGCAATATCAAACATGAATAGGCCATCATCATCATCAGCAGTGGCACCACTAGTATAATGGCTTTGCTCTTGCTCTTGCCCTTGCCCTAGTTGTGAATAAAGATCATTCATCAATTCTTGATCATAGGCATCTCCATTAATAAGATCATCAAGGACGGGAACCACAGCACTATTTAGTTGATCATGATCAGTGGTACGGTAGCTTTGCTCTTGGGCTTGCCCTAGTTGTGGAAGATGATCATGATAAGTAGAAGTAGAAGTAGAAGTAGTCAGAGTACTAGTACAGTCTTGCCCTAGTTGTTGTGGATGATCATCAACATCATTAACCCTTGATTTTTTCTTTGAGGCGCATGATGATGATGATGACTTCCTCTTGTTTGATCCGTTAGCACTCGTAGAAGACGACCTGTCGTTTTTTCTGAGCCTACAAATGACCAACTGATCATAACATGAACGAGCAGCAGCATCAACAAGAGTGTACTCGTCAATGAACCACCCTCCGTGGTGTTCGGACCCTTTCTCTTCATATCGCAGTTTCCTCTTCCTTCCAATCACCACCTTGTCAACAATCTCCTTCTCATCATCATCATCATCATCATCATCATCATCATCATATATCAATCTAGACGCCTCTCCCTCACTCCACGTCCCCAACCCCACCCTTCGATCAACGCGTGAACGGCTCGCCATCTTCAACTTGGTGAAGAAGTACAAATCTGTGGTGAAGACTTTGGGGACCCGAAGCTTGTTCCATATCTCCCAGGGTTTGGTTTTGCTAAAATCGTCCACTACTGGCAGATGGAATGGTTGCGCTGCCGTTGCTCCTCTCAACTTGTTCGAAAGGTAATAACCGAGCAGTTCTTGGTCCGACGGGTTGAACCGGAAACCCACCGGCGCACCCACATACGAACTGGAATACTTACGAACCACCATTGTTGTGTCCATTAAGTGATCGAGATGAACGAGAAAAAGATTGCTAGGGTTTTGAGTTTTCTTTCTTGCAGAGAAAGAAACAATGCAAGGAAAGAACTGAACTAACAAGGTTTCTTGTTTTGATTAGGAAATTAGACAGGGTATATATATATGGGGGCGTGGGTCGGTCATCCTCAGACTTCAGGTTGCCTTTTATTATTTTTTGTGGCTTCTTATTTTTCCGCTGGGCTTCGCCTTTGGGCCTCACAATTGGGTTTGGATGGAATAAACTTCAACATTATTAATTTAAATCAAATAAACATGTAAACATAGTAAATAAGAAATTAATTGAGGAAATTAAACAAGTCGTACATGTTCTTGTGTAGATGCCCTTGCGTGTCATTTCCAAGTCATGAATAAATTAAGGCATGAACAGTTCAACATACGTGTCACTTGTAAATACAGTTTTTCTTATTTTTTATTCTATTACTTTATTTTTTTTAACATTACAAAAAAATCAAATGCACTTAACTTAAAATTCATTTGAATATTTTTTCATTTAAATTTGCCAACTTAATATTTGTACGTAATTTCTACAATCATTGATGATTTATTCCTATAATTTCTTTTGTTCTAAGAACTATGTATACCTCTTAAAAGCCCAATTTTTTTAATTAAAATCCCTCTATTAAATTAAACCAGAAAAATATTTAAGAGCTAGATATTACACAAAGAGTCAAAGACAATTGGTGATGATGATTAGTGCAACAAATGTGTAAAACCCCATATTCCAACAATAATTGATTAACATGATCGTAATAAATAAACTCTAATTTTAAATATCTAGGTGAATTCACAAAATTCTTATGAATATATTTTGGGGTGTAGTGTCATTCATGTCATGCTATTCATGCTAATTATATGAGGATTTAATATATGTATATGTACACAACTTGATAATTTCATACTATTCTTTTTAATAATAGAAATAATTAAAGAAAAAAATTTAGACTATTCAAATTATTTGGTGAGATATTGGTGAGAATTAAACAATTACAATCAACCGAGAACCCCTACTATTCGTATCTTAGCTTTCTCTTCCACCCAATGGCCACCTTTTCAACATGGGCGTCCAACTCCTCCTCCTCCTCCTTTTCTCGTTCATAAATCAACTTGCAGCCTCTCCCTCACTCCAAGTCCCCAACCCAACCTTACGATCAATGCGCGAACTAGGCCTCACCAAAAAGCCCAAGGCCCGAAGTCCACTCGAAGCCCGCCCGGCCCATTAGGCCCGAAGCCCGATTTGGCCCGAAATTTGGGCCGGCCTGGCCTGGCCCGAAAGTCTCTTGGGTTGGGCTTGGGTCATCCCCTTGAAGCCCATGGGCCGCCCGAGCCCGACTCGTTTAGGCCCGCCCAAAGCCTGACCTAAAGCCCAGCCCAAAGCCCGACCCAAAGCCTAATTTGGGAATCATAACATATTTAATAGGTTTTTTGTGTGTTTACTCTAATAAATTATTAATATACTTATTAAGTTATTATATAATACTATAATGTTAGTAAATAGTAATAGTGTAAACTATGTAATACCATAAATAATAAAGTAATAAATTTTTAAAATTATATACAACATTACAACTATAATAAAACATAAATGTATATGTATATATATAACTTTTATAATACAACTATAATTAAAGTTATTAAACCACGATCGTCAATTCATTAATTCAACGATCTAAACTGTTCATTTTCTATTTTCATAGTCAAAAATCATCCTCACCAAAAATCGGCTAAATCGAAATTTATCTACCCATTCGATTATCATTAAAAAAACCACGATCGTTCATTAATTCGACCACCGTTACGTCACTTTTACATCTCCGATTAAGCTAATTTTTTGCAAGAATTCTCTTTGAGTAGGGAACTAAAACTTGAACTGTTCGGATCGTTGAAAACACAATCGATATGTGAGCTTCTACATATAAATACACTAGAAGAGTATAATTATAATAACTTTCGCGTTGAAATCTTGTTGTTTCCATAATTATGAAGACCACAACGTGATTTCAACAATCTGACCCGTTCATTTTCTATGTTCATAGTCAAAGATTATCCGTACAAAAAACCGGCTAAATCGAAATTCATTTTCTTATTTTTTATTCTATTATTTAATTTTTTTTAACATTACAAAAAAATCAACTTAAACTTCATTTGAATATTTTTTAAGTAAATTATTATAAAGTCCAATTTTGGACTTCTATTCCCTCTTAGACCCACCTATTTAATTGAATTTCCCAGCCGGTCCACTTTATTTTCTTCCGGCCCACTTCTAATTTTTCATCTCTTCTCCGTCTCTCTCTCCGTCAATCTCTTACTCCCTCTCTCATTTCTCTCTCCTCACTCACGCCCAGCCACCCCTCATCCTCGATCTGTGTCGTCCCACGTGGGCTCAGAGGTTGAGCAATGGTGCTCGGATGGCGTTGCGATGCCGATCTCAGAGCAGCCAGGTTCAGTGGCTTCGCTGCCACTGTCGAGCTATTGTTTTGAGTCCGATCGACAATACCGAAACAATTTGCGCTACCTTCGATGTTGGAGTCGATGTCGTTGGCCTCGGTGGCGTAAGAAGCTGAGGCCTTGGCTACAGATCTAAGACACTGCGACTTTGGCTATGGCGAATGAGACCTTGATGGGTTTGGGTCTTCTGTTGTGTTGGGGTTAACTCTTATTTTGGGGGTTTGCGTTCTTGTTTTTGTGTTTTTTTTTTTTCCTTTTTGGTTTCTAAATTTAGGAAATACAAGATTGCTGATTCCTATGGTTTTTGAATGCATAGGTGTAAGATTGTTGATTATAATAGTTGTGAAATGCATATGTGTTAACTTTTTTCTATTTGAATATCTAGTATTAATAGCGTTTGGTAAATAAATTTTGAAATCTCAAATTGATTTGATCTAAGTCATCATTCTAATAGGTGATTGTTACTGTTGTGCAGTAGCAATGGGTGATTGTTACTGCCGGGCAATAGCAATGGGCGATTCCTACTGCCGGGCAGTAGCAATATGTGATTGTGCTGGCGGGCAGTAGCAATAGGTGATTGTTACTGACAGACAGTAGCAATAGGTGATTGTTACTGCCGGACAGTAGCAATAGGTGATTGTTACTACCGAACAGTAACAATAGATGATTGTTACTACCGGACAGTAGTAATAGGTGATTGAAAAAGATTATGGATGCTTCATCTTGATTTGTTGTGTTTTATGATGGTTATTATTTTACATGTTTATGGAATGAAAAATACCTAAATTATGATTTTTTTTTTTTTGGGGTCCCAATTGGCATTGAAATGAAGAAGAAAACAAAAATTGGCTTTTTTTTTTTTTAAAACACTGTAGCGTGCTACAGTAACGCCGTTACTGTACCACCGGGTTTTTTTTAAATAGTGGGCCGCTACAGTATTTCACTGTAGCGGTTGGGCCGGATGAACAGTAAATTTTAAAAAATGGACTTTAAAAAAAATAACCCATATTTTTTTCATTTAAATTTGCCAACTTAATATTCGTACGTAATTTCTACAATCATTGATGATTTATTCCTATAATTTCTTTTGTTCTAAAAACAATACCTCTTAAAAGTTAAAAGCCCAATTTCTTAATTAAAACCGCCCTTCTATTAAATTAAACCAGAAAAAATATTTAAGAACTAGGTATTATACAAATAGTCAAAGACAATTGGTGATGATGATTAGTGCAACAAATGTTTAAAACCCAATATTCCTACAATAGTTTATTAACATGATCATAATAAATAAACTCTAATTTTAAATATCTAGGTGAATTCACAAAATTCTTATGAATATATTTTAGGGTGTAGTGTCATTCATGTCATGTTATTCATACTGATTATATGAGGATTTAATATATGTATATGTATACAACTTGATAATTTCATATTATTCTTTTTAATAATAGAAAGAATTAAAGAAAAATTTTTAGACACTATTCAAATTATTTGGTAAGATATTGGTGAGAATTAAACAATTATGATCGACCGAGAACCCCTATCGTATCTCAACTTTCTCTTCCACCCAATGGCCACCTTTTCAACAAGGGCGTCCAACTCCTTCTTCTCTTCTCATTCATATATCAACTTTGTCACCTCTCCCTCACTCCAAGTCCCCAACCCAACCTTACAATCAATGCGCGAACGGCTCACCTAGACATATGTATTCAACAGTTTTAGCCCTCCAAGCTTTTTCCATATCTTTCACGGTTTCTTTTCTCCAAATTTTTCAAACTCCGGCACGCTGTAGTATGGCAACGGTGCCGCCGTCGCTGCTGGTGTCACCCTGTTTCGTAGGTAAAACCCTACCAGTTCATGGTCGGTGGGGTTGAATCGGAAACCCACTGACATGCTTATAGCAGTAGAAGAACAAGAAACCATGATTTGCTAGGATTTTTGTTTTCTTTCTTGAAGAGAAAGAAACTTTATTTTGATTTTCTGTTGAAGTTAAAGATCAAAGAAAGGAGATACTCAATCACACAAGGAAACTGATCGAGGGTGCAAAGTAGTAAATTCAAATCAAATAAACATGTAAACATAGTAAATAAGAAATTAATTGAGGAAATTAAACAAGTCGTACATGTTCTTGTGTAGATGCCCTTGCGTGTACTCCTTATTTAGATTTCACTCAATGGTCTCTTTCTATTCTTCTCCTTCATTAATAGTACACGGCAGTATGTAGGCTATGAACTTTTTTTTGGTGAATGTGGGATATGAACTTTGATACTGAAAGATGCATGAAGATATTTGTATACCTAGCAACATTAATCGATTAATGTTGCCTACAAAGTGAAAAATCAATTACAAACACATAATGTCTCTCTCATTAATTTGGAAAACACAAAAATTAAAAAGCATAAAACATTAAACATTAAACGGTAAAACATTGGAACCCTACCCCATGCAATTTCTTAGATGAGAGGAACAACATGGATGGCTCTTTTTTTTTTTTTTTTCTCAAAAAGTTATGAGATTTAGTGGAGAACCTATGTCTTGGTTGTTTGAATGTTTTGGGTAACAATGTCACCTCAAATGTGCAGCCAAAGTTTCAAATCTGAATCAAACACTAAAAACTAAACCCTCTATAACTTTGATTAAACTTCAACATTTGATTTTGACAAGCAAGCATACTTGGGTTTTGGGTTCTTGTATTGAACCTGTGCCTACTTTGTTATTACTTTCTAGGCAGCAATATCAGACTAGTGTTAGAAGAACATAGGGAAAAGAAGTAGAGAGGCCTTCATGTATAAAAGCCTTCCATATCCTATATTGCTCTGCACTATTAATGGAGAAGAAGATTAAAAGAAGAGGACTCAGATGAGAGAGGAGTCTGAGTGGTGCTAGCTAGGGGGGAGAGATTGAGAGAATGACTGCCTTGGGGACTAGATTTGGAAGGGCAAATTTGTAATACAATTAAAATAAATTATGAAAAAAATATTAAAATCATAAAAGGAGTGTAAGTGGAGAAACGTGAAGTGTAGATATCGTCTCCATATAAGTGTTGGGTCGGTGATCTTAAGGTTGCCTTTTTATTTTATTTTTTTGTAATTCGCCTTTGGACCTGACAATTGGGTTTGGATGGGAATGTTCAATTTTTCCAATAAAAAATTTTAAATTTATGGTTTTTGTTTAGATTTTTTTCTTTCTTAAAATGGTAAAATAAAATTTTGTTCTGTTCTAAAAAATGTAAGATTTTAAAATTTTACTAATAGAATTTTGTATTTTTCTTTATCAAATGCTTATATAAAATTTACCAACATTAAATGATTGTTTTTTGGGAGACTTGGGGTCCGTCTCGTAACGTTTTACAAAATCATTTTCTAAAAATTGTTTTGCAAAATGAATACGAGAAATTAAATTTTGCATTTTTAAGATTTGAGAATGCGTCTAGTAGTATTAGCCTAAAAACGATTTTTTGAAAATAAAAAGAGTAGAATGTGTATGGTAGCATAAACCTAAAAACGTATTCTTAATGAAATGCTACATATAATTTTCAATCTAGCATGTTACATATAATCAAATAATAAATTTATTAATGAATTGGCATTTTATTTTTATCAAATGAGTGACTCAAATTAAAGAAATTGAGTTATATTTCCATCATCTTATATATGTAAAAATGAGATTTCAATGATTTTTTTTAACAAAAACTTTTATTTTATTAGTAGATATAAGAAACTAATCCTTCTAATCAAATAAAAAAAAAACAAACCAAAAAAACTCAATTAGTCTACAATAAACCAGAAGGCCCTAGAAACTTTGTCTAGTGCCCATCAATGCTGCAGACGCTTGAAAAGAGACCCAAACTAGAAGAGCATCAATTAGACCCATCAACAAGGTCAAACTCATCATCTTCCAGCCAATACCACCAACACCAAACAAATTCCATGAATAGAGCCCATCAAAACTAACAAAGAGAGAGAGAGAGAGAGAGAGAGAGGATACGTGGGTTTGGGGATGTGAGTTGGCTGTCGGAGAGAATATTAATAGAAGGTGAGAAAGTTGTGTTTCTTCGTGGGTTGGTGTTTATGGTTGGGTTTGAAGAAGACAAAATAGGAGGTGGATAACCATAGTGTTGTTCTATGTAATTTACAGTCATATGAATTTTGGCAGATGAACTGGAACAAGAGAGATCGAAGAAGAGAGTGAGCGGCAGGAAAAAATAGAGGAAGAGATTTTCCGTGTTTTAATTTTGTATCCCGCGTTTTCTGAAAACAATGAGAACGCCTTTATGGTGTTTTCAAACTTAACACACAATTTTGGATCTGTTTTTCAAATATTGTATTCCGTATCTTCGTAAGTGAGCTCACCAAACGTGAATTCCATGTGTTTATTATTTTGTAAAACGAAAAATGGTATTGCAAAACGTTACCAAACAGCCCCTTAGAGTTCAGTCCATTTTATGAGTCCTTTTTATACTAAGATCGGTACTAATTTAAGATTTTTAATTAAGTCCTTTTATTTTTCTTTTTTTGACGGCTTTATGTTATGTTTTAACTCCAAGATTTTGGGCTCGGAGTTAAAACCTAACATGCGGCCTCTATAAAGTCCACTCTACACCCTAGGAGGGGAAATACCCTTCAAATATGGGTAAATACTCTTCAAATCGGAAAATGACTTTATTATGAATTAAAAGAATTTTCTTTTAAATTATTATGTTTTAAAAGGATTTTCTTATAAATTTTAAAACACCCCCGATCTCCATCTAAAAACTGTTTTTTTAAAGAATCTAAGTCTAACTATCTCTTGTTTATTTAAGTCTAGTTCAAAAATAAAGCTGATAACCCAGTCTTGTTCACTTTAATGAAATGAGTGCTACAAGGAATCCACTAGCGCTCAGTACTATTCACCAAATGTTCGACAATTGTTACTGTGCGACAGTAACTATTTGAAGATACATAAAAATAATACTTATTGATATATCTTATATCTTTTTTTATATAAACATGTCAAAAACTAATGAAATCAACACAAACACACAATTCAAGCTTATGAACTCACATTCAACCGTGTTTATTTTAGGAGTAAAATTGTCCACCACTTCAACTTATCTTCCCCAACCATGTACTTCTCTCTCTAGAAATGAAGATTTCGACATAATATAATTTTATTAGAAGTAGAGTTAGTAATAATTATAAAGTTTGAGATTTTTTTGGAGAGAGAAGAGGTTGAGAAATGTAAGTTAAAGTGGGTAAGTGATTTTAATTGATGCAATTCTAGCTCTATACTTCCATGTATTGTTTCACTCACTATCATGGGCTTTTAATTAATTCATACTTACTCTCATAATCATTTCCTCTGTTCTTAAGTAAAGTAGTCTTTGCAGCTATATCCTTGGTGTTATTCTTGCAACAAATGAAGTATTATTGTTTGGCTGGTTTTGTTTTTCTCATTAATTATTGTTTGAGATCGTATAGTGTATCATTACTACCTTAATTAATATGGTTTTAATTGTCATCCCGATCATCAGCTTTTGAATGTTAAGAGTAAACAAAAATCAAGCACAACGAAATTTATCTTCGTTATTTGTTTCAAAATGTGTGTAATATTTGTTTGGCAAGGCTGTTGGGCAAGGAATTGATATATATTCTTCTCAAGATTTTGGTGTTGAAGTTGAACCGAAGTATAATTTAGGCACATAACTATATAAGCTATTTCAACGGGGTCCATGAACTTTAAAATATTTCAAATATACACCCGATCTATTATCTAAATTGAAAAATGAATTTCTGTCCATTGATTCGTTGAGAGATCAGTTAAATGACAGCTTGGCTTTTGTTGACCGGGATTACTTGACGACGTGACGATATCTCAGCAAACATTTCCCGCCGAATGAGCGACACGGGCCCATAATTTAATAATAATAGAGAGAGTGAGAGTTTGTGGGCCCGTGTCAGGGGTTAGGTGGACCCGTGTCGCTCATTTCCTGCCAAATGAGTGACACAGATCCACCTAACCCCTGACACGGATCCACAAACTCATCATCTCTTTCTTGCTCGTTGAACACAAATGAGAGATTTATATTCAAATTTGGGGGAAAACGTGATGTTTTTTGGAGACTAAATGGTCAGGAGAGCGTTCGACGAGCGGGAAGGAGGTGATGGGTGTGTGGGCCCGTGTCAAGTGGACATGTGTTGCTCATTTGGTGGGAAATGTATGCTGAGTTGGTGCCACGTTGCCAATTAATCCCCGTTAGCAAAAGTCAAGCTAACATTTAACTGATCTCTCAATAAATTGATGGACGGAATTTTATTTTTCAATTTACATAATAAATCAGGTGTATATTTGAAATATTTGAAAGTTTGTGGACCCCGTTGAAATAGCATATATAGTTATGTGTCTAAATTAAATTTATGCCTATGTGGAAGACATTTGGGTGTGCTGAAAAATGGGTTAGGTAAATTGGAAGGTTGAGCTAAACGTATGAATGCATGGATGAATCATCAGATCATCCTCAGCGTATGAGTTTGCTTGAGCTAAACGTATCTCTACTCCAAGTGGCTAAGCAGATTTTCTAAATAGTGAATGCTTAATTATGCTATAATTAAGCTGTATATATTGTTCTTATGCTATATTGTATTAAGATTGATTTAACTATAGCTAGTAAGAATTTTTTATAGGTGGCATCATTTGCAAAGTATGGGTGGTTATTGGTCAACAGTTTTTTATTGGTAGTATACTAGTGTTTGCGCACATAATGCAAAGTCTAGATGGTAAATATGCAAAATACCAAAACTAAAATGAAAAAACCAAAATATACTAGATTGAAATATTGATGGAATGTAATTGAGGTTTGATATGGTAAAATTTTTTACATTAAGGTACTATATTGACTCAATTTTTTTTTTAGGTGATGAAATGAAAAATATGTTAAAGTTTAAGGGAGTAAAATGTAAAAAAAATTTCTATTAATTAATCTTAATAATAAGAAGGCGGGTCGATTTAAGCCCAATGGACCATGGGTCCGGGTCACGGGTCCAATTCAGATCACGGGTCGTCATTTTATTCTAGTCCTTCCCACACCGAATTACCGCCAGCAATTCACACACACACATACACACTCTTTCAGTCACTCCTCAGACACTCCAATTCGGGCCTTAGGGTTTGTCACACCCAAATTCCCGCCAAGAACTCCCCCCAAACCTCAGAGTCTCAGATTTTCTCGAGAAAATCCGAGAGTTTCCGAGAAAGTGGTGGAACTGAGAGCAGCAGCATGGGAAAAGACGAGGAGGAGATGAGGGGAGAGATAGAGGAGAGGCTGATAAACGAAGAGTACAAGATATGGAAGAAGAACACGCCTTTCCTCTACGATCTGGTAATTACGCACGCCCTCGAGTGGCCCTCGCTCACCGTCGAGTGGCTCCCAGACCGCGAAGAGCCGCCCGGGAAGGACTACTCGGTTCAGAAGATGATTTTGGGGACCCACACCTCCGAGAATGAGCCCAATTACCTCATGCTCGCTCAGGTCCAGCTGCCCCTCGAGGACGCCGAGAACGACGCTCGCCATTACGACGATGACCGGGCCGATGTTGGCGGTTTCGGCTGCGCTAATGGCAAGGTACCTTTTTCTTTTTGCGCGCTCTGGATTTTTATTTTTTTATGCTGAAGATTTCGAATTTGGGTATTTAAGGAAGTGCTGGAAATGGAAATAAAGTTTGAATTTTGACATTTTTAACAGTTTGTGGGAAATAAGAAGGGAGCACTGGCATGTCAATCAAATTGTAAAATTGGGAAGAAAATAGAAAATTTAATTTGTTTTTGTTCAATGTAAAGATTTGATTTTTACTGACAACTGCTTAAACAATGAAACATAAAGGAAATTGAGTGTCTCTGATATGGGGAAAACACCCGATTTTTTTAAAATTGTATTCTAGGGTTTAAGGTAGAAAAATACTAACAGCTAGCATGAGCTGCCTGTCACTCTAACAACTGAAGTGAAACACTATGATTGGCAGTTGTTTCTGTCATTCTCCATCCAAACAGACTCAAGCATATATGATATTGAATTTATCTTTTGAGTTCTTGGACTTTTGTGTTAAAGTCTTATTTTTGTTTTTTGAATTTATTGCAGGTGCAAATAATCCAGCAAATAAATCATGATGGAGAGGTTAATCGGGCTCGTTATATGCCTCAGAATCCATTTATTATTGCCACAAAGACCGTTAATGCTGAAGTTTTTGTGTTTGATTATAGCAAACACCCATCTAAGCCTCCTTTAGATGGTGCGTGCAGTCCCGATTTGAGGCTGAGGGGTCACAGCACTGAAGGGTATGGTTTATCATGGAGCAAGTTCAAGCAGGGTCATTTGCTCAGTGGTTCTGATGATGCTCAAATATGTCTTTGGGATATTAATGCAACTCCTAAGAATAAAACACTCGAGGCTATGCAGATATTTAAGGTATGCCTTTATGTCTATGTTGGACGTATTGCTCTGAATCGTGTTGACAAAGTCTGTAGTTTAATATGAATGACTTTTGCTATCAGTTTTAGATAAAGAAAAGGCTAATATTTCACATGAACCAGAGCAAGGCTATCATTAAACATGGATGCTTGCAATGTTCTGATTTTGGATGCAATAAGATGGCTCTTTGTAGAAAAATAATTATTTACAATTTCAGCCTTTATGGATCTTACATGTAGGTGTTTACTGTTGTTTGAAATGGTTTCTGAATTAGGTTCATGAAGGTGTAGTAGAAGATGTGGCATGGCATCTGAGGCATGAATACTTATTTGGTTCTGTTGGTGATGATCAATACCTTCTTATATGGGATCTCCGGACTCCATCAGTTACCAAGCCTGTCCAGTCTGTAATTGCTCATCAAAGTGAGGTGAGTAATTAAACACAACCCCCCCCCCCCCCGGGTGGGTGTATGCACATACGGCAACATTGCTATATTGAGTTTTAAATGTCTTGGTACATTCAGGTCTGTTGATGAATATTTATTCATGAGCTAGGATATAATGTGAGCTTATATCTTTTAATTGAGAAACTGAAAGGAAAATGTAAGTATTAGTGGCATTTTGTACCACTAGATGGCTTGGTCAATTTGTTGCAATGAGTTTATTACTTTGTTGCATGATTGTGGATACATAATAGAAATAAGAGCATGCAATGGATGGTTCTTTTATGCTGTACTAAATGTGATTTTTTTTTTTTTTTTTTGTGGGAAAATGCTTCTTTTGGTTTTGTTGTGTCTAGAGCTGACAAAGTATGTGTAAAATAATATATCCTTCTCAATTGTTGTGGATTTACAAGGTTTGTGGTTTTCTTTATCAGCTGATGAAGTAGTATCTTTATGTGATATTATGTTAGGTTAACTGTTTGGCTTTCAATCCCTTTAATGAATGGGTTGTTGCAACTGGATCCACTGACAAAACCGTGAAGCTGTTTGATCTACGCAAAATCAATACTGCACTCCATACCTTTGATTGCCATAAGTAAGAATCTTCCCTTGGACCTTATAAATTTGAATGTCTAAAATTATCTTTGATATAATGCATTTATACATCTTGATCTCAAATTTTTTTTGGTGGTGTATATCAGGGAGGAGGTTTTCCAAGTCGGTTGGAATCCGAAAAATGAGACTATCTTAGCTTCTTGTTGTCTTGGTAGGAGACTCATGGTGTGGGATCTTAGCAGGTATTCTCTAAACAACCGATTTTCACCCTTTATTTTATTTAATGGGGAGGAGCAATCTTCACTCTAACTTGTGCTATTCTAACAGAAACCATGTGCCTGTTTTAATGCAAGCATTTAGGTTATGGGTCTATCATTTAGTGGTTTAGTTGGGAGGGCCAGTCAGTAAGAACTATAAGGAAAATAAGAATCATTGGGGTTGATTATGGAACAGGGTTTGAGTCATTGATATGTAGAGAAGAAGCTATGCTTTTGGTTCCTTTTGGGGGTGAGAATGCTGGGCTAGTAAAACAGCAAGGCACAGGAAATGGATGGCAAAAAGATAAAAGGAAAAATAGCGATAAAAAGAAAAAGGGGAAACTAGGGGACTTAGGCATCATCCTCTTAACATGTGAAGTGCAAGCCTTCATGTTCTTGTTGAGCAGGCGCACATGTCCAAGTTCGTTGGTTAGTCTTGGGCCTAAGAATGAACAGAAGAAAGTAGTCAAACGAAAGTATTAATGCCCACAAAACAAATGCCTAAAGCTAACAAGCTACCAAGCCTCACATTAGAAGACTGACATATCCTTGGCCACACAGTAATGAACTTCTCTCTCATCTGTCCTGCCTGTTTCACCATGCTACAAAACTTTAGTTGCAATACTAGCTTACTCGTGTCTTTGCTATGCATCTCTACTAATTTTTTGACTTGTGCATGCAAACATGGGTTGTATCATTTATGTGTACTTCAATTTCATTTTCATCCTTCAGTTCTATGTATTATACTTGCATGGGGACAAATATTAACCTAAATGTTGTAACTTTTGTTCGTATATAGAATCGATGAAGAACAGACACCAGAGGATGCTGAAGATGGCCCACCGGAGTTGCTTTTTATTCATGGTGGTCACACCAGTAAAATATCTGATTTTTCTTGGAACCCATGTGAAGATTGGGTTATTGCTAGTGTTGCTGAAGATAATATACTTCAAATCTGGCAGATGGCAGAGAACATTTACCATGATGAAGATGATTTACCTGAAGAACCTACAACAAAGCCTTAGTGTAATTTTCTCAATACTTAAGATAGCCAAATGTAGTCAGAAACAGCTAATTGGAGAAGGGGGCATGTAGCGCTTTGTTTGTTTATGTTTTTCTTTTATTTTCTTCTGTTCTTCCCCCCCCTTCACAATTGCATGTGAGAATTTGTGTTTTATTTTAATGAGTTAGATCAGTGATGTATTGACCCATGCTTCGTAATTATATTATTTTATCAGAAGTTTAAAGCTCATAAATAACTCAAACCCAAAGTGTGCATATTGATAGGTGTATTTCCAGTAAGCACTAGACGTGCTTTATTTCCCAATAGCATTCTTGTTTTTTCTTTTTGGGGTAAGAAAAAGCCCTTTTGTTTACTTCAATCATGATTTACAAAACTGTCTGTATTTGCTACCCTCACAATGCATTTAATTTCTACCATCATTAATTTATTGATTCCATGTTATTATCAGCACATGAAGTAGAACCTTCATGCATACTCTGCTCCATCTCTCCTTAAACATCCGTTATTAATTTTTGTGCTTTCAGATTTGCTCACATTAAATTGCTCTTTTCACAAAATTGATATGAATTACTGTATTCTACCTTAATTCATCTCTGATCATTATGGGATTTATTATGAATTCATGAATGAAAGGCCACATATACTCGAACATATACCCTAATATTGTTGCTGTTAAATCAAGTGAAAATAATACTTATCATTGTAAGTAACTATCCATCCTAAGTGTCACGGGCTCACTTTTTTTGCAACGGAATTTGCCCGTGCGGCGCCAAGATTCCTCTGAATCAAGGCCAGCCATCCTTTCTCTTTGCTCTTTTATAGATTTAGACCCACTCGTTACCTTCTTGAGCTTTGCCAACAAGAACTACTCATCTCGAGTCTCGCTCGTAGCGACTATACGATTGCTTCCTTGTGCCAAGGTTCTCAGCCAGGATACTCGCCCGATTGATAGGTTCTTATGACGCCGGCATTCCATTCTCACCTGTCGGGTCTTACTTTGTTTCCACATCTCAACCGTCATGGCACTAAGGGCTAGCTCGCGCCCATAGTCCTTTTCTCGAGTTGACCATGCAAGCCAACTTGCATGCATGCCACCCGAGTGAGCAACTCTTCTCCGATGCCCCACGTTAGCTTTCTCTCGTTGGCACGGGGTCACCCCTCCCGTGCCTGCTAGCATCATGTTTTGTGCATGGTCGAACCCAAGCCGATGCCCTCGTAGAGTACTACATGGCCAATGTGCACCATGAAGTCTCCGGGAGTTCACATGTAGTTGGTGTAATGTATATATGGCGCGGCATAAAGGAATTCTCCTTGTAGCCTCGTGTGCGCGCGCCCAGCGCAATACAAGCACTCCCGCTCGCTTGTACTGTCCGTGGGACCTCCTGTCCCACGGAGACACATGACCGCCCTCTGGAAGTCATGTGCCCGCCCTCTAGGTCCCCAAAGGTTCCTAGAGTAGCTCACTTAACGCTCTTTGGTGTGGGCGTCGGGGGTGGTGGAGAGCTTGACACCATGTCTCCCCCTAAAAAGCATTTTATGACTTTCTTCACAAAGCAGAAGGAAACATCAACTTGCGCGAGAAGTCATAATTGGCCATAATTAATTCATCCGAACTCCGAATGACGAACCGTCAGTTGCGTTGGACTCGTTTCGACCTCCTGAATTTACCGGTATTTTTAGATTTCCCAAATTCCAACTAGAAGACCGTAAAACAGCCAAATTACCAAATTACCCTTCTACACGCGCAACCCGGCCACTCTTCGCCAAACGAATGCCATTCTCTTGCCATTTGACCCTCCATACTTTATATTAATGTCACGGAAGCACAACTCTAAGTGCGGACCGTGACACTAAGCCTGCAATGATCTTAATTCGAGCGAGCATGCCGGTTCTCTCTCTCTCTCTCTCTCTCTCTCTCTCTCCCCGTATATATACATATTATATACACATCAAATCTCTCTCTCTCTCTCTCTCTATATTATATACACATAAAATCTTTGTGTGCAAGAGAGAGAGAGAGAGAGGAGATTTACAAGAACTCATCTCATTTTCATACGTCCAAAAACTTAAGACATGTCAGAGACTGCAGCATGTACCATTTCAATGTAGCCAAAGAAGAAGAAAACATAAAAATAACATAGCAAATTTCAACACCAAACACCACCACCAAACTGATCAACTCCTTCAAAACCATATAAATAGCTAGGGCTGGGTAGGTTTGACCGAAAAACCGAGACCGTACCCGAAACCGGTCCAACCGATACCGAGAATAACCGTACCGAAGAGGAACCGTACCGAGATATCGGTTTGCCAACCGAACCGGTATGTTCGGTTCCGGTTCCGGTTCTCAAATCCTAGAACCGTCGGTTTACCGAACCGACCGAGTATATATAATATTTAATTTCAATATGACATTTTTATACATTTCTATACCCTAAAATACATTTCTATAATACATTTATATACATTTCTATAATTTATATAAAAAATATATAAATTTATAAACCCTAAACCCTAAACCCTTTATATATCCTAAACCCTATAATTAATAATTTATATGTTTTTTAATTTTTATAATATATTTCTATATAAAAACTAATTAAAAATACCCTAAACTAATATTATACCATATTCTAAACAATTTATCCCATATAACTATAAACTAAATACTAAACCCTATATCCTATATTTTCTATTCCTATATCTCATACCCTAAACTCTATTGTGTATTTTAAAAATTTTAAATCTTATACCTTATAAGCTTATTATATCCTATACCAATATACCATATACCCTATAGTACTATAATTGATAATAATTTAATAATTTATAGTTGGTATATAACTAATAACTATAGACTATAGTCTATATAAATGTTTAGTATAGTATAATATGATAATAGGCTATAACTAATAACTATAGTACGTCTATATAAATGTTTAGGGTATAGAAATGTATTATATGAAATATGTTTTATATAAATTATAAAACATATGTAATACAAAGTAAAAACTCCAAACCCCAACATCCAAACCCTAAACCCCAAAGTCCAAACCTCAAACCAAACCTCAAAATACCCTAATGTCTAAATTTTTAATGAATTTAGGGTATTTTAGGTATAAAAATGTATAAAAATATATTTTAAAGTATAGAAATATATTATATAAAATATGTTGTATATAAATTATAAAACATATATAATAAAAAATAAAAAGTTCAAATCCCAAAATACCCTAATGTCTAAATTACTAAAATACTAATTTTTTTCTTTTGTCTTTCTTCCCTTATTATTATTATTTTTTTCGGTACAATGGGGGCAAAGCCCAAAAAAAAGAAAAGCTACCTAAGCAATCACTAATATAGGCCTAGCCAACCAGCCTGATCAGCTCTAAGCATAGAGCTGAAACAAAAAGCTTTGTTCCCCCCCATTATTTTTTATTCTTGTCTAAAAGACTAAAACCAAAAAGGTTTGTCCTCCACCCCCCCCACCTTTTCTCTGCGCGTGCGTACTGCCTAGTGCCCAGTGCCTCCCTTTTCTTTTCTTCATCTTTTTCATTCTCTGAAACAACTTTCCTCTCACTCTCTCTCTCTGCGTGCGACCTGCCCGGCCAGGATTCACTGTCGCCGGCCACCTCCCAGCAATCCAAGGCTACTGGTCGACTCCCCAAGCCGGCGCGAACACAACCCAACCGCCACCCAGCTCGGCCGGCCTCCCCACGCGACGGAATGACAGCTCCAAGCCGCGCCTTCCTCGCCGGATTTCTTCAAATTCCGGCAGTATTTTCCGTCGACCCAAGTATCAAAGTTTATCCTCTCTTCATTCTCTATCTGATTATATAAATGGATTGGGTTATTGTTGCTTAAAACTGAAACCCTCTATCTCGCTGCCTTCTCGCCACCCACTCGCCGCACCATGCCGGTTAAGACCCATACCGAGCCGAGCCGACCGAGAATGCCGGTCCAACCGAGTGCCGGTTTACCGGCATTTCGGTACCGGTCTCGGTAACCAAAGTGGCCAACCGATGGGGGTCCGGTCGGTACACGGTTTGGGGTTCTCGGTTCGGTAACCGTACCGAACCCACCCCTATAAATAGCAATGCTACCTAGCGACTTAGTCATCATTAACCACAAACAAAAGTACAAAACCATATAGAAAACAGCAGCAGAGTAGCAACTACTATTTATCTAGCTACAATAGCAATGAGATTGGTTGAATTGCTGGTGTTGATGACATCAGTACTTGTCCTGGCCACCTCCAAGTTGGCCCTAGGCCCTAGCAAGTGACCCTGATATCATTTCTGACTTTATAGTCCCACAAAATTACAACACCACAACAAATATTGATGCAAACTTTTTCACGTACACTGGATTGCGTGGCATATTCGACCAAGTTCCCGAAACCTTCAAGGCAACAAAAGCAAGTGTGGGTGAGTTCCCTGCTCTGAATGGCCAGAGTGTGTCATATGCAGTGCTTCAAATTCCTCCAAACTCACTGTTCCCACCTCACACTCGCCCTGATTCAACTGGACTCATGTTTGTTGTTGATGGGTTCTTGGAAGTTGGGTTAATAGACACCAAAAACGTTTTGTATACCCAAAAGCTTCAAGCTGGAGATATGTTTGTGTTTCCAAAAGGGTTGGTGCATTATCAGTATAACTCACATCCTGAGTTGCCAGCCACTGCCATTGCAGCATTTGGAAGTGCAAGTGCCAGAGCAGTTGCTGTGCTGCCCTTCATCTTTTCCACTGGAATTGATGGTGCCATCCTTGCCAACGCTTTCCAGACAGATGTTGATACCATTAAGGATGGCTTTCCTTAATGGTATCAAGGATGCAATCCTTGCCATCCTTGCCAACGCTTTCCAGACAGATGTAATAGAAAAGATTAAGCTGTTAAGCTTAACAGGAAGACAAAAGGATTTGGTGGTTCCGCTGGAAGAAACCCAAGCCTACATCCACATAGAGACACTTAATCTCATTAACATAATAAAGAAAGCAACCTGCTATCTTGGTACAAATAAGGGGCTAGGAACAGCACCCAACGAACCAATATTAAATGCCTCAAAGGGCTACAAGAGCCTAATAACAGTAAACAGGCCTTTCTGGCTACTCGAGGAAAGAATAGGAACAGCCTCTCATATTAATATGAGTTATTATTCCAACACTCCCCCTCAAGCTTGGGCGAGAACATTTGCAGATCCAAGCTTGGACAAGATATGATGGAACTGATTGGTTGGAACGCCTTTGGTGAGGATATCAGCAAGTTGGTCGCCACTTTTCACAAACAGAGGCTTGATAATGTTTGCTTGAACTTTTTCTCGGATAAAATGGCAATCAACCTCAATATGCTTAGTCCGTTCGTGAAAAACAGGATTGGATGCGATGTGAATGGCGGCTTGATTATCACACAGAAGTTTCATAGGAAGAGAGAAACTGACTCCCAAATCTTTGAGGAGATACTGAAGCCAGACTAACTCACTTGTAACAGATGCCATGGCTCTATATTCGGCTTCAGCGCTGGAGCGAGCAACCACAGTTTGTTTTTTGCTTTTCCAAGTAACGAGATTTCCTCCAACAAAAGTACAGAACCCAGAGGTGGACTTTCGATCAATGGGATCCCCTGCCCAATCTGCATCACAGTATCCCATGATCTGAGAATGTCCATGAGGTGCCATTACAATGCCTTGACCAGGAGAACCTTTCAAATAGCGAAGGATCCTTTTAACTGCTGTCCAGTGGTGTGACTTGGGTGAGTGCATGAATTGACTGACCTGACTCACAGCAAACGTGATGTCAGGACGAGTGATAGTGAGATAAATCAACCTACCCACTAT
Organism: Dryas octopetala; assembly: GCF_963921425.1. NCBI lineage: Eukaryota > Viridiplantae > Streptophyta > Magnoliopsida > Rosales > Rosaceae > Dryas > Dryas octopetala. The sequence continues at coordinate 13,325,073 of NC_141368.1, forward strand.
TCTTTGATATTTGCTGATATCGGTTAGAGGTTCTCCATCCAAGTCGAGTTTACCTTTACTTGTAACAGGATTTGGCATGGGTTTGACATCAAGCATTTCAATTTCTTTGAGAAGATCCAAGACATATTTTCTTTGGTTTAAAAACAAGCCTTTGTTGGAGGAAACAACTTCAATGCCGAGAAAGTACTTGAGAGTACCCAAGTCTTTGATGGAAAATTGTTGAGAGAGAGATGACTTTATTTGGGCAATAGCAGTTCCACTGCTTCCAGTGATGATGAGATCGTCAACATAAATGAGAATAACAACAATTCCTGAAGAGCTTTGCTTAATGAACAGGGACGAATCAGCACAACTGCGTTTGAATCCTGTGCCTTCGAGAACAGAACTTAGCTTAGCATACCAAGCGCGGGGGGACTGCTTCAGACCATATAGAGCTTTGTGGAGCTTGCACACCATACCAGTCGGAGCTGTGTGGATGTACCCAGGGGGAATGGTCATAAAAACTTCTTCCTCTAGTTCACCATGTAAGAACGCGTTTTTTACGTCCATTTGATGTAGAGGCCAATTGTGATTGACAGCCACAAATAAGAGCACACGAACAGAGTTCATTTTGGCAACAGGGGCGAAGGTTTCCTTATAATCCACCCCATAGGTTTGGGTAAAACCTTTAGCTACCAGCTGTGCCTTATGTCGCTCTATGGTTCCATCACAATTGAACTTTGTTTTGTAGACCCAACGACATCCAACTGGTCTCTTATCCTTTGGAAGTGGGACAATGGTCCAAGTTTTATTGTCATCAAGTGCTTGGAGCTCTTCTTGCATTGCTTTACGCCAAATGGGTTATTTATTAGCTTCATGGAAACTGGTTGGCTCTGTGATCTTTGAGATACAACTAACAAATGCGACATGTGAGGGTGAGAAATTATTATAAGAGAGATAATTGTCAATAGGATACCTGGAGACTTGATAGGTGACAAAGTCTTTGAGCCTTGTTGACTCTTGACGAGTTCTATTGGACCTTCTAGGAGCTGCAGAGGGAGGTGTAGGTACAGGTTGATGATGGGAAGCAATTGAATTGTTGTCTATGGCTTCCAATTCACTAGTAGCGGGTTGTGTAGGCAGAGAGCATTCATCCACAATGGGTAGTGGAATTTGATCAAAGAATAAATTCTCCCCCTGAAGATGTGTCTCTTGTTGAGTTCCAAAGAAAGGTTTGGTTTCGTCGAAAGAGACATCCCGAGAGATAAGGATCTTCTGAGTTAAGGGATCATAGCACTTATACCCATTTTTTGTGGAAGAGTACCCAAGGAACGCACATGAGGTAGCTCGAGGTTCCAACTTGTCTCTGTGAACAGCTTGAATATGCACAAAGCATTGGCAGCCAAACACTCGTAAATGAGACAAGTTCAATCGTCTGCTTTTAATAACTTCAAGTGGAGATCTGAAGTTGAGGACACGACTAGGTAATCTGTTGATTAAGTAGGTGGCAGCAAGGACACCTTGTGACCAAAACTTCTTGGGAACGTGCATTTGGAACAAGAGAGACCTTGTTTTTTCAAGTAGATCACGGTTTTTTCTCTTTGCCACTCCATTCTGCTGAGGGGTGCCTACACAACTTGTTTCATGTAAAATGCCATGTTCAGATAAATACTCAATGAAATTGTTGGACAAAAATTCGGTGCCATTATCTGACCTTAGAACTTTGACATGGGAATTGAATTGGGTGACAACCATGCTACAAAAATCTTTGAAACAAGACAAAGTTTCATTTTTTGATTTTAAGAGGTAAAGCCAGGTAGTACGAGAAAAATCATCCACAAATATAACAAAATATTTGAAACCATCATGAGAATCAATAGGGGCTGGTCCCCATAAATCAGAATGTATTAAATCAAATGGTTTCTTAGCTCTAGAAACAGATGACACAAACGGTAATCTAGTTTGTTTAGAATAATGACAAATGTCACACTTAAAAAAGCTAGAATTAAAAGAAGGAAACAAAGATTTGAGCACACGGGTAGATGGATGGCCCAAACGTTGATGCCACAAGTTATCAGTTGATGAGGCAGAAGCTTGAAGTACCCTGGACTGATTGATTGGTTGTCTTACCAAGTACAGCCCATTGGAATAAACGCCCTCACCAATCTTCTTCTTGGTCATTCGATCCTGAAAAACCACAGAATGTGAAGAAAAGATAGCATCACAGTTTAAAGCATTGGTTAGTTTGCCCACTGATAACAACTGAAAAGGGAATGAAGGTACGTAGAGTGCATCAGATAAAACGTTTAAACCAAGTGGATTAAATTTTCCATAGCCAAGAACAGGTACAGAACAACCATTGGCAACAGATACAGACTGATTCTTATCAGCATTTTGAAGATTTTGGAGACCCTGCTTGTTGTTAGTCATGTGGTCTGTTGCTCCCGAGTCTACAATCCAGATATCAGAAAGAACATTATGGGACAAAGACGAAAAAGCATGAAAAGTACCTGGAGCAAGAGAAGTCGAGGGACAATCAGAGTTGGATTTCTCATTTCTACCCATCTGTTGGAGCAGTTGAGTGAGTTGATTGATTAAAGCAGAAGATGAGGAATTTCGGGTGGTAGTCTCATCTGAAGCAAGATTAGCTGTAAACTTTGGTGGACCTTTGCTATCTGTAGTAGACTTTAAAAAATTTCTATTGTCCTTGTTGAATTGGCGTTTCAAGTGTGGATAAAGAATCCAGCATCTGTCCTTAGTGTGTCGTGCTTGTCCACAATGTTCACACGAGACAGGACTTCGTTTTCCCTTGAAGTCCTTGAAATTCTTATTTTTTGATCGTTGCTTCTCAGTCACGAAGGCTTTTGATTCTGATAACTCAGACATAGTTTTTACTAGGGGATTCATGGTCTTTTTCCTCACTTCTTCTCGTTGAATAGTAGTACAAATATTGGAGAAAGTGGGAAGTTCAATACTCATGAGAATATGCTTACGTAGATCTTCATACTCGGAATCCAGGCTGGCCAAAACTTGAAAGATCTTATCTTCTTCTGCACGTTTTAGAAGGGTTGTGTTATCTGTGGTGTGAGGTCGGTATAGTGCTAGCTCGTTCCACATGCCTTTTAGCTTTCCCAGATGTTCAACGAAGGTTTTCCCATCTTGAGTAAGGCTTGCAATTTCTTTCTGAAGTTGGGAGATGCGAGTTGCGTTGTTTTGATGGCCATACATTTCTTTGACAGATTCCCAGAGAAGTTGAGCAGATTCAGAGTAGCTGAATATTTCGGCAATCTGTGATTCCATGGAATTAAGCAACCATGACATGACCAGTTGGTCTTTACAAAGCCACTCTTCAAATCTTGGATCTTCAGCTTCTGGAGCAGTGATTTTTCCATTGATATAGCCAAGTTTTGATCTTCCTCCTAAAGCCAAAGTAATAGCTCTAGACCAAGGAATGTAGTTCAGCCCATTCAGTAAAACAGAGCAAAGTCTGAGACTTGGGTTGGACTCTGGTTCAGACAAACCCAAAGTAAATGGTGATGAAGGAGAGGGTACATATACGTTTAAACCCAAGGGGGAGTACGTGTTTCTTTTGTTCTTCCCCCATGTAAGGAGAGTAAGAAAAAATGCGGAACGGTTAAGGAGCTTAGTGCTCTGATACCATATAGAAAAGATTAAGCTGTTAAGCTTAACAGGAAGACAAAAGGATTTGGTGGTTCAGCTGGAAGAAACCCAAGCCTACATCCACATAGAGACACTTAATCTCATTAAGCAACCTGCTATCTTGGTACAAATAAGGGGCTAGGAACAGCACCCAACGAACCAATATTAAATGCCTCAAAGGGCTACAAGAGCCTAATAACAGTAAACAGGCCTTTCTGGCTACTCGAGGAAAGAATAGGAACAGCCTCTCATATTAATATGAGTTATTATTCCAACAGATGTTGAGGATGGCTTCACCACTGGCTCATAATTAAATGAGAGGCTTCAATAGTTTCCTTGTTTTGCTAAATTTGATTTGATTACTTTTTCTTTTGTTTTTTTTTGGGTATTTTGTTGTTTACTTCTTTTGTTTGTTGATTTGTGCAACTTTGCACTCGAACTTCATCATTCATTTATTCAATTAAAAAATTCCAAGTATCATTAGAAAACTAGCATAATAACTGTTAGTACAATAATTGTACAAAAACCTGAATTGTACAATAATTGAACCTCTAGCTAGGCTCACTTTTAGTTAGGTATTCTAAACACAATCCTTGGAATAGGATTTAACTTTCTCACGATGAGTAAATCTACTCACAAAACTAAAAGGGGTTTTCAAACAATCTCACACTTTTTGTAACGTGTAACATGACAAAACAGCACAACTCTTTAGGTGTATTTTTGGTATATGTACTTTAACGAAGTTTCTACTTTGGAAATTTAAGTCTCATACTTTCATTACGTTTGCAATTAGATCAAATCATTAATTAATTGTTGGTAAAAATATGATGTAGCAGGAATATTTTGGACATTTTAAATAACCTATAAGTGAAACTCATTTAACTGAGTGACGTTGCTCAATTAGGCAATTACATTTGAACACATGTCTTTTTTTTTTTTTCTTAATTATATTTTATTTAACCTTTTAAATTGTTTATTTAGACCGTATTAATTATAAAATGTCTAAAATATTCATTTATATTTATTGTCATGTTATATTTCCGTTTAAAAAATAAATTGAGTTAATAGTATGAACTTAATTGTAAATATAATAAAAATATGGGATTAAAATTGTCAAAATTGAAAGAACGAAAACCAAAGTAGAAACTTTGTTAAAGTACATAGACAAAAAATGTACTTTGGCTAGTTATAAGTCATAACTTATATGTATTTGGACACCCTTCACACAGGGGTAGGACCTGATGCGGTGCAAGTGGTGTGACCGCACAGGCCCCCGCTCTTAAGGGTCCCAAATTTCAAGCCCAAAACTGTATATATATAAGCATCACACCTATTAACACTTAGCACATCAAGTCTGCAAAGATATATGGAGATAAATTTGTCCCAAAATTACATCAAGTCCACTCATAGACAATAAATATATTAGCCTTATAAAGACCTAGTAACCCAACTGTGTATATATATATATATATATGTATATATAATTTTGAATAACAAATTAGAAAAATAAATAATAAATTACTCATAAATGTAGTTTTTAAAAAATTTTTTACTAAAAACTCATCCAAATAAAAAATTAAGTTTCAGCCCAATATGTTTGTGTATGCAAACACGGAGTAGAAAAAGTAACCTACCGAGTGCTCGGTGCATGTAGATCCAGTTGCTTGCAGTTGCATCTTTTGGCCTATAGATGCATCTTTTTTTGCTTGCAGATGCAAAGTTTTGCTTGCAGATACAGAGGTTTGATTGCAGATGCACCCGCATTTGCAAGTCGCCAAGTGCTCGACAATGGCCACCGAGCGCTCGGTGGATAATTTTTGCTGCAACTTAATTTTTGGGTCGACTGAAGTTTGAGTACGTTAAATTTCTTTCCCATTTTGGATTTTTAATTAAAGCACCCTAAAATAAAATATAAGCTTATTAAACAAAGCAAAAAACCAAAAACAAAATTGCTGAAAGTCTAAACCCTTGTTGGTTGTCGCTTAATCAAAAGGAAAAAACTAAAACCCATGTCTCATACTCTCTCTCTCTCTCTCTCCAACTCTTCTTGTTCAGCGGATTCAGCCTCTCAATCTTCATCAATAATTTAGAAGTAATCTCAAATAGTTGGATGGGGAGGCTAACCAAGATTGAGGTATGTATATTTATTATTTCCCCATTTACTATTTAGGGATTTTTTTTTTTTAATTAGGGCTTTTGGGTGTTGTGCAATTATGGTTTTTTTTGTTATTTTTTATGTGAGACAGTTAAAGGGGGCCCATTGTTAAAACTTCGCACAAGGCCTTTTGATACAACCCTTTCTACCTTAACATGATACAAAAGAGATTTGGAAGGAGCAGAGCCCCAATTTTTCTGTGTATATTCAATATAAACCAATCATCAAAATCACCCCTTACAAAATGAGAGCTACTGCTCTTATATCAGCAATTGAACCGGACATAACAACTTGATCCGGTCAAGACTCACAGCAATGGACTGCCAGCTGTCATTTTACTAACAAAACTACTAATTAAAGACTAACCAACTATTTATTAAAGACTTGGCTAATTACAGATCTTAACAACTACTCCTCCCTTGCAGACAAACCTTGTCCTCAAGGTTTTAAAATTGAAAATCTGGAAATTTGGTGACGAACTCATCATAATCCTCCCATGTAGCCTCTTCAGCCTTATGACCAATCCACTGAACCAGAAGTTGTGTTCCTGCTACATTCCCTTTCTTATAAATTCTTCTTTGCAACACAGCCAGAGGAGCTTCTTGGATTAACCCATCATCCGTGACCAGTGGTAAAATTGTAGATGGAACAACAGTAGAGCCCAAGTGTTTCTTTAAACAGCTGACATGAAAAACTGGGTGTATTTTGGTTCCTGCTGGTAGCTTCAATCTGTAGGCCACCTTCCCTATCCTTTCCAGCACTTCATAGGGTCCATAAAATCGAGGATGTAGTTTAGTAAATGAATGTGAAGCCAATGCTTGCAACTGATATGGAATTAGCTTGAGATAAACATAGTCACCAACCGCAAATTCCCTCTCTGATCTGTGCTTGTTAGCTTAAGTTTGCATCCTATTCTGAGCCACTTCCAAGTTATGCTTTAACATAGACAGAAGCTTATCCCTCTCGAGTAGACTGCGCTCCACCACATCCAATTTGGCAGTTCCTAATTCATAAGTGATGATATGAGGTGGGGGGTAGCCATAAACCAATTCAAATGGTGTCGCCCTAGCAGAAGTATGATAGGCAGTGTTATAGCTCCACTCAGCCCAAGCAAGCCATTGCACCCATTTCTTGGGTTGCATACCAGCAAAACACCTCAAATAAGTTTCCAAGCATCGATTCACCACTTCTGTTTGACCATCACTTTGTGGATGATACCCAGAGCTCATGCACAACTTGGAACCTTGTAGCTTAAAGAACTCCTTCCAAAATGCGCTGATAAACACAGGATCTCTGTCACTCACAATGGTAGATGGCATTCCATGTAGTTTGAAAATGTTGTCTACAAATATCTGAGCAACTCCAGTAGCAGTATATGGGTGGGCGAGAGCAACAAAATGAGCATATTTGGACAAACGATCTACAACCACCATGATCACTGTCTTACCCTTGCATCCCGGCAATCCAACAATAAAATCCATGCTAATATCTGTCCATACTTGTTGAGGAATAGGTAGTGGCTGAAGTAACCCAGGTGGAGAAATAGTTTCATACTTGTTCTGTTGACAGGTAGAACACTCAGCAACCATGGACTTGATGTCGTGTTTCATCCCCTGCCAATAAAACCCTCTCTTAATTCTTTGATAAGTTTTTAGGACACCTGGATGACCAGCAGTAGGTGTTGAGTGATGTTCTTCAAATAACTTCATCCTCCAAGGTGATGTTGGACTCAACACAATGCGAGAATTGTACTTCAAGAACCCATTGTCAATATGATACTTCATTAGTTTAGAATGAGCAGTAGTCGAATCCAAAGCAGCAACTTCCCGAGTTTTATGAATAATCCAATCATCTTGCTCTATATGTCTTCTTAAATCATCCAACCAACCAAAATAAGGGTAAGTAATAGCAACACACTCCAATAAGGAACAAGAAGAATCAATAGGAGCCTCTGGTAGTAGTTCTGAACCATGTACCCGAGATAAAGCATCTGCCACAACATTATCTGTTCCATGTTTATATTGAATCTCATAATCAAATCCCAATAGCTTAGCCACCCATTTTTGTTGGAATGGGGTGTTAGCTCTCTGATTCAAGAAGTATTTTAGACTGTTATGATCAGTTTTTATCACAAATGGCGCCCCTGTAGGTAATTCTGCCATTTTTTTACTGCATGCACTATGGCAATCAATTCTCTTTCATAAGTTGATAAAGCTTGGTTCCGTGGACCAAGAGCTTGACTAGTAAAGGCTATTGGTCTTCCCTTCTGTTGCAACACCGCACCAATACCATTTCCGGAAGCATCACACTCCAATTCGAATGGCGAAGAGAAATCTGGCAGGGCTAACACCTGTGGAGAAGTCATGATAACTTTGAGTTGTTGGAAAGCATCTGTAGCAGCATGAGACCAAACAAACCCATCTCTTTTAGTTAACTGATATAAAGGTTGACAAATCTTGCCATACCCAGGAACAAACTTCCTATAATAACCTGTCAGACCGAGAAATCCTCTTAGCTCTTTGACATTAGTCGGAACAGGCCAATCCATGATAGCTCGCAATTTAGACGGATCAGCTGCCACCCCATCCCTGGAAACAATATGTCCCAAATACTCTACACTACTTTGACCAAAAGCACACTTTTGTTTCTTCACAAACAGTTGGTTATGCTGGAGAATTGCAAAGGTTTGTTGTAGGTGGCTTAAATGCATTTCCCAACTAGTACTGTAAACTAGTATGTCATCAAAGAAAACCAATATAAACCTTCTGAGAAATGGTCTGAAAATGTCATTCATCAGGTTTTGGAAAGAGGCAGGTGCGTTTGTTAGGCCAAATGGCATAACTAAAAACTCATAATGGCCCTCATGAGTTCGGAAAGCTGTCTTCTCAATATCAGCAGTTTCCATTCTAATTTGGTGATAGCCCGATCTGAGATCTAACTTAGAAAAATATTGTGCACCATGTAATTCATCTAACAGATCATCTATGAGAGGAATTGGATATTTATCTTTGATTGTCAACTGATTCAGCTCTCTATAATCCATGCACATTCTCCATGTTCCCTCCTTCTTCCTAACCAACAGAACTGGGGAAGAGAAAGGACTATGGCTTGGCCTTATAAACCCAGAATGCAATAAGTCTTGGACTGCCTTCTCAATTTCTGTTTTTTGAAGGGGACCATAATGGTAAGGCCTGATACTAGGGGGTTTGGCACCCTCAACCAATGGTATTTTGTGGTCTTGAGCTCTATGAGGAGGGAGGGTTGTTGGTGTTTGGAAAATGGCATCAAAGGCAATGAGTAAGCTCTGCAAGTCACGAAGTTGCTGTGGAGTCAAAGTACAAGCTTCCAGTTTCTCAGATTCAATTGAATACAAAAGAAGGCCGAAACTGGTTGTATGCAATATCTTCTCTATCTGTTGAAGTGATGCCACTTGTACCAAAGTGTTTTGAGGAGTGGTACTTGCCAACTTAAACTTTCTAGCACCAGCAGTGAATTCCATAGTGAGGAATTGAAAATCCCACAACACTGGACTAACCATTAAAAGCCATTGAACCCCCAAAACCACATCACAACCCCCAAGTGGTAAAGCAAATAGATCCACCTCACAACCATACTCTCCCATGGTAAGTGGAATTTTCTTACAGCAACCTTTGCTCTTCACCTTACCCCCATCAGCAATCATCACCTCAAATTCATCAGTATGGTGAACCTGCCAGCCCAACTGTTTGACTAACCTGGAATCGACAAAGTTATGTGTACTACCCGAATCCAAAAGAACAAGTACAGGACAATTTCGGACCAAACCTTCCACCTTCATTGTTCTGATTGATTTCTTAGCAGCTGTACCATAGAAAGCACATTCACTCAGCTCCATTTGTTGTAAGTCAACTGTAGATTCATCATCAGTACCCACAGAATTCACATCCTCAAAATTCACATCAAGTAGTAACAGCTGCTTCTTGGTGCATTTATGGCCCCTCACATATTTCTCATCACAATAAAAACACAGCCCCTTTAATCTCTTTTGTTGAACCTCTTCTGGTGTCAACTTTTTGACAGGTAAATCTTCATTTTTCACCTTAGCAATCGGGGCTGGCAATAAAGCTAAAGGTTGAGTGCGATGAGGGAATTGCTTAGGAGCACCCACTTTTAGCTCATTGAGCTTAATATCTACTTGTACAGCAATTGCAATGGCATCATGGACAGTATTGGGACGCAACAACTTCACATCATACTTCAATTCACGTTTTAAACCACCCAAGAAACAACTCTTCAACAGAACAGGACCAACATCATTCGTACGAGTAGCTAATCGACGAAATTCAGTGATATAGTCCTTGAGTGTACCTGTTTGTCGTAATTTGAATAGCTCATCTGCACAATCTTCAAATTCTGATGGGCCGAACTCGCGGCAAAAGGCGCGAGTGAAATCTTCCCAGCGAGGTGTCGTCCGCAAGCAATCCATCCATCTAAACCATTGCAGAGCCTCCTGCTCAAAATTGAATGACACTGTGACAACCTTCTGATGATCTGGTGTGTTGTAGAGGGAGAAATATTGTTCGGCTCGATAGATCCAAGCTAGTGGATCATCGCCGTTGGTGAATCGTGGGAACTCGATCCTCGGCCATGGGTGACGCATCAGTCCACCCCCACCCCCATCAGGTCGTCGGTGGGGACGGTTGAAGCCAAAGTCAGGACGATCTTCATCATCGAGTGGGATCTGGTCAATGCCACCCCCGGCACCGCGAGAAAGTTCTTGGCGGAGCCGCTCGAAACCAGCGACCAACATGGTATCAAGCTGGGAATCGAGGCTCCCGGCAAAGGTCGAGAACTCCGTGTTAACCAGGGTCTGAAGTTTGTCGAAGGAGGTAGTGAGCTTCTCGACAGAAGCTTCGAGAGACGTCACACGAGCGTCCATGGTAGCAGCGCGAGTGAAACGCCGGGGCATGCACAGGAAGGGAACAGTGGGATCGAGATGGCTCTGATACCAAATGATACAACCCTTTCTACCTTAACCTGATACAAAAGAGATTTGGAAGGAGCAGAGCCCCAATTTTTCTGTGTATATTCAATATAAACCAATCATCAAAATCACCCCTTACAAAATGAGAGCTACTGCTCTTATATCAGCAATTGAACCGGACATAACAACTTGATCCGGTCAAGACTCACAGCAATGGACTGCCAGCTGTCATTTTACTAACAAAACTACTAATTAAAGACTAACCAACTATTTATTAAAGACTTGGCTAATTACAGATCTTAACACCTTTGAAATTTTAGAACAACACTGCCTTTACATTATGCTATTTGGAATGTTCATTGTAATATGTTTTTTTTTTTTTTTTTTTTTTCCAAATATAAGGTGACACTTCTAGCTACTTGAGCTAGTAATGTTGGGATTGTCGTATTGCATGTGGGCTGTGTGGACGTTTTTCTCTTTCTAACTTCATCAATTTTACGTTAAGAGAAAGATTACATTAAAAATGTGAGATTTTGCATAATAATTTATAGGCTTATTCACACCGTTACTCCCTATAAGATACACTTTTTTTCACTTTGCTCCTTGAAACTTAAATCTTCTCAGTTTGCCACTTGAACTTCACACAGTTATTGCAAAAGACCCTATGCCGTCAACTCTGTCAATTTTTCCGTTAAATTAACTAACGTGACACCTATTTGGCATGAATGAGACCCATTTTTAGTTATGTAAGATCCATGTGGACAAAAAAATAATAAAAAATAATTTTTAAACTAAAAAATAATAAGATCCATGTCAATTTTTTATATTTTTTTTTGTCACATGAATCTTACATAACTAGAAAAATGTATCACTCAATAGGTGTCACGTTAGTTTTTTTAACAAAAAAATTGACAAAGTTGACGGCATAGGGTCTTTTGCAATAACTGTGTGAAGTTCAGGTGGCAAACTGAGAAGATTTAAGTTTCAGGGAGCAAAAAAAAAAAAAAAAGTGTATCTTATATGGGGTAATGGTGTGAATAAGCCTAATTTATAAAGGTCATTGATTATTCTTCTTATTGCCAATTGATTTTAGGAATGATGTCTAAATAAATTCCTCACTTTCTTTCGATTGGACCCTCAATTGTGTCTTGGTTTCTTCCCCTACTATAGCAGTATTTATTAAGAATAAAAAATAGCTATAACTTTAGCCATATCTATGTGGATGCTCTAATACATCCATGATTAATTTTGTGCTTTCAGGTTTCCAACTTTCCACACATTAAAACTTACTTTTTAAAATTTCCTAAGAATAAAAAAGTCTTTTCGCAAATTTGAAGTGAGTTTTCCACATTAATTCATCTCTTATCATTATGGTGTTTAAGGGATGAATATATCATGAATTAATGAAAGACCACATATACTCGAATATACCCTAATATTGTTGATGTTGTTAAATCAAAGGAAAACAACATTTATCCATTGTAAGTAAACTATCCATATCCTAAGCCTTTAATGATCTTAATTAATCAATTCGACCGAGCTTGCCGATTGTGGCATATTTTCTAGTCTACTCCTCTCATTTTCATAGGTCCAAAAGTGGCTATGATCTGTATAAAGCCGCCAAGGCCACTATGCCTTTTGATCCATTCGATCTTCCTCAGAAGTTCAGTCAATTTCAATTAGTTGATCTTCTAGTTAGGTAGCTGTATACAGCTCCTAAGCCATCCCAGCATGTGCCATTTCAATGTGGCCAAAGAAGAAGAAAACATAGAAATAACATGGCAAATTTCAACACCAACAACACCACCAAACTGATCAGCTCCTACAAACCCATATAAATACCAATGCTACTTAGCAACTTAGTCATCATTAACCACAAACAAAACCATATATACAACACCAGTAGCTGAGCAGCAACTGCTATTTGTCTACCTACCATGGCTTTGATGATGATATTAGTACTTGGCCTGGCCACCTCCAACTTGGTCCTAGCAAGTGACCCTGATATCATTTCTGACTTTATAGTCCCACAAAATTACTACACCACAAATATTGATGCCAACTTTTTCACATACACTGGATTGCGTGGTGTATTCGACCAAGTTCTTGAAACCGTCACGGCAACAAAAGCAAGTGCTTCAATGGCCAGAGTGTGTCATATGCAGTGCTTCAATTTCCTCCAAACTCACTGCTCCCACCTCACACTCGCCCTGACTCAACTGGACTCATGTTTGTTGTTGATGGGTTCTTGGAAGTTGGGTTAATAGACACCAAAAACATTCTATACACTCAAAAGCTTCAAGCTGGAGACATGTTTATGTTTCCAAAGGGATTGGTGCATTATCAGAATAACTCACATCCTAAATTGCCAGCCACTGCCATTGCAGCATTTGGAAGTGCAAGTGCCAGAGCAGTTGCTGTGCCACCCTCTCTCTTTGCCACTGGAATTGCTGATGCCATCCTTGCCAAATCATTCAAGACAGATGTTTATACCATTAAGAAGATCAAGGCTGGCTTCACCACTGGCTCATGATTAAATGAGAGACCCCAATAATTTCCTTGTTATGCTAAATTTGATTTGATTGCTTTTTTTATTATCAATAATTGGCATCCATGACATTTGAACTCTGGAACTCCTCCCACAAAAGGGAGACTGGGGCCACTACTAGACCAGGGTTGTACTCTTTTCTCCTTCAACCATGGTTGTTTTTGTTCTCATAGAATTTTTATTACTTGGCAAGGTTTTGACGAGGCAACTTAAAAGCGCATAGCAGAGACAATACTAATGATATGGAATATCCAAGGGGGAGTGTTGTAAATACTTTATTAAGTGTGGCTATTCTTGTAATTAGTTGTAAGGGCATACGAGTAATTGTACAAAGTCCTAGTAAACTCTACCTCTATATAAGGATATTTATAAAATGAATGAAATAGACATATCATATTTCTCTTTGCCTTAAACCTTATTTCCACATACTTTTAACAAAATTTTAATTATAGATACGGTCAATAATATAATTAAGCTAAAGGACAATTCGTGCACGTTAAGTGTGTCTGTCAACGTAACTTAGACTGCCGAGTATTTGGCAACTGCATTGCATCTACAGTTACCACTCAATTATTTTTAATTTTCTATTTGAATCTTAATATTTGTGGAGTTAATTATGTTTTTTTTTTTTTTTATAGTGTGTTTAACTATGTTTTCGAGGATTTGTTGAAGGCCGGTTTAAATTAGTGTTTTATATTGAGAAGTTATAATATAGCTACAATATTGTAATTGCAAATGTAGGTATCTGTTGAGCGCTCGACTATAATTTTATCTTGAAACTTAATTAATAATGCAACCGATTGTCCTGCTAAGTCAATAAATTAGTAATTTTGACCTGAAAGTTAAAAGAGTCTTAAATTTATTTATCTTTAGTTCTAAAAAAAAAAAAAAAGTGAGTGGCTCAGTTTCACAAGATGTGTAAATAAGTTATAACTTATTGCTTCCAAGTTCCATATTATTATCAATATCAACACATGATGCAGAAGCCCACTTTAGAGCTGCTTCCATCTCTCCTTGTACAGCAGTAAAATTTACTTTTCACAAATTTGAAATGAAATTCCACCTTAATTCATCTTTGATTATGGCATTCAAGGGATGAATTAATGAAGGGCTGCATATACTCGAATATACCCTATAATATTGTTGCTGCTAAATCAAAGGAAAGGAACATATTGACCAATGGAGCATGCCGATTGCAGCATCTTCTACTCGATCTACTCTCATTTTCGACCAATGGAGCATGCCGATTGAGCCAATGCCATGTCAGAAACTATGCCTTTCAATCCATAAATCCTCAGAAGTTCCAGTCAATTTCAAGTTGATCGATGTTCTAGTTAGTTAGCTGTATACAGCTCCTAAGCCATCCCAGCATGTGCCATTTTAATGTGGCCAAAGAAGAAGGAAACAGAGAAATAACATAGCAAATGTCATCACCAACAACACCAAACTGATTAACTCCTACAAAACCATATAAATACCATACTACCTAGCAAGTTAGTCATCATTAACCACAAACAAAACCATTTATACAAACACCAGAAGCTGAGCAGCAACTACTAGTTATCTACAATGGCTATGAGATTGCTCCAACTGCCGATGATGATGATATTAGTACTTGTCCTAGCCACCTCCAAGTCACTACGCCAAATACCCCCCTTATATATCAGTGAATAACTGATGTCTTTTCATGTTTTCGGGCGATGTCTAGGCAGGCGATGTCTAATGTACGTACTTAAGATATCGGTATTACACTGATATCTAAAATGAGTTTAGACATCTGTTTTGTTTAAATTCTGATGTCCAATGGTCCCTTTAGATATCCGTTTTCCAATTTTCTGGAGCGTTAAGATTCTGAAACTGATATTAAAGACACAAAAGACATCGTTAATTACTATGTAAATGATCTAAAATCTGATTTAGACATCCGTTCTCATATATTTATCGATATGAAAAACCCATTAAATGTATTTTTTTATGATTTCCATATCATATTTTATGTGATTTTTGATATTGTTAACTAGTTTAGATATCGTTTAAGTCTACAAGAACAGATCTCTATATTATTTTATATATCGGTTTTTGTGATGTAAATGGTTGTTTGAAAGTACCTAAAAGATCTGTATTTTATATGTAACTGATATAAAATACTATGTTGGACATCGGGTTTGTTAATAATTATTGATATTGTAATGTTACTTAGATATTGGTTGTTTTTGGTAAACTGATATTTATGCTATTTTATATTTCTGTGTTTTAACATAAACTGATATGAAATGTTACCTTAGATGTCGTTTTATACTCCTATAACTGATGTACATAGATTTTTGAATGTATCGAAAACATCTGTATTTGATATATAACTGATATAAAAGACCATTTTGGACATCAGGTTTTTTATATTTACTGTTATGGTAATGTTACTTAGATATTGGTTTTTTTTAACATAAACTGATATGAAATTTGTGCTATAATGTCACTGTTATTATCGAATTTGTACTACAATCCTGATATAAAAGATATAAATTTACATATATATATAAGCTGAAATTGGTGCAATCTCAATCCATTCCATTAGCATTAATTCCAACATATATCCAATACAAGTATTCCAAGACTTTCCGAAAAAGGATTACACATTGCACCAAAATATGGAGCATATATCCATAATGAATTACAGCATCCCATCCTAGCTAGTATCTAAATTAAGCTAGCATCCCTTTACAAAAACCAATAATCAGCCCATGCATAGCATCCCTTTACAAAAACCAATAATCAGCCCATGCACTTGCACAAAAATAGGTGCATGATTCACCACTTCTAAAGGCTGCCTTCATTTACAAAATATTAATTGGCAGCACTTGTTACCTTTCTTCACACAAAAAATGCCAACACCTGGTTATATATAATTCAGCTTCAATATTCACACAAAAATGCCAATGTCTAACACATGTTCTAAGCTTCCTTGACAAAAAATTGGCAAATATGGCAGCACTACTAGCTAGCTTCAAAAACTTATCCACAAAATGTCCAAACCCCACATACCAACTCCATCTGTCATCTACTGAATATAATTGGCAGAAACAAAGTTGCCCCATTCAATCCGGATCTGATCAAGTTGCTCCTGTGTGTAACTGGTTCGCTTTTTAGTCGGATTAGTCCACTGCAAACATTTAAAAACATGCAGAAGGCACCAAGTCAATTACAAACAGTAAATAAACCTAACATATATAAATATGAGGCATAAGGCTGGGCCATGCTATAATTAAGCCCAATCAAGTTGAAAGACAACTAGTAATTAAAGTGTTCAAACTAAGCTTGGCCATGTTATAAGGCTGCATACAGTATCACCAAGACATATATGCAATATAGCTATTAAAATAGTGAAGGCAGAGGCGCATAAAGTTATAAGCCTACATGCTATCAAAGTCACCTAGACATGCAATATTTGAAATAAAGCTGGCAAGACTATCAGACATCCAATAGGTATGTAGATCCAATTGAACTTCAAATGAAAAATGCAAAGTAGTAGTCCCAAATCCATAAATACCATAGTTCCTATCTGTGCAATCTATTATATATGTATATACATCTTCCATTCAATGGACCAGCAATCATTTATCCTGCATTTTGCATAAATTAAATAATGATGAAGGCAGACTTCCAAACATATCCAATAATATCAAATAAAGGGTTTAGCCAATCAAACATCCAAAAGCCAACAATCCATTAACTATATACATTGACCAGTCCTAGCTAGGTACCAATCATTAGCTTGCATTTTTTATGCAAAATGAAAGATTGACAAAGCACTACACACAAAAACTTACAAGTGATCCAATAAACAAAGAGTCAATTGGATTCCTACCTTGGTCTCAAATCCCAGGTTTGTGTCCTCGATGATCTCCTTCATATACATCATCACATAGTAACCACATTCAACTCCACCAGGTTGTTTAGGACACTACACAAAATCAGAATCCAATTAATGACATGCAGATGGTTATTATGCATGATGCTTCCAATGATAGAAATATTTGTAAAAACAAACCACTAGATTAAATAATATATACTTACATAAAGATGCTTCCACTGTATTGTTTTCCGACTGTTCCTACCCGTAAGTACATTAAATTATCGAATGGCACTAATGTATCAACAAAATATCAGTATGTTTAAATTACAATATATGTAACCAAATTTGCAATGCATTTTAATGATTTAAAATGGCAAAAAAGCAACTCACGTGTTGACAACTTCCTTCCAGTCTGCGTCCTGGTTCAGTTTTGGAAGAGGGTCCAACACAAATATCGTGTCTTTGTCTTCATTGATAATTGTCAAAATCCAGTGCGAGCTAAGAGAAAAAATGATAATAAGCATGCATAGATTAAGGCAGCAGAACATAGACTCAAAGTCAGTTTAACCAAATTAAAACCCTTACCCAGCATTGTACGGCACTAAGAAGACACGATCACATTTTCCTTGCTGAAAGCGTTCTGCTAAGTAGGTTGATCTACGCTCTGCATTTCCTATTCCTTTAGATATGCGTGCCGGATCCACAAAAGCAACCATTTCAACCATGTTTGTATCCACAAGCTTATCAAATAGGTGCCTATTCATATAAGTGAATTATTTTAAATCACAGTGTTTTAAAAGGGCAACAAAATATTTAAACATTTTGAACGATTCCCTAAATTACCTCATGTACACAACTATGCACGAGGCTGATAATTCTGACATCTCCATAACGGAAGTAATATCCTCTTTCAGGATATAAAGTCGTCGGACAGCTCCAAACACTTGTTCATCTATGTCAGTTGTGAGAGCCTTTCCAGATGTAGCCATCGCCTCCCTCGCGAAACGATACAGCAGCTTGCATTCGCTAGGAACTTTCTTCCCAAGGTCATCTTTCTTGAATAACTCCTTCACCATCATAGGAACCTGCCTTGTTTGTTTCTATGGTGTCAAATACAAACACTCAGTTTTGAGTCTTTAGATCAATATTCATGAAGTGTATACTTGGCACTTAAAAAAATTACAGTAGGGAGAGTTTAATTACCTTCACCTGCTGAACGATAATAAGTTCCCTCGGCCAAGCCACATGGCTTCCAACTGCTTGACCAACATTTACCAACTCGTCACCCACAGGAATTGGAAGCAAAGCAGCCACATTAGTGGCCATGTCAATTGAAACCCGCAAGCAGTCCTTTGCCAAAGGAACACCATGTATGGTCTCAGATTTCATCTCAACGACAGTACCATATGCGACAATGTTGTTGATGGATCCCACTGCCAGCATGCATGATTTCCCCTAAAAATAGATGACAAATGTCTCATAACCATAAAAGTCCAATACTGTGAGCTAAATGTCGCATAACCATGAAATTGAAGTCTGCTAGATAGATGTATGTCATATGAAAATATTAGCAATTACTGGTTCATTACCTTCAATGTGTCTGCATTATTTGTATCTTCCATATCCAGCCCCACTTCCACTTGCACTTTCAGATTTTGTTTATCCTCAGTATCTGGTTGCAGATCCACATACTTAGCTTTGTCCTCATAAAAGCAGCTTGCTTTATCGGACACCATACCTTGACCTTGAACAATATTGGGTGTCACCGGTTCCTTCCTAGCACCCTTTTCCTCTAACTTTTGAATCCTCTCCAATAGATCTTGATTTTCTTTTTTCAGAATGGCCAACAACTCATTCTTCGAAATTGTATCCCTCGCTTTTCTCGGAATGTTGAAGTAAGTTGAAGGGTTGACATTCCCCCCAACAGCTCTTACTCGACCAGAATGCTCGGGAGTCTCCAAAGCCATTGTTAGAATATCCTTAGAACCCTCTATCTTCAGCTCCCCTTTATTCTTTTTTTCCAACAACTCATCCTGCAAAAATTAATTTATCAGTTTAATTACAATAATAGCAATCACTTAGGCAATGTTAATTTACACTTGGTCATATATATGCTGCTTACAATGACTTTGGCAACCACTGCCACTTCATCATCCACCTTCCCATTCTTGTCTTCACGAGCTTTCTTCCATAGGAGGGAACGGTCCATCTCATCTTCCTCAACATTTTGCTTCCTCTATCCATATATACAACCAGCAAGTTAGACCAATTATTAGTGAGCAATTAATCAAAAGCAAAGAGAAGACAGTTTATTTATGGAGGAGCTTGTACCAAGTCTTCCTGCAACCCAATGTAGCCCTTGCGCGATAGTTTATGATGATATTTTCGCTTGCCTGTTATTTGTTTGTGAGCTTCATGTTTGGCCTGCAGTTAGAACAAGAAGTTGGGCAAACCTTTAAGGACAAAGTCATAGGTAAATCACACAATTATACATATCCATCATTAATGCAATATCTAACCACCAGAGGTGTTTAACATAAATACCAGAAAGTCATCTGTAAGCCTGG
Source organism: Dryas octopetala (assembly GCF_963921425.1). Classification (NCBI taxonomy): domain Eukaryota; kingdom Viridiplantae; phylum Streptophyta; class Magnoliopsida; order Rosales; family Rosaceae; genus Dryas; species Dryas octopetala. The sequence continues at coordinate 13,344,798 of NC_141368.1, forward strand.
TAGCCACAAAAGTTGTCCATTGATCTTTTTGAATGAACTCATACACCTTGGGTGGGGTTTCTAGTGCTTTCGGATCGTCCTTGTACGGCAAAATGAATTTTTTTGTTAATGCAGTCTTGAACGATCTCCACTTGCTGCCAGCAGAAGCCAACACCATTTTTCTGCTTGTAGGGTCAAGATCAAATGCACCCTACAACCAACACCACATTGGTGAGACATCAAGGTCACATAAAACATATATATGTATCTATAAATATGGTTAAATATACAGAATTGAAGCCTATTTAATAATTAAGTAAGGTTAAGATCTACATTACCTGCACCTCTTCCCATATTTTTTGCTTTAGATTTTTATCCACTTTCGGCCACATTTCATCAGTGATGGGCACTGTGGTTCGGGTCACAACCCCTATGTAGGAAGCTAGTACTGGACGCGTTGCTCCTACTGGAACCCCATGCGGACTGTACTCCACCTTCAGCTTTTTTCCTAAAGCTTTTCTCACGAGCATGTCATGCATCTTTGTTGAACCACGAGAGGACATGCTACCCTCCGCAGCAGTAATGGTCTCCCCTGAGGTCAAGCAATCCTTGCTTGTATCTGCTTCATTACTCTTCCCTGCTGATACCTTGTAGGATTGTGACTTGACAGCTTTCTTCTCTGTGACAGCTTTCTTTGGTGTGGCAGCTTTCTTTGGTGTGGCAGCTTTCTTCGACTTGGCTGTTGACTTGGCATTGGATTTGACAGCAGCTCTTTTCTTTCTTCTTGGTGTAGCCATGTTCGCTGTCTAACTGTTGAAACTAACAAGTGTTAGGACAAAAAATATACAAAGATAGATTAAGAAATATATGGATAATTTTGTTGGCATTTAGAACCTTTTAACATAATGAAATTACATAACATTTTGGGGACAATAAAGTCTGAATATCATACCATTAACACTTAACACAAGTTACATAAATACATTTATAGTTACATGAATTAATCCTTTGCTTTCTTGGAGTAATCAATCCAAATACCCTCACAATTATCTCTCTTGTATGTGCCAACTTCCTCACCCAAGAGATCATCAAAATCATCAACAGATGGTAGTCCATTGCTAAATGATTGGTGGTCAAACACTGTGTCCTCTAACTCAGCCTCATAAGCACTATCATTAAAGTCACGATTAGGGGCTGCAAGAACCACTGACCAATTAGAGTTTAGAGGGTCTTCTACATAAAACACTTGCTTCACTTGGGAAGCCAAAGCGAAAACATCTCTCTTATGACCTATCCTATTTAGGTTAACCAAAGTGAACCCTAGCTCATCATTTTGTATTCCCTTATTATTCTCTACCCATTCACACTTAAACAAAGGCACCCGAAATACATTGTAATCAAGCTCCCAGATTTCTTTGATAACCCCATAGAAACACATGTTCGTGTATACAGGATTTTTATCCTTCGCGCTCGCCACCTGCATGGTCGTGGCTGTCAAGCTCACCCCACTATTTTGAACAGCACGAACATCGTCACGTGCCTTGGTGTGATAATGGCACCCTCCTATCTCATAACCCTCATATTTTAGCACACTCATAGGTGGACCTTCAACTAGCCGCCTCAATGAGTCTGTTATGTCCTTTTCTTCATGATTGATATCATATGCCACCTAATCAAATAAATTTTAAAGAAGACTTATTAAAATTGTTGGACATGCACCAAATGAGTGTACTAGCTAGTGAATTACTGTGCTTTCAAAATGTTACACATTTACCTTGGCACGTAACCAGTAGATAAATGTCCGGTTGTGCTCTTCTAGCAGCCACTTCTCACTCTTTTTCTTACTTGAATGAATATCATTCAAGTAGGACTTATGTAATCTACAAATAGATTACAATAACTCATAACTATGTAAATGATACTTAATTTACAATAAATCAAATTACAATAAGCTAAGTCTAGAAATTGACATACTCGGCATAAGGTTCCACTTCTGAGGCATTCTCCAAAACCAAACGATGAGCTTGCTCCCATTCTTCACGCTGTACTGAATATACCTTAGCACCGGACAGCGGTCTGCTCATGTTTGGGATACCCATGCGCGAAGAAGATGGAAGTCCAATAGGTTTCAGATTCGACAAGTACTCCGAACAAAATTCCACAGCTTCCTCAACAATATAACCCTCAGCAATGCTGCCCTCTGGTCGCAAACGGTTCCGTACATAACCCTTTAACACTTTCATGCCTCTTTCAAATGGATACATCCATCTAAAATAAACAGGTCCGCACAATTTCACCTCTCGAATAAGGTGAACAGTTAGATGCACCATAATATCGAAGAAGGAAGGTGGGAAAACCTTCTCCAGCAAACACAAGGTGATAACGAGATCATCTTGGATTTTATCCAACTTCGAAACATCGACCACTTTATTGCATAGAGAATTGAAGAAGAAACAAAACCTAGTGATTGCATATCTCACATGCTTTGGTAACACTGAACGTATGGCAACCGGTAGCAGTTGTTGCATCAAAATGTGGCAATCGTGAGACTTAAGACCAAAAAGTTTCAGCTCTTCCATGGACACTAGGTTTTGTATATTTGAAGAGTAACCTTGTGGGACCTTTGTTCCTAACAAACACTTGCATATAGCTCTTTTTTCATCCCGAGTCAGCGTATATGGAGCTGCCGGTAAAAACGTTCTCTTATTCCCTATTTCTGGTGCCAAATCAAGTCGAACCCCCATTTCCATAAGGTCTAAACGGGCAGCCACCCCATCTTTTGTCTTCCCTGGAATGTTAAGTAAAGTTCCAATTATACTCTCACACACGTTCTTTTCAATGTGCATTACATCTAGGGCATGCCGAATATAGAGTGACTTCCAATATTCAAGGTCAAAGAAGATAGATCTTTTCTTCCAACATGGAGTATGAGTTTCGCCACACACGCTGCTCTTTGCTTGTTTCTTGCCAAACTTACAATTGATTCCCGACACCTTTTCTAAGACTTCCTCTCCAGTTAGAGGTGTAGGAGCCTCACCCAATTCCTGCTTGTTATTAAAAGCAGCCATTTGTTTCCGATATGGGTGGTGGCGGGGTAAGAATTTTCTGTGTCCTTGGAAACAGATTTTCTTACCGTGTTTCAACCGATCAGAATCGGTGTTTTCTCCACATATGGGACATGCTTTATAGCCTTTAACTGTGCAACCAGACAAGTTACCGTACGCCGGAAAATCATTGATTGTCCATAAAAGTACAGCCTTCAAAGTAAATGTATTCTTTCGGAATCCATCATAAACTCCGTCTATTCCCTTCCAAAGTGCTTTCAAATCTTCAACTAACGGTTGTAAATACACATCTATATTGTTTCCGGGCTGCCTAGGACCAGAAATCAACAATGTTAATATCATAAACTTCCTCTTCATGCATAACCAAGGAGGAAGATTATAAGTCACCAAGATGACGGGCCAACAACTATATCGGCTGCTGAGGGAACTATGTGGATTTATCCCATCAGCCGAAAGGGCGAGCCTTAGATTTCTAGGGTCACAAGAAAAATCAGGCCACTTATGGTCCACCAACTTCCAAGCTGGAGAATCAGCTGGATGACGCATCATTCCATCACTCGCTCTGTTATCGGCATGCCAAGTTAAGTTCTTTGATGACTCACAAGATTTAAACATTCGTTTAAACCTTGGAATGGGTGGAAAGTACCACAAGACTTTGGCTGGCACCCCTTCCTTCTCAATTAATCCCTTATTTACCTTCCACCGAGGAAGGTCACAGTTGGGGCACCTTGTTGCATCTTCATACTCATTTCGATATAAGATACAATCATTCGGGCAAACATGTATCTTTTGGTAATCCATTCCTAGAGCAGACAATGTTTTCTTCGCCTCATACATAGACAATGGTAGAACATTTCCCTTTGGAAGCATGTCTCCAAAAGCAACCAACATATCAGAAAAGAAATTGTCTGTCACCCCATGCTTTGCCTTCAAGTTTAACAATTTGACCAACGCAGATAACTTGCTATAAGTTTCACAACCAGCGTATAAGGGTCTCTCTCCTTCATCAACAAATTTCCTAAACTCATCTGGATCCTCGGAGAAATTATCATAGGCACCTTCACACATGTCAACTGTTTCAGACCCGAAGACACCATGTTCAGATCCCTCTCTTCCAAAAACAGATTCTTCACCATGCCATATCCACTTCTCATACCATTGATCAATACCGTTAAAGTACAGATGCTCCCTTACAACTCTAACAGACCATTTACGCAAGTTCCCACATTTCACACAAGGACAATGCAAGTAGTCACAATTGGCAGCATTCCCTAATGCAAACCTCAAAAAATTCTCAACTCCCACCTCATACTCCATAGACCTTCTATCAGCATGTATCCATGATTTATCCATGATATCTCATATCTCAACTTCACATAGAAAGATAAACCAATTAAATATTCTATTAGGTAAATTAAGATGCAAATTTTGTAGCTTTTCAAAGCTACCTACCTATATATATCACAATTTATTTGTCAAACATGTTATTAACTCACAGTAGGTTGCACTAAAAGACAATTTAGTCCTATCATGAATGTGATCAAAGAAAATAGTTGAGAAGAATACCTTTGTTAGCAACTCCTGTAGGGATTGTAAGTACTCTATTATATTCTCTCTAAAACTGCCATGAAAACAAATGATACATAGTTAATTACAAAAATGTCCAAACTCTAACATAGGCATAGTTACAAATATGAAAGACCATTTCTGCATTAAAGCCTAAGGATTAGGAACCACACGTTTATGTAAGCATGAAAATAGGGACATTTCGAGAAAACACTAGACCAGACCAAAAAAACAAGCCCAGGCAACCATTCTTCAGAACCAAGTATTTGAATAGCATAATTTCTTAAAAGCTAAGTGATTAAATCTAATGGCAAACACAAGGTGATTGCAGAAGTAGTAGACTCATTAACAAACTTTTAACAACTAATGAAATTCAATTAAAAGTATTATATATGTCTTGATCTCTGCTATCTCGGAATCCATGTATCAGCCCATTTAATTTGTCATCTGCAGTTTCTACATAAATCTTATAATAGTTGAGAGCAATCCAATCCCCCTCCCATCATTTATCTCATAATTAGTGTATAATATCTATGTTTTCTCCATCAACAAAAGAGAGATTTTCCATTAGATTCATAGAAAACCCCTAATTTCAAGAAACCAAAGAACCTAAAAAATCCCTAATTTGAAGAAAAACCTCAAGAACATCAAACCCTAACTTCAGCTAATGAACCCATGAGGATGAGGTGGTGAGAAGAGGACAAAGAGAAATTAATTACCGACGAGAGATCGAGAAGGAGAACCCAGAATGAGAACGAGAAAGAGAGCCCACAGATGCACTCGACCACCGACGCACACCCCCACAGACGCACGCGACCACCGATGCAATGCACACCACCACAGATGCACGCGACGCCGGCCAGGTCAGCGGCAAGGCAACGTCGACTGAGAGTGAGGATGAGAACGAGAGAGTGAATGTGTACTGTGAGTCAATTAATGTGTCTAAGTGTGAGAGGGAGTGTGTCTGAGTCTTGGGTAAAATTTAAGTTGGGGGGAAAATTATGCGCCTCTTTTTTTTAGATAAAACAAAGTTATCAGTTAACGGTTTATATATCCGTTTTTAATCAAAATGCAAAAATTAAGATATCGCAAAAATTATTTAAAATTATTAGGTGATATCTTAATAAATTACGATATCGTCGGAAAAAACATCTGATATCTAAAATTATTTAATATCAGTTTTTACCAAAACTGATATTAAACAAGTGATGTCTATCAAGGTTTTTGGCGTAGTGAGTTGGTCCTAGCAAGTGACCCTGATATCATTTCTGACTTTATAGTCCCACAAAATTACAACACCACAAATATTGATGCCAACTTTTTCACATACACTGGATTGCGTGGTGTATTCGACCAAGTTCCTGAAACCTTCAAGGCAACAAAAGCAAGTGTGGGTGAGTTCCCAGCTCTGAATGGTCAGAGTGTGTCATATGCAGTGCTTCAATTCCCTCCAAACTCACTGCTCCCACCTCACACTCGCCCGGACTCAACTGGACTCATGTTTGTTGCTGATGGGTTCTTGGAAGTTGGGTTAATAGACACCAAAAACAATCTATATACTCAAAAGCTTCAAGCTGGAGACATGTTTATGTTTCCAAAGGGATTGGTGCATTATCAGACTAACTCACATCCTAAATTGCCAGCCACTGCCATTGCAGCATTTGGAAGTGCAAGTGCCAGAGCAGTTGCTGTGCCACCCTCTCTCTTTGCCACTGGAATTGATGATGCCATCCTTGCCAAATCATTCAAGACAGATGTTGATACCATTAAGAAGATCAAGGCTGGCTTCACCACTGGCTCATGACTAAATGAGAGACTTCAATAATTTCCTTGTTATGCTAAATTTGATTTAATTGCTTTTTTTATTATCAATAACTGGCATCTATGATATTTGAACTTTGGAACTCCTCCACAAAAAGGAGACTGGGGCCACTACTAGACCAAATAGTCATTGACTTTGTTTTTGTAACTTGTATTTTGTTGTTTACTTGTTTTGTTTGTCGATTTATGCTACTTTGCTCCTTAATTTTATGATTTGTTTTAATAAAGCGCTCTTATTCATTTCATATATGCAAGTATGAGAAAACTAACATAACTGTTTGGATTAATGTTTCACCTGTTTGAGTCTGACATCATAAAACAATAACGAATTATATACTAGTTGAAACCTCTAGAGTCCTCTTCTACTTCCATGTGTTTATCCAGATCGTTAGAATGATGACATCACAGCTCTTGTTTCACTTAGCTAGGTATTCTAACCACATTCGTTGGAATAGGATTTAACTGACTCATGATGAGTAAATCTACTCAAAAAACTAAAAGGGGTTCTCCAAACACCTTTTTATGTTTGGACAAATTAATAGCATTCCTACTTAGCATAAAGAAATTTGGCACAACATTGACTCAATCCCTTGAAATGCATATCTACAACAAGGATTGATATCTCTCCCTCTCTCTGCTTTTCCCTTCCATTTCATTACCGTTCTTAGCAAATTTGTGCTACACACAGGCTAGCTACTCTGTTTACAAAATACCAATTATAGATTGTGGTATCCATTCATGGAGTTTTCACATTTTATGGCTTGAAGTCCAATTGTTCATCATATAAATCTGCAGCAGTACGGCGTTCTTGATTACTTTGAACCTCATTCTTGTTGTCTCGGGTATGAGTCGAATCCATCTTCATGAAATGAAACCCCATTATATAGCGATACTCTCCGGTCCCAAGGCAGCGAGAGCAATAACTGAGGCCACTTCCACCGCAAGTCCTGCACCTGCAAAGAGTGATCAAGGGCAGTTGATGTAAACACATTCATAACTGGGTAGAATTCTCAGTGCACATGTATATGTAATATGTTTGAAAAGTATTGATACCTCACCATTTTGGCCATTCTCCTTTGGGGAGCATATGTAGGTCAACATAGTTTGTCCTTCCTATTATATAGAAGATGTCAAAATATTTGAGAGGGAAAAAAATAATAAAATAGATAATATCTGTAAACAAACATAAGAATCCACACATCTTGCCAACCACTCAAAACAGACCAAAGAAATATCCAAACATGAGTTCGAAATGGTGTGAGAACTGGTGCTGAAGGACTGGACTCAATAGACATCAAGATTTTAGACACATCCATTTTTCTAGAAACTGGACCAGGGTTGAGTAATAAGTACCCTTGCGCTCAACTCAAAGGGGTACAGGTTGAGTTGCAGTGGGGTAAGGCTGGAGTTCAAATTTCACCAAAAGAAGAAAAAGAAAAGAAGAAAGAAAGAAAGAAAGAAAGAAAGAAAAGAAAAGAAAAATACTGGTTGTAAATTAGCAGTTCTATCAAGACGAAGCAGGAGCTCCTTTATTTGTTTGCCTGAAGTTAGGTTGTCATCCCCTTATAAATTGGGTCCTAATAAGTGAAGGCAAGATAAGTATATTTGTTTAAATTTTATAGACTATAGATGATTGAAATCTTTATGGAACTAAAACAATCCTATTGTATGAATAAGCTTTAAACAAAGGCCAGTCTTTTTTGGTTGAAACAAAGGCCAGTTAACATTCATAGAAACGAACAATAATCTATTTCTCCATTTTCAGTATTGAACAGTTGACAATGACTTCAGTTTCTATAGTAAGTTGCATACACTGATGGTGAAACTTTTGAATCTCAACCATTCTCTCACCTTCAGACTTCTGTGGGAAAGGTAAAAATCTTAAAATATCTCTTTAGTTGAGATGTCAAAAGGTTAAACAGGCATTCTAGAGAAGCATCCAAGAAACACTAAACAAGACAATTCAACATTTTCTAATGTCGGATTAAAGTCAATTATCTAACCACAAAAAAATGAGCAAAAGAAAAAAATGTAGAAAACATTGTCTACGTAAGAGGGAAAGAAGAAAGAGAGAGACCGCTTCCACGACAATCGTGGCAATCGATCCTTCCACTCCCTGTGCAGACCTCACAAGGTGGATCCAGCTTCCTTATTACTTCTTTCTGAACATTTGACTGCAATAAACAAAGGTGGTCCAAAAGTTAATGAATTACATTATTATAAGTATTTCAGTCCCTCCGATATTAACGAGTGGCTAAGTGCTAAACTCAAGGTTGGTGGACATAATTTTGATAAACACCTAGAAACCAACTAATGACAATATAGGCACTTGAATCACTATCCTGGCAAAGAAAAATGTTTTTTTTTTAGAGTTACTAGCCTATAATATTCACGAACATTGTTTCAGTATTAATGTCACTGGACATGCTAAATTTCCAAAATACAATTATTTCAATCCGTAATATCTATTTTATTTTCCAGATTGTTCTAAATTCTGGAAAGTTTGCTAATGTTGAACAAGTCATTTACAGAAGCAACAGTATACAAGCATGATCCTTTGGAGTAACCCATCCTGTAAAATGGTTGAAGATTAGGATTATTCATCTACTTTCCCTCCTAGGACCTGGCATTGGCAGGGCCACCACCAGGTAAACTACCATTTGAGAATTGGCAGAACTTTGATAATCATGACTCCTATGATGCCTTAATACTTGAATTTAGGTTGTACTGGATAAGTGGTTTTAAAATAAGGAATTTGAATTTGCATTTGAATTTTAGTGTAAATTACTTAATGTGACTTTTTGGTTTCACCTATCATAGTCCTAACCATTATCACCCCCTCCCTCACCACTTGGGCTAACCGAAGACCTTTAGTTAACGAGACTTTAGAAGTTTTACTTTTTTATGTTAATAAAATCTTAATCTACATTTGGCTATTTGAGAAGGGTGGATTTCAAATACTCAAACTGTTCATTCGAAATCATGCCTAGATCACTTAAATATGGAATTTTCTGTTTCTGTTTTTTTTTTTTTTTTTCAATCCATAATCAAAAGTATCAAAACTCTCTTTTTATGTTGTTTTAACATTTGATGCCAGCAATTTAAACAAAGTAGTCCAATCCAAATCCCTCATTTTTCAAATCCACATATCCAAATGGAACCTAACAGTAATGCCATAGAAATAGTAGGGGACTGAGGTTTCTAGAGCCCAGCAGCATTTATTTGACAAGGTATGTGATACTTAGACCAAAGTTATTTAGATGTATTTAATAAGATAACAACCATTAAAAATTTACAGTTAGGCCAAATTATGTATCTTGCATCTCATTGTTAATGAGATGATGACACCCCAAGTAGCATTAGAGCTTTCTAGGATAGCATGCAGCCTCAAGCTAACGCACTCTAATACAAAACTTCTAATTCATGCCTTTCCCACACAGTAAATAACTTGCTTTTTTTTTTTTCTTTTTTTTTTTTTTTTTTTGCTTGGCCACACAGTAACCAACTTTCAACAAAAATTGAAAACATAGAATGCAGCAATGGCCTGTTTGGTAGCTGGGAGAATGAATGAAAGTGAAGTAGAAAACTGGAATTTTTTGAAAGCAGAACATATAATTCAGTAATTCACCCAACCAAAATTTCCATTTGAACAAACCCAATACAGAAAAACCATCTGAACAACTAAATATCAGCTCTTTCTCCTTTTCTTTTAATTGCTTTCTCATACTTTCAAACATTTTCTTAGGAACCAAACAAGAACAAATAAAAGAGTGGCATGAAGTGTTAAACTCTTGAACTAACTTGCCTCTGTACGGACGACCCATGAGGGCTTGGAGAGGGAGAGTCGGGGCAACAGGTCTGGGCTGCGTGGAGGAGGAGGAGGAGCACCGTTGGAATTTGTGGATTCGAATCGGACGGCTGTTAATGAGCTCAGGATTCTGAGTGTGGCCATCTATCTACCAATACCAAACGTCCAGTGCTGCCACGGCGGCCAACTGAAGGTGGGCTTTGCCATTCGGGTCGTCCACTCCACTCCTCTATCAAATTTTTTAATGGACAATTATAACCCTTTATAAAATGACTAAAAAGGACCTATTAAACTTTCAAAATTTACCAATTGCAGACGAGGGCAAATTTGCTCACCACCATCACCACCTTATTATTACGAGAGTGACACCTGTAATTGTATATAAAAATAATTGACTGTGAAGTCTGTGATTAACTTTTTAGAAACAATATATTAAATATTAGGTATAAATTCAATTTAGACACATAACTATATAAGCTATTTCAACGGGGTCCATGAACTTTAAAATATTTCAAATATACACCCGATCTATTATCTAAATTGAAAAATGAGTTTCTGTCCATTGATTCGTTGAGAGATCAGTTAAATGACAGCTTGGCTTTTACTGACCGGGATTACTTGGCGACGTGGCGCTATCTCAGCAAATATTTTCCGCCAAATGAGCGACACGAGCCCACAATTTAATAATAATAGAGAGAGAGAGTTTGTGGGCCCGTGTCAGGAGTTAGGTGGACCCGTGTCGCTCATTTCCCGCCAAATGAGCGACACAGGTCCACCTAACCCTTGACACGGGTCCACAAACTCGTTATCTCTTTCTCGCTCGTTGAACACAAGTGAGAGATTTATATTCGAATTTGGGGGAAAACATGATGTTTTTTGGAGACTAAATGGTCAGGAGAGCGTTCGATGAGCGGGAAATAAGTGATGAGTGTGTGAGCCCATGTCAAGTGGACATGTGTTGCTCATTTGGCGGGAAATGTATGCTGAGTTGGTGCCATGTCGCCAATTAATCCCCCCGTTAGAAAAAGCCAAGTTGACATTTAACTGATTTCTCAATAAATTGATGGACGAAATTTCATTTTTCAATTTACATAATAAATCAGGTGTATATTTGAAATATTTAAAAGTTCGTGGACCCCGTTCAAATAGCATATATGTCTAAATTGAATTTATGACTAAATATTATTATTATGTGAAAGAATAAAAAATTAAAAAAATAAGAAAATCTATCCAAATCCTATCGGATCTACAGTAGCCCTCCTTATCATGTGACCATCTTTCTGGCTGCCCCTCCCTCCAACTCCGGTCGGTCAGCACTCATGTCCTTTCTCTTTCTCTTTCATTTTTTTCCCCCTCACACCACTCATGTCCTGACTTACACCATTTTCAACCCAAATACCCACCCATTCACAATTGGATGTATCAGAGCAAATGTCCTCCCAATTCAACTCCCCACAAGCAAAAATTGCATCCTATACTCCACCCACAAAATGAAAAAATATAAACATCAAGTCCAAATATTGACATTGATATGCATAAATTGACTTTAGGATGTGGATGGTGTATGTGAAGATTCTTTGTGGGGCAGTCGATGAGTCGAGTCTTTGGCAATATTTGGTTTTGATGGGATGGAGGAGATTTGGGGTTTTGAGAGGCATGATTGGTTGGGTTTGTGGGGAAGAATGGGGTGTTTTTTAATATAAAATTCTTTGAGAAATCTCTTAATGCAAGGGGTCTGTATATATTATAGGGTTTTTCTTTAAAAAAGAGTCATGTTGAAGAAATAAGCTGATAATCTAGTCCACACGCTACCGTAACTCCCAGTCTTGTCCACTTTAATGAAATGCGCGCGATACAGAACTCACCGAGCACTTGACGCTGTTTACCGAGTGCTTGGTAATTGCTACTGTCAAATAGTGGCAATTATTGCTATTGTACAACAGTAACTATTTGAATTGCATAAAAATAATACTTATAGATATACCTTATGTCTTTTATTACATAAACATAGGGGTGGACATTTTAACTGTGCACCGCCAAAACCGGCCGAACCACACTGCCAAAAAACCATAAAAAACCGCATTGACTAAAAAAAGTCAACACCGCCAAAAAAACCGAACCGCACCGCTTCTTTCTGGTTCCGGTTCCGGTTCCACACCTCATTTAACCGCACCGCATCGAACCACACCGCATAATTGCAAAAAATATATATTTTTATATTTTTATACATATATATACCATTTTATATACTTTTTATACATATTTATACCATTTTTATATACTTTTTATACACTTTTTGTACACATTTTTATACACTTTAGACCCTAAACCCTAAACCCTAATAAAATATTAAAATTAACATTAACCTAGCTATATTTTAGAGTTTAGACCCTAAAATATATTTTATATAACCCTACGACCTATTTTTTAGATATATAATATAATAATAAATTAATAATTTTAGTTATACCCATTACCCTATATAATAAAATTAGTATATTTTTTATATTCTATATAAAAAAAATTAGTATATTATTTATAGTTTATACTCTATATACTAAATTTTTTAATTGTTTATAGTTCTAGGGTATAATATATAGTTATATACTATATAAGTGTGTATGGTATATGCCATATAAGTGTGTATGGTGGTATATGATTTAAAATTTATGGTATAAGGTTTAGGATATGGTATAGGTTCTATAGGATATTAGGGTTTATGGTATAAGGATTTAAAACTTATGGTATAGAATTTGGTTGCAACTCATCTCTCATTCTCTAAACGCTAAACCCAAAGTTTAAAATTTTATATATTATATATACTCTATATAGTCTAGTTACATAAACTAGTTTGCCCAACCAAACCCAATTGCTCAAACCTCAAAACATATGTTTTGTATAAATTATAAAACATTAAAACATATGTTAATGTAATAAAAAGACAAGAACCGCAGTGGAGAACCGCACCGCACCGCACCGCACCGCACATGAAATGGTTTGGTTTAGTTTGGTTTTTTTACTCCCTTCACGGTTTTAAGCACCGAACCGCACCGTGTATGAATATCTGGCGCGGCGCCCGGTTCCGAGGAAGAACGGGACCGAACCGCACCGCTCCCACCCCTACATAAACATGTTAAAAACTAATGAAACCAACATAATCACTAATGAAACTAATGAAACCAACATGTTAAAAACATGCTCGCACCGCACAATATAATCTCAAAATCCGAACCGTCTATTTTTTAGGTCATACTTCAAAGATCATCCTTGTAAAAAACTTTAAAATCAGAAGTTATTTAGTCATTTGATTATAACAACAACCATTTATATGCTTTTATCAAAAATACTGATCCGTTTATTTATTTGATCTCAATTAAATGACTAAATAATTTCTGATTTAGTTGATTTTTTGCAATGATGATCTTTGAAGTATGACCTAAATAATTGACGGTTCGGATTATGAGATTAGTTATGTAATGGTTCCTAAAACATGGTTAACTTCGTATTAACCAATTAGTTTTAGAGTACTCCTCCTTGTTTATATATATATATATATATATATATATATAACAAATTGCAATTAAGATTAAAATAGAATTTTCGTTGAAGTTCAATTGAAGGAATATACACATGTTGCTTGCATATAATCTCAAATATCAAATATGTGGAATCCAACTGAACAAAATGACACCAACTACAATGTTGGAGAGATCTCAAGTCTATATGTGTTGTTAAAAAAAAAAACGTAGTGTATCTCATACCCTTATAAATAACATTTGCCCTAATTAATTGGTGGTGTGTCTCTTCATCTTGGAATAGTACTTAATACATTTTTTTTTTTGTTAGAAATAGAGCTTCGATCATTAAAGAAACCTAGAAAGCCAAACAATTACAAACATGAAGGCCTAAAAGAACAAAGAGTGTACATCAATTTTTTATCATGGGGATCTTCTATCTTTTGTAGATAGCATGTACTTTAATTCCAAATTTTCATGGGAGGAAAGAATGATAGAATTGTGTATGACAAGAAAATTGGAAAGCCGATAAGTATTTGGGCCATATTACATTTTTTTCGTCCATGTAGTTCAACCCTCTTTCTACTTAAAAATTTGTAATGTATCCTGTATTTTATTTACTTTGCAATAATTTCATCAAATTTTTATGGAGCGGTAATGTGACAATTCGTGATGGCCAAGCATAAGGGTCATTTGACTCTTGTAGTTTGGCTCAGTTTTCACTTGAATTCCTTTTTAAAGTGGACCAATGTCATGTCAACCAAACTATAAGAGTGTGAGTACAACTTTTTAAACTAAAGAAACTTGTCGATGACTTAATGAGGATATATAAAAATTAGCATCGCCCTTGTGCAAGGATGACATGCATAAATCGAAAATGGTATTAGAGCGTAACTCAACCCATCATTGCCTATTTGGGCTCAAGGGACATGGATCATGGTTATGACGGCGACTCTTTGTCAATGAGGGAAATGACACCGCCCCCAGTGCAAAAGGGAAACTTGTATCCGTAGGCACGTAAATGGTACCAAATGATAAAGGGTTATTCGCTGGTGTGTGTGATATGCATGATCGTCTTCTAGTTGCATAGTAGCCTTAAAAAAAAATAAAAAAAAATAAAATAAATAAAAAAAAATTAAAATTAAAAAGAAAAAAGAAAAAAAACAAAAGGAAAGCTTACAAATCCCAAATTAACTTCAAGTACCAAATTAGCCATAAAATATTAGAGATATTTCAACAGATTCCACAAACAATAAAGTCTTTCTAGTGCATCCATAAACCAATATCCAAATTGAAAAATTGGCTTATGTTATATGCACCATTAGAGTTGGAGGTTAAATGCTAGCGTGACCAATCATGATGCGGTATGTTTAATGACGTGACATTAGTTCTGCACCTTGTCCCGCCCAATCCTCAACACATGTCTGCCTACCTCCTAACACGAGCCCGCCACTCGCTCCCCTTTCTCGCATAGTTAATGGAAGGGTTCAAATTCACAAAATTTCAACTATCTTTCTAAATCATTATGTGATAAATATATTTTAGATGATAAATTAGAATGAGTGGTGGGCCCGTGTAAGGAGGTAGGCGAACACGTGTCGGGAAATGGGTGGAACGAGGCGTGAAATTGGCGCAACATCATTAAACATGTTGCTTTATGATTGGCCATGTTAGCATTTAACCCCTAAACTTATAATTGCATCTTACATAAGTCAATATTTCAATTTAAATATTAGTTTATGGATGCCATTGAAAGATTTTGTTATTTGTAGACTCACTTGAAATGCATCCAATAATTGGTGGCTAATTTGGTACTTGGGCCAAAATTATAATTTAGCCAAGTGTTTGGTTATGTAATGTCCCAAACAACATTCCACATAAAACATTAAGAGAAAGTTACAACTTACACCTCAGAAGTTTAGGGTGTTTCATAACTTGTATTTTATCATTTCAATTTTTCAATTTACCCAATTTTTTTAATTTACTTACACTAGACTACTGTTATCTGTCGGACCTTCATGTCAGATGTTAATTAATGACGTGACAATTAAAAATTTTCAATTTACCCAATTTTTTAATGTACTTACAATAGATTATCGTTGTTTGTCTGACCTTCATGTCAGATGTTAATTAATGAAGTGACAGTTAAAATTTACTTACAATTGATTGACTACCCACAAAGCCACCATGAGTGTAGGTGCACAAATATGGGTATTTTGTTTGGGTTGATCCTTTCATGTGTGCTGGTACAAAATGTTAGAAAGGGCACAAAGAAGGAGAAATGTACTATGGAAACTCTTGGTGGTTTCGTGGGTAGTCAATTATAAGTAAATTAACTGTCATGTCATTAGTTAACGTTTGGCCTGATAGTCAGATAGATAACGGTAATTAATTGTAAGTAAATTAAAATATTGGACAATAAATTTAAAAAATTAAAACGATAGGATACAAGTTGTGAAACACCTCAAACCTCAAGGGTGTAAGTTGTAATTTGCTCAAACTTTAAATTATAATTTCCATAATTTCAAATCACTTTAAGATAAAATTAGTATGAAGCTAATTAATTTGGATTTAATTGAATTTTCAAAGTAAATTTTACATGTCAGGATTTAAAATTTCGATCCAATTTAATTTACTAAAGACATTGAAATAAATCAAATTGAATTAGTTTGGACTGGAATCCATTGGATATTGAACATAACTTCCAATTTTATTTTTTTTTGGTGAAAACATAACTTCCAATTTTATACACAAAGTCAAGTCCAAAACAGAACTTCGGTAAACAGCAAAAACTTGGTCTTCAGTACTTTAGACGATGAAGTTCTAACTTCTAACTACAAAACACGTCAAAAATTATTTCTCCAAAACGTCAGAGTCGACTTCGCAAAGGCAAAGCTATGAATTTTGAAGATGTGGATATTCTGTTTGTACAAGACTTGTCCCAGACTCTCAGACTCTCACGTAATTCTGTGGCTCATGGTTTCGACTGGGTACATTTTCCTTCTCCAGAAATCAAGTAACTCCATGTAAGTAAGGACTGCGTCACTGTTTAATTATGTACCAATAAGTAATAGCTGCAATACCCAACTTCTTTTTGGAGGGTTTACATTGGAATTACTTTTGCAGTTTAGAATCAAACACATTCTTCACACATCTTGATGCATATGAGTTGCAAGAAGATTGTTGGAATTCTTTTACTATACCCAAAATGGTACTTAAATTGATAAATTCTGCTACTTACAAACTCACACATGTTGGACGGTCGTACAGAGGCCAGAATATCTTTGTTTATTTTGATGTTAATATAGAAATTACAATATCATGAATGCTGCATCTATAAGAAGAAAAATGACTTTGGGCTTCTAGTTTTCACTGTAGAAGTTACTATAAGAGCTACTACTTCATCTGGGTCCAATCAATGGTGTCACCTGTGTGGAGGTGATGTATAAATTCAAGCATTTGTGAAAATGGTCTTACCCAATTCATGGTTCTTTGAATTTTGCTCAGGATCTCTATTGATCTATCAAACACTGGAATCTAGAATTCTTAGATTTGCTAAGTTGTTGAAGCTCTGGGATCTCATCGAGTACTCTTTTATGAGTTTAGAAAATAAGGATTCTTCTCTCTCTAGTAGCTTGGCTGGTGTGTCGTACTCCGAAATCCTTCCTGTTTGCACAGAACTTGATTAAACTCTCTTTCAATAATCTAATGTATGTCTGTGAATATATGGGTGTGTAAGTTGTGTCTGCATGCAGGCATATTTGTGCGTGTGTGCGCGCCTGCATTTGTGTGTGTGTGTGTGTGTGTGTATGTTTATACTTACCATCGCTAAGGACCAAAACGAGATCACTGTCTATTACTGTGTGGATTCTGTGAGCTATGGTGACCACTGTTCGATCTTTGAATTGTTGACTGATGATCTTCTGTATCACCCCATCAGTTGCAGAATCAATTGATGCTGTTGCTTCATCTAATACCAGAATTCTGCTTTTCTTTAGCAATGCTCTTCCAAGGCAAAATAATTGTCTTTGGCCCGCACTCCAATTTTCTCCATCTTCGACCACTGTCAGAGTCATGCATATTAGCAGTTATTACCAGAGACCACCAGATCAATTTAACAGCCAAAATTAATTCATCTGACCTGGGGTATCCAACTTTTCTTCCTTTCCACGCACTAGATGACCTAGCTGACATTTATCTAGAGCCTGAAAATTTGGGAATTTAATTTCAATAGAAAATGATGTCAGATTTAACATTAACAAAGGTGACTCTCTATTCTAAGTAATTTCCTTTTCTGGAATTTATGACTCATCATCTGGAGCTTGTAAAGGAATATATGCATGTTTGTCACACATAATCTACCTCTTGATTGAGGCTAGATTAACCAAGGATAGAATATAAAAGTATTGTCCCCACTTAAAGATTCAATTCAAGGGTGTTTTCTTTGTCTTTTTGCTGAGTCACTTCAAGTATAGGTTATTTGATAAGAATAATTACCTCCCAAACATCACTGTCAGAATGTTCCTCTAGTGGGTCAAGGTTTCCTCTAACCGTTCCTTCAAACATTGTTGGGTCCTGTGGAATGATGCTAAGCCTTGATCTTAAATCATGAAGGCCAATTTTGCAGATGTCTACATCGTCAATTATAATGCTTCCTTCTCTAGGTTCAACTATCCTGAAAATGGCTTGTATGAGGGTTGATTTCCCACTTCCTGTCCTTCCTACAACACCAACTTTGTGCTTTCCTGGGAATGTACAGCTAATGTTTTTCAGCACAGATGGGAGATGTTCAGCATAACGAATCTGCAAGGCAGCCACATGAATGTATAATGGGTGTAAGACACTGTTTATAAGGACAGAAGGGAAGAATGAAGCAACATAAGGTGTGTTGCTCTTTATTTTTAGTGTGCAGTATGAGTTGAAAAGCTTTGACATGTCTGTGCAATTATTTAGTGCTCAACTGAATGCGAAGGTTTTTAAATGTTTGCCTCTCCTTGATTTAAAACTCGCTATAGAGTCTTACCTGCAGATTTCTGAAACAAATTGTTCCAATTTGTGGCCAGTTGATTGGTGGCCTGCACTCTTCAATTACATGAGGTGCTTCACTTGTCAGGTTTGAGTACTGTAGAATTCTTTCAACTGAGATCATCTTATTTTCTGCATTGCATATGTTCCATATAACTGAAGCTTGCAAAACATTCAAATTTATTCCATATGTTACTGCCAACCCTGCAATGCCTGTTTGAATAAAGAAAAAAAAGCTGCATAAGTGCTCTGTTTATGACTAAATAGTTTACTTTTCCTTAAAGAAACTTAATTTTGCTAATTAAAGTGAGGCCACTAAATAAGTAACCATCTGGCCTGCAGCACGGGCACATGAATGAGTTGTATGATTGTTTCTGCTCCAGGATTTTTACCTCCTAGGTTATTTAATTCCCATATTCCTAAACAAATTATTATATACAGATTCCACCTTGACGGTCTTGATGGTGTTTAGTTTGTTTGAATGATCATGATACTCACTTGGATTGATAACTCCTTCAGGAAGGGTCACCAACAAGACCAATGAGAAGGCAAAAACAAAGTTGGATAGTATATTTAGTCTGAAAGAAAGCCATTCCATTGCTGACACATTATGAAACCATGGCCTTGAGTGGTTGTCAATAAGACTGAGATTTGTGTCACTGAAGCGAACTTGTTGATCAAATGCACGGATTGTTGCTGCTCCTGCAAGTGATTCTGCAAAGTGGTGAAGGATTGGAGCTCTTTGTATGCCCGATAACCGTGCCAGTTCTCTTGCTGTTGGTACGTAATATTGCTGAAGTAATCATTATTAATGTTTCAGTCAATACCCATAATTGAGAGCATTAATCTGGATTTACACACACACACACACACACACGCAGATAGAGAAGACTAATTTGGAAGCCACATAATAGAAATATCATATTTTCTTTTTGGGTAGCATTTCAAACAAGTCCAGTTTGTTTTCTCATATCATTTTCTTAGCGGTTTTATGTGTTCCTCATTAATGTCAATTGAAAATTTCCATTATTTCATTTTTATATTTTGTTGTAATTATTTACATATAATATTTTCATAATTAACATTGTTCTGATTTTCACGAGGAACTTGAACACTGGGATGCTATAGAACTCCAAATTTGCCATTCCCTTTTTCTTCTTTTTCTGCTTTGCTCAGAATTAACTAATCATCTCTAGATTGATTATATGCTGGAATGAGATAGAAGTCCTTACTTGATACCATATGCAGACTGCAGTTACTGGAATGAAGATGACAAAGACTTCCCAAGCTACCTGTGACATCACTGCAATGGTCCCTAAGATCTGTATTATTGAGAAAGCACACCAACCTAACTTGTTTGCCATTTCCAAATCTAGCACACTTTGATCAGTAGATGCCTGCAAAATAAATAAAGGGATTTTCAGTCCGGAACTTCACCTTTGGACATAGACACACATGCACAAACAATTTATAGCTGTCTCCACTCAACATTACGAAAACTTAAGTGTTTCATCTTACATATCTTGGAAGCAAAGGAACAGACCTTTGTATATGTTTTTTTGGTGCTATCAGACTTTTATATTTTCATTTGTTGACTAATCTAGTAGTCTTCTATTCGCTTCTTGAGTCAACTTCCTCTAGTTAGTTACTATTTCTCTGACATCTGATTTGATTTTCATGAGTTAGAATTTTGACATGAATTGAACTGCTGTTAGAAGTTTGTTCACATTACAGAACTTCAGGTACTTATAAGAGTATCTGTACCATGAATAATTAATTTTCGTTCCATTGTGGTAATAGTCCCTCCAGAGAGTAATGTGAACAGAAAATCATACATGTATTTCAAATTTAACTTACTCGGTTTAAGATTCTTCCAGTTGGGGTTGAATCAAAAAATGCCATTGGCGCTCGGAGTATGCTATGTAGCATATTTGTGAACAGCTTCTGTGCTGTTGAAAGTCCTGCTACTGCTACTAGCGAGGCTCGCAACAGCACACAAAGTGAACTTCCAACGGCAAGTAGTATATAAACAAGTAACATGACATTCATCCCCACTTTAGCCTCAGTCTCACTACTAGGAGGTGAAGCCCATGCCATCCAATAGTTACTAGCTACCTGTAGTACTTGGAATGATGACTGTGCCAAGATTATGATTGGAACTAGCACTCCACCTTTCACAGTGGTCAAATAAGACCAGTAAACTTCTTTTCCAATGCTTCCTTTCTCTCTTTCTTCATCTTGCACCAACTTTCCTCCTTTTTCTGTAATCTCTAGGGAGAGACTATGCTCTGAGTCATGCCGTGTCTGTTGAAGTTCAGCATTTGAAGTGGACTCTGTGTTGGATTCACTGTCAGGTGTTGGATCTTGAGAAGTTCTACAAGTATTTTCAACTGTGAGGATTGACTCTAGAGCTTGACTATGAGCACCAACCAAAACTTCAAAGCCTATTTTTTGTTTTAGAAGCTCTTCAAATCTTCCAGCTTGTGAAATTTTTCCATCTTGCATAACCTGTTGGAAGTTGGAACTCATGTTAGTTTCAGTCTGGTAGAAGTTCCTCACAACCCTGAGAATTGTGGCAAATTCTTTGGAAAACGTAAGTTGACTTGATCATGAAGCATATATAACATAATATTACAGAATATGATTGAAATACTTATAAAATTGATTATTCAGTAGGTCCCTGACTAACTAGTAGGAAGAGTTTCCCAATTATTTCAAGTATCCTTGGAATCAGAACATAAACTTCTTTTCAGTAACAAGTCTATGTTTCCAGCCACTGGCATTTGTTCTTGTATGCTTTCCATAGTCATCCACTATAAATATCCTACCAAAGTGGAAAAAAAAACAGAGGAAAAGGACTGTTGAAATGCAGAGAATTTATGTTTTGACTTGCTTACCAGAATGAGGTCTGCTGCTGGGAGAAACTCCACTTGGTGGGTGACATAAAGTGTAGTCTTTTCTCTGAGAATTCCCATCATGCAATCCTGCAAGAGTATAGAAACTATAATCAATTTTAAGACAATCCTGATATTGTTCTTCCTGACACAGAAAGTCCTGGAAGACTAACCTCAAAGAGTTGGGTGCCTGTGTGAGCATCAACAGCACTAAAAGGGTCGTCGAGTAAATATATATCAGCATCTTGGTAAACTGCACGAGCAATTTGTATCCTTTGCTTCTGTCCTCCACTCATATTTATTCCCCGCTCTCCGATTTCTGTTAGATCCCCACAGGAGAATAGCTCAAAATCCTTTTCCAAAGCACAAGCTCTGATGGTTCTGTCATACTTGGCCCTGTTGTATGCATTTCCAAACAGAATGTTGTCCCTGATATTTCCTGTCAGTATCCATGGAGATTGAGGAACATAAGCCTTTGTACCGCTGATCTTCACGGTTCCTGACAACTTTTGTATTTCTCCAAGAATGCATGACAGCAGGC
Organism: Dryas octopetala; assembly: GCF_963921425.1. Lineage (NCBI taxonomy): Eukaryota > Viridiplantae > Streptophyta > Magnoliopsida > Rosales > Rosaceae > Dryas > Dryas octopetala. The sequence goes on from NC_141368.1 coordinate 13,367,012, forward strand.
TAGATTTCCCCGATCCTACAGTCCCACAAATCGCCACTTTCATACCTCTCTTCACTTTTAAGTGTATTCCATCAAGAGTTGCGCTGCTTGACTCAGTACCCCAACCGAATATTCCATTTTCTATTTCAATTGCAAACTCCATCTGATCTTTTGGAACATGCTCAATGGCATCCTTCTGAATTTCATCTTCCTGGAGATAGGAAGCTACTCTATCTGCAGAAACTTTTCCCTGTGCAATCACAGAGAGCAAGTCAGGTAGATTAAATATCGGGTCTTGCAACATTCTGAAGGTGGCCAATGCTGATAAAACTCTCCCTGCTGTGAGGTCTATCCCCATCAGCATGCATGCCCCGAAAGTCACCACAGAGATAAATGTGGGTGATCCCCAGAAGACGAAAGCTGAAAATGCTGATAGTCTTAGTGACTTCCATAACCAACCATACTCTATATTTCTCAAGCTTTCTAACTTGTGAAGGAACTGACTGTCCCACGCCTGAAGTTTGATTGTCTTCATGCTTCGAAGAACTTCTGAAGTGGCTTTCATCCTGTTGTCCTTGGCTTCCATGATCCTAGACTGGTATCTTTTCTGAATTCTAGTCATGGGTATGTTGCAAAGCAGAACTGCTAAAGTTGCTGCTAATGCTGCCAATGAACCCATGCCTAAATTTGTATGAAGAATGTAGATTGCTAAGGAAATTTGAACAGGCAGCATCCATATTATGTTTAAGTACCAGATGAAGTCTGTGATTCTTTGGATATCTACACTCATATAGTTGATGACCTCTCCACTAGTGCGGCTTTGACGGGATTGGCTTGACAGAAGTAAGCCCTTTTTGTAAATTTGAGATATCAGAGCAGCTCTAAGGCGAAGGCCTAGTTGTCGAGCCCCAAAAACCCATTGTCTCTGTGCTATTGTCTCAACCATCTTAGCTCCTAAAAAGGCAAGGGCAAGAATGTAACCACTCTCTAAGCTCCGAGCATTCTTCTCATTCAGAAAGTTTACGAAGTCATTTATAAGATATGGACCAACATATGATGCTGCTGCACTTATTACAGCAAACATTGCATTAATTGCTGCTTTCTTCCTGATAAATAAATAGATTGTCTTGTAGATTGTTGGGTTTGTGGTTCCATCTCTCTCCTTAACATGTTTTAGTCTCTCATCAAAGGAGTGAGACAGAAATTCAGCAGAGTCTTTGATATCAACATCTGGGATTTCATCCTGTTCAAGGGGTTTCTTGATTCCAACGGCAAACAAGGGGTTGAGCCAAGAGAATGTAATGAGTTGGAGAAGAGTAGCTTTTCCATATGGAGATTCTCTTTTTCCTTCTGTATGTTTATCACTTTTTCCATTGAGAAGTGGTTCAGTGATGCCATTTGGGACGATGAAGGTTAGCCCCGTCTTCCCTTGTATTGAAATACCAAATAGGCAGGTGGATGCAAGGACACTGAGGAAGGCAGCATAATCTTGTAATCTAAGCTGGCCATGGTATGTGATTCTGAAATGAGTATCAAGAGCCACAGAGAAGATGGACAAGAAGAAGCTGCATAGCCACCATGCTCTTAGTAACCAAGGGAACTTGATGGACTTAATATTCACAATCTGGTATACTGCAATGGATGACACTGTCCATGATACCACTTGCATACTCTCCGATGAAACAACATGAACTTTAAGGTTGCAGTAAGTCCCACTTCCATTTAGCAGCAACAGAAGCACTATGAAATGACTCCCCATCAGAAAAAGGGAACAAGCTATGCTGGTTTTGTAAATGGTGCTCAATTGTACGCCAATGCCATACTTCTCTGTGCTTTTGTCTGGGACCTTTGTTCTTCGTTTGCAGATTAGGCCCATACATTTTTGTACAAAATATAGTACTAAGATGCCAAGAAAACTAAGTTGCAGAACTATGCTAATATGCTCACACAAGCAGGGCAAGTTTTGCTGGAGCCAATCTGTCCGAAATTGAAGAAACCTAATATCTGTCACACATTACAAACCAGGATGAGGTATGTTTCTTTCCAATGTTATGCAAATAATCATGATAAGTTTTTGTTTTCTTAAAGCAGTCTTTGAAAACGACATGAACTCTAAAGGTAATGTACACTTTCACCAACCAGAATGTATCTGCAATCATTTTATAATATGAAGATACTGTAACTGCTAAAGCTCATAAACGTAGAAAATTGGTTTATTGGTATTTGCTACACAACACTTGACTAATATTTGCTTAATTTGTTTCTTGCTACAACTTAAAAATTAAGTAGTTTTGAAATCTGTACAGTATATGTTTCCTATGTTTGATGAATTGAAAGCTTTCTCATTTTCCTTCAGCATTTTCCTCATTTCATGATACACTAAAATTCGATTGAGGCCATGCAAAGTTTGTGAACAATTTACTGTCGTGTAGAAAAAATTTTGTTTTCTGGTGTGACCGTGTGATGCAGAAACTTTATTAGAATGCTGACTGCAAAAGCCTAATATGTTGTAGCAAGTGCATCTCAAACTTGGCATGACAAAATGGCCTTCTGACATCATTCTTTACACTCAAAAAGTTTCATCTCATATTCTGTATATCTAGACCCCCACATAATATTGATTCAAACGTTTGTGTGTGTACGAGTGCTAAATCAATGATTACTATGAAGTAAATTTCATTGTATTATACAATGGAAACACAACCTCTAGCTATTACATTGAAACTAGGCTAATGTTCTTATTCATAATACAAAAAAGGTAACAGGGCCATTAAGGGTCATACACATCCTGCAGTGACTAGTACAGGACATTGATGGCCTCCAAATCATACACATTGTATTTTGGGTTGTTGAGAATAATTTGAGAAGATTCATTCGAACCTCAGTTTTAATCACTCTCTGTGTTTCTGTCTAATTTTTAGTTATTACTAGGTATTCCCAGCCCCAACCCAAAGAGGAAAATGGCAAAGCAGAGTAAGCATTGAATAATTCATATTATAAGATAACCATTCCACTGAAATTGCTTTTCAAATGGAAATCAGAACAACCACCCCATGGAAACTGTTTTGAAGTCAAGACAAAAAAAAATTGTTTTGAAGTTAAACCATGTATTATGCAGTATTTTTTATGAACAAATTGACAGAACTATATTGGCCTTCACCAAATGAGCTGATGGAAGGAAATCTATCATAAAACTCCCTGTTATAATTATTAGTGTGAAGAAAGCAAGAGTTGTTCTAAGTTTGGGTGATGGGTTTGATGAAACTTTAGGGACGGATGATGCAAATTTATGTTCTAAAGAAGCATGAAACAGGGTACTGATTTAACATGTCTTCTGACAAGTCTATAATGCAAATGCAAAGCTTGTCATAAATACTATTTGGCCAGCAAAGATACCTTTAACTAATTATGGTCAGGTACAATGAAATCTATGAAAATAGGTAGGGAGCCTAGCTAGCTATGAAAGAGCCTTGACCAAACAGAAAAAAGCCAATTTGTTAAGAACTACTTTGCTTTTGGTGCTGGTGACGATTACACCAAAACAACTTAGTAACAAGAAAGACAGCACAAAAGACAAGAAAAACAACAACTAGAGAACATGAAAATTCAGTTCCTGATACAAAGCAAATGCAGTCTCTTTCATCATGCATCTGTGTGTGTACATGAGCAACTAGTCGAAAATGGTATTGGAAACTTACTTATTGCACTGCCTAAATCAAACATGGCTTCCCAATCCATGCTTCTTCTCCAGCTAAAGCTTCAAGTCTTGCTGACGGATGGTTTTGTCTGTGGACTCACCACCTTTGGATTCTCAGACTAATAATACAATGAGTACTGATCAGCTGGGACCTTAATTATAAAGAAAGTTTCATGAGCAAGGCTATGGCAAGTATCAGAGGCCTTTTCAATTTTGGGATTGTCAGGGACCACAAAATACAGTGACGTTTGAGAGAGAGAGAGAGAGAGAGAGAGAGAGAGAGAGAGCATAAGAATAAATGCGTAGGGAGTTTGTATAGATGTATGTATATATTGGTACTCAAGATTGTGTGTGTGTGTGTGTGTTATAGGGAGGGGGTAGGGCGTATCACGTGAGGGGGTTCAAATGGGGACGGTCATTTGGCTGGTTATCTGAACCGATGCTGATGTTTTATAGCAACTTATAAAAGAAGCATGTGAGAAAAGCAAACAAAGCTTTGTCATGGCCTAATGGGTGTAAGAAAGTACCAAGTACAACACCAATTATATGGCCAATAGTACTCAGTCTGACAAAGTTTGGAGAGGCAAAAGATGTAGTGTCTAGAGTTAGTGGAGAGAAATTAACGAGAGAGAGAGAGAGAGCAAGGGCTTACAATTATTTTAGAATTGTGCTATATACCACATTTTCAAATCATATTAAGTACACCATGTGACATTTGAAGTGCTTATTTCATTACATTTAGGAAAATGCTAAAGAAACTAAAATTTTAGACTACATTTAGCTTACAAGTAATTAACATATCAACTTGTGGTTAAAAAAAAAAAAAAAGTAGTCATCATATGAGATCTACATTGTCCTTGGTGAGGGCAATATGGTAAAATATTGCACTTTGTCTCAATCGCTAGAAAAATATATCCATGGGAGTACCTCAACAAGTGAAAAGCCAGGAGACAAAGATTCACACAATAGAGAGAAGAAGAGGAAGACGAAGAGCTAGAAACTTACCCACTAGCCGCCGGTTGTGTTGCATTAGGAGAGAGTAAGAATGAGCAAGAGATAAGAGAGATGTGAGTTTGAATTCTAAAACTAAGAGCCCCTAAGAGATGAAACATGGGGCACTAAAATTTTTGGGAAGGATACGAAAAATAAGGATTTTCTTAAAAATATTAAGTAAAATACCTAAAATGCATTAATTAATTGAAATTTTTTTCCAAAAAAATTGAGTAGAGGCACGTGCCCTTGGACCTCATGTGCCTCAGTGCCTCTTTCCTTAATTTGCCTCCATTCTTATATTTTGCTAGATGATCATTTACGAGAAAGTCTTTAATATGACATTTTTTAATAATGAAGTGGGTCTTATGTGTTATGAGTCACACCTCATCATGAGAAAATACCCAATAAGAATGCTTCATTAAATACTCTCTTGACAGTTTGCTTATAAGAGAATTAATGTCTCCAAAACTGAAATAATTAACTTTAGAGATAAGGAAGGTCTGATAAAAGACAAATGGATTGCACATGTATCTCATGTACACTGGGCCACTGGCCCACTCGGCCCCTTTAAACTAAATTCCTAGCTCCTTCATGGGTAGTCAGTCCCACTGGCTAATATTACTCTTATATCGATTATAATTATGATTAATTGCTAATTAACGTAGTCATTGTCATATCATGTAATGAATGGAATATAATTTTTCTAACATTACTCATTATTTCACACTAAAGCTAATCACCCCACTAGTTTGTGATGCAGGAAAAAAAAAAAAAAGCCATGTTGCATAAAGGAGTTGTGTTTGGGATTTTTATGTGGTCTCAGCTTTTTGATGGTGGAATATCCTAAAAGAGTTTGATGCCATTTCTGATCTCTTTTGTCACATATATTGTGTTTTGATAAGAAGCAATCATATGCATGAGCTGGCGCGCAGTTGCTCATATTGTTATATATGGCAGTTCAATCTCGATCTGAGTAAGAGAAAATTAAGCATATACAATAAGGATGATATATTTATTTGTTGATCAATTTATTCATTTATTATACTTTTAGAGCAACAAGAACTTTTTTATTAGTTTCATGAGGATTTGGGATTCGAGCATTACTATGCATTCAAACAATCCTGAAGTACTAAGTGGCCAAAAAAAAAAAAACAATCCTGAAGTACTGTCCTAGTATCCTGGGATTGTCAGGAATATATTGGGATTTACGTATATAAATAAAATCCCTTCATAATTCATATAGGTGGTTGAGATTTATATGCAAAGTTGGATATGTATTTTTGTGTATAAGATTAGCTATTTAACACATTGGAAATCTTGGGTTTTTGTCTTTTCAAATTTTTGAGGGGGTTCGGGATCCAAAGGTTTTGTTTTTCCTTGAGAGGCCAAAAGTATGTGATGGCTTTACCTTACCTGCCAATAATATTAATCGATTAATTTGGTTTTCATGGGGTCAGTGAGTTTCTAACTTTTTCCTTTTCTTTTGTGGGACAAATTGGTTTCATGGTGTATTGGTGTTAGTGAGTTTCACTTTTTCCGCTTCCTTTTGTTGAGCAAATCCAAGTGCAATTAGTTACTAGCTTGTAATTGGGTAGATCGATCAACCTTGTATAATGCCATTATTGAAAACTTCACTTTCCGATGCTCCAACCTTTTTATATTTGATGAGGACTGAATCAATTGAGGAAATGTTTCATGTTACATACATTATTGATCGACGTAGATGGTTTTTATATTGACTGGTTGGTCTACATTTGATGGGTTGGTTTAGGTCGGATTCATATGTGATAAAATCGATGTGACATAGCAAAGGGTCCTTTCTTTATCAGTCATCGATCATGGTGGACATGGACATTTCACTGGCCACAAAACAAAGATATAATATCATGGCCTATAAAATCGCTGATTTGGACCGTTCAACTGTTCCAAGTGAGGGTGCACCAATTATAAGACGCATACATACACTAGTCACTAGCTGTGTAAATTTTGTTGAACCAAGGCCTACATCAATTTTTGGCGTTCTGCATATAGTAACTCTTTAATATAAGACATAATTATCAAAGATTTTTTTTGTTTGTTTGAGATTTAGAGAAAGCGGGAATCGAATTTATGTACGACAAACTCTATGGTTTTTCTAACTAAGCTACCCACCGACTACTATAATTATCAAAAATTGATTAATTTGATTTGAGGTTGTTTATCAATATTCCGTGCACATGGCTATGCCACCTATACAGTTATACGTGTGCGATAATTTAGATAAATCATTAAATAATTTTAAATTTAATTAATTAATTTGTAAAGATGATTTTTAAATCATAATTTAAAAAATAAATAATTTTAATCATAAAATATATTATAGTGTGGCATGGACATGAGAAAAGAAAAAACAAAACAAACTAGAGTCGCTCATGATGGCTACAATGCATACCTATAGAAACATGAAGGTGGCTATGATATGATATATAAATTAATAATGCAGATAATAATTAATTAATTCGTTGATAACTTATTTCTTTTGTGCCTTTTTGGAAGTCTCTGACAAATATGGTAACATATATGCATGTAAAATATTATCATTCCACGTATGATACATGCACTTTGTGTTGCTGTTTTTGTTTGTTTGGTCTGATGTTGAGATGTGCTTGGTGAGTAAGAGAGGAATAGGGAAGCATGGGTTTTAAAAGAAATACATTTTATTAAAAAATATTTATTAATCTGTGATATGAAATTAAAATTCAAACAGGTACATTTTAACAACTTATAGCATGTAAATTGAAGTTTTTAATTTTTTTTTTATTCAGTGAGGAGGAAGAATAAGAATCAAATTTTCACTATGAAGGTAACAAAATAATTAAGTACTCTACTACTAAATCTAATTTGACTTATTAACTTCAAAACTTATACTCATTGATCAAGTTCACCGCATGGTAAAAAAGAAAACAAAATACCCCCCCATCTCCCCTCCCCCATCAATCTCTGGTGCTTGAAAAAAAAAAAAAAAAAAAAAAAAAAAAAACTCTAGCCGCTATCTCAAAAGAAAAAACTTTTTCTTCTCCTCAACCTATCCATAGGGGAGGGGAGGCCCTTGTGTTCTCACATACTGCTCCTCCCCTTGTCCCTCTTTCCTTTGTTTTTGTTTTTGTTTTTCTGTGTTTTTATTTTTGTCCTTTGGGATACTCTCCTCCCAATAAGTGAGAGAGTTTTTATCTCTCCTTGTGAGAGTTTCTCCACCTCCCTTAATGAGAGTTTTTCCGATTTAATTTGTTTTGGTTTGTTTTGTGTTTTGATATTTGCAGGTTTTCTCTGGCACTCATCACAAGGTGTTAGGAAGTCACTATTTTCGCCAGTACCGGTCATGTTTTTACCGGTTACTACTGCCCGATCCGCCACTTTGCGCTATTGTCAGCCTCAACTTAGAGATGTTGGTAAGATCGTGAATCCAAACGCGACTAGTTCGCTAATTCCTACAGTGCCTCTCTGGCTCCGTTTGGTGGCTATAATATCTGCTCGATGCCGATGTTATAAGATCTTGGAATTTCGGTGGGCTTTTCTGCTCCATTTTTGTTTTCTTGTAAGTCTTTGGGCTCATATTTTGTATTCTCTCTGTTTTTTTGATTGTTTTAATGCAATGATATGCTTTATTCTCAAAAAAAAAAAAAAAAAAAAAAAAAAAAAAAAAAAAAAAAAAAAAAAAAAAGTTCACCGCATGATGAAATTCAAAGCCAGAGCTGACGATAGCCGGGTGAGGTGACCGCCTCGGGCACCTAAATGTCTAGGACCCCCAAAATTTATATACCTTTTAGATATTGTATTAGACTATTAGGTTTGATTAGCCCAATTTAAAAAGACCAATCTATACAAATATCTATTTAACTTAACTAAATAAAATAAATCAAGTGAATGCCCGTTAAGAATTAAGGGCTTCACTTTTATGGATTGTCTCGAACCATCAAAATCTCAACTCCAACATTGGTGAAGGCATTGCGCGTGCATCCACATTGCGATATTATATGTATTATATATATCATGGAAAATAAAATAAAAAAACCTCATATAGCTAGGATGGTTGTCGGGACAGAAGTTCATGATGAAGAAATTGAAATTTGTCCATAAGTGATCTCATGCTCTTTAAAAATTGATTAATTTGATTTGAGGTTCCTTATCAATGTTCCGTGCACACGGCTGTACCAACTCTATTGTTATACGTGTGCGATAATTTAGATAAATCATTAAATAATTTTAAATTTAATTAATTAATTTTTAAAGATAATCTTTAAATGATAATTTAAAAAATGAATAATTTCAATAATAAAATGTATTACACTGCGAAATCAACATGAGAAAGGAAAAGACAAAAACAAAAAAAAGCATCTTTGTTTTTTTGTATATAGCATTTCATGAGGACAGCTAGTATTTCTCTCTATTAGCATTTCATGAGGACAACTAGTATCTCTCTATTTAGTGATGCTACGTCTGTGTTCTTATTATAACAGGGAAGTTCTTATCTGTATATAGGTTTTAGTTCGACTCCACTAGAATTTATAGCTAGCTAGTTTATATTTGCTAGATCTTTTTTAAGAAAAAAAAAAAACTTATCTTATCACAAATATGTATATTTTATGTGTCAATCTATTTGATTATACGTGTTAAATCATTTGATGAAAAATATAAAAATGATAAATACATACAACTATTATATAAAAATTTTATTATAATTTCATGGATACGCATTTGTACTTAATTTGTTGGCAGCTCGGTGCTCGAGAACATAACATATGTGTACCACTACATACACTTCATTTATCAGCTCCCTAGTGCTAATGAGTAATGATCCACAGAACATTGGTCATATATGTTTTAATTTTTGAAATTTATTAATCATAAGAAATAAAGTTAGCTAGTCTAGGTACGCCGCACACAGCCTTTGAAGTGCCTCATGGGTCATATATAGTTATATATATAGCAATGCCAGGCAAGTTTTGTGTCAATTGTATATTTTTGACCAAATTTGCCTTAAACTTTTACACAAGCAACAAAAAAACTTTGTGCCAAGATACCTACTAGCCAAAGCTTGGATTTTTAGCTAATTAGTGCTTTAAATTATTTCACTAAGTACACATATACACCTACCTCCTTATCAAATAAATAGAAAAAAATTATTATATGAAATCATGAGTGTATTACATACACACATTATAATCTAGGTAAATTATGAGTTTATACTATTATATTATAATATAATAATATTAACAAATATTCAAACACATAATTTGATTACATTAGTTACACATAATATATGTAATATATTACAGTTATACAAAATAATTTCTCCACCAAATAATATTTTGCTAAAAATAAATTACCTAAGCAGTAACCTGCAGACAAATTTGGTATTAAAGTGCGTGAGGGGCTCTATTGATCCGAGGGTTCGGCCTTTTGCGGGCAGCCATTGAAGCATGTAAATAGAGCCAAAATACAAAACTAGAGTCGCTCATGATGGGTACAATGCATACATATAGAAACATGAAGGTGGCTATGATATGATATATAAATTAATAATGCAGATCATAATTAATTCGTTGATAACTTATTTTTTTTTGTGCCCTTTGGAAGTCTCTGACAGACTGACAAATATGGTAACATATATGCCTGTGGAATATTATCATTCCACGTATGATACATGCACTTTGTGTTGCTGTTTTTGTTTGTTTGGTCTGATGTTGAGATGTGCTTGGTGAGTAAGAGAGGACTAGGGAAAGATGGGTTTTAAATTAAGAAATATTGATTAATCTGTGATATGGAACTAAAATTCAAACACGTACATTTAATTAACAACTTATAGCATGTAAATTGAAGTTTTTTAATTTTCTTTTTTATTCAGTGAAGAGGAAGAATAAGAATCAAAATTTTCGTTACGAAGGTAACAAGATAAGCACTTTACTATAAATCTAATTTGACTTGTTAACTTCAAAACTTATAGTCATTGATCAAGTTTACCACATAGTGAAGTCCAGAGTCAGAACTGACAATAACTAGGTGAGGTGACCACCTCGGGCCCCTAAGTGTCTAAGACTCCCAAAATTTATATACCTTTTATATATTGTATTAGGTCTGATTAGCCCAATTAAAGAAGACTCAACTACACAAATATCTATTTAACTTAACTAAATAAAATAAATCAAGTGAATGCACGTTACGAATTTAGGGCTTCACTTTTATGGATTGCCTTGAACCATCAAAATCTTGATCTACTCCAACATTGGTGAAGGCATTGCGTGTGCATCCACATTGCGATATTATATGTATTATATATATCATGGAAAATAAAATAAAAAAACCTCATACAGCTAGGATGGTTGTTGGGTCGACAGAAGTTCATGATGAAGAAATTGAAATATATCCATAAGTGATCTCATGGTCTTTAAAAATGATTGTTTGAAAGAGCACTAAGGTTAATTGCTACGTGGTTCTAGCCTAGACATGGAAATATCCTGTTGTTAAAGAAAATGAAATTCAAAGTGGACCTAAGTAAGAATATTAAATGGAAAATTATGTTTTTCTTTATAATTGGAGATGATCCAAATTTGATTCTCGCTCTTTTATAGCTTTTCCCGTTTCCTTCGGGTCGATGAAAATGACTTCTTAAGTTGTTTACCATTTAAACTGCAATTCTATCAAAAGAGATGGGAAGTGATGATATTTATAGGAACTCCAATACGTGGTACTTTTTTATATGCAACTCAAAAACTTTATTAATTAATTAGAAATTAAGAAGCACCACAATCCGAAAATAGAGCCCAGGAACGGGCCAACCAATAAAGCTAAATGCAACCAAGCTATAAGACCGTAACAAGCAAAGGCCCAAAAACCAAAACAAAGGAAATAAAAATGACCATCAGACAACAACAACAACAAAAGCTAAAAAACAACAGACGTCACAAGCAAAACTAACTACAACCAACAAGCTTAAGCAAATTGCAGATTGCTAGAGCCAGAACTAGGGTCTAGGGATGTTCCACTCTCGAGTGAAGGCGAGATTAGCATCATAAATTAGTAGGTTTAATCTCGAGTAAGCAAATTAGTCAAGATTTGAGTTCGAAATAAGTGAGGAACATTGGAACAATGTACGTATAGCATCATTAGTAGGTTATTCTGGAGTAAACTTAGTCAACATTTGAATGCAGCACAAGTGACTAAGTGATATGTGAAAACTTCATACGTTTATTTAAACAAGGAAATTAAATTTATCAACACAAACAAAAATCACGTGCAGAGAGCCTAGTTTTTTTAAAAGCTAATTAAGTTAGAGCTCCCTTATATAACTCTTATCCTAGAATTTGGCATGTAGATGTCTCTGTTTCACTATTTTCTTGGGCATAGGCACTCAATTAAGTACATTCCACGTATTAAATTAGTGCCCTAAACCCTAAAATTAAGGTTGATCAGTGATCACTGGGCAAGCCTAGCCAGAACACCCACTAGTGGTGCGGGAGTAACAGTTGCTGGTTCAGCCATTTGGAAGTTGGATCTTGAATCCGAATAATCATCATTCTCATCCGGGCCTCCAACAACTGCTCCATCCAATACATTCGGGTCGGGTGAGTTCTTGTTGAACCATAAATCATAGCCACCTTTGCATGAAACAGGGGCAGGATCGTTCTTGATTGAAATAATGGATGCTGCTCTATGGTGAACTTGACTTGGATATTTTGACCCGAATCCGACCATGAAGCTCATACCACTTGGATTTGAACCCAAGATATAGTCCACCTAGTGGATGGGAAACAATAAATTTGAGTTAATTAGTAAGAAGTATATATGAACTCTTTTTGCCCTAAAAATAATAATAAAAGTGAGTAAAAAACAGTCATGGGTGAACAAAAAGAATGAATTAATTATATACTTTAAGAATGAGTGGGATTCCTTCCCTTTACTCTCTATCTTTTTTCTCTTTATTTTCCTCGAATCTCATTCATTCAAGCTCATTTAACGAGTTGTTAGTTCTGGTAGATTTTGTGAATTGAATTCTTTTTTTTTTTTTCTAAATTTAGAATTAGTTGAGAAAGTAAGAGGTCTTCCCAATAATTTTCTTTTTTGATACATTAGAGGGAATGTAACCTTAGATTTATCGTAACCTTAATTTATTACCTACGTACCCACCCTCCCTTTAAGGGATAGTTCCATAATAAAAAAAGGAAAATATTTGGGTCACCCCATGGGGGTACCCCAAGATCATCCATTCCCCCAAAATAACAATTTCGGTAATGTCGGCGCATGATCGAAACCGTTCATTTTTTAGATTACCTATTGTAGATCATCTCTGCAAAAAATCAAATCAATCGGAAATCGTTTGGTTATATAACTATTATCAATTAAGTAGAAAAAATTGATGGTTTTAAATTAAAGAGTGATTTTTTCTATTTAATCAACAACAGTTATATAATCAAACGATTTCCGATTAAGTTGATTTTTTTGCAGAGATAATCTATAATAGGTGATCTAAAAAGTGAACAGTTCCGATCATGCGCCGCCATTACCGAAATTGTTATTTTTGGGGGAGGGGTGACATTGGGGTACCCCCAAGGGGTGACCCAAGTAGTGTCCATAAAAAAATGAATCATTAGAATCTATTTAAATAAAGTTGGAAAACTGAATTTTGAATTTTGTGGAAATAAGAGAAAATAAGGGAAAAAAACAAAAGAATATTCCTCTTCCTTTTAGGAGCACCTATATCACCAAAGGCATCAAGTAATCACCAATTAATCAATGTCTCATTTAAATTTATAATTATAAATTTTTTTTTCTTATTCAGTTTATTAATTAGCAACCTTTTCTTTTTCTTTTTGTTATAGATTGTTAAGCATATATGATCATACATTTATATATATAGTACCTGCTAACTAGAAAGGATGAGTTAAAGATAAATCATACCTAAGCCCTTAGGGTTAGTCTAAGTAGTAAGTAATTAAGCTAGGTCCAAGGTTTGATTCCCTCCAATGTAACAAAAAAAAAACATATATTATACCTGTGATTGGACCAAGGAAATAAGATCAGAGGGCTTGACAAGGCCGGCAGGACATTGAATGGAGGCATGCTTGGCGTCCAAGTAATCAGAATAAGCAGTAGCAATGAAAACAGCAGTTGAGGTGTACTGAAGATTGTTCCATGGCAGAAACCACAACAACCCACCGGGTGTCTTCTTCACATTGCTGTTGCCTTTCTGAATGCAAGAGCAAATGAATTGCTCTGCTTGGCTCATGTATTGGCTCCATTTCCCTGAAGAATCTACCTTGCCCTCCAAAACAAGCTGCAAGCAAAGAACAACATGTCACATAATTACATACAAATATCGGCCGGGATGTTATATTGCAAATTAACTATAATTAAATCAACACATATTCAGACGTAATATTCTACATAATTAATAATTTTGATTCATAATCTGATATTCAGAATGATTCTACCTAATTAACAAATTTAATTCATAATCTAATAACATAAGATAGTTCAATATTTATCTATACACATTACCTTTGCAACTAGGACTTGTGCCCCAATGAACTTGTCATCCCAAGAGAACACTGTTCTTGCACCACCAGTATTGCCTGCTTGATCAAGGTAATCAAGGTACGTTTCATCATCGGTAGCACGATGAAGCCATGCAGCAGCCCACAATAATTCATCCTGACAAACAAAAATACATCATAATTTTCAAATTTCAATGTTTATCCTATGCAGGGCACCGGGGTGACCGTCCCGGTCCTGCACCAAAGGGTTCTAATAAATGTTTATATACAAAATAAGCGTCATGATGGAAGCCCGATTTTCTTATATTTATAGAACTCTTTAATGCGATTAACCGCGCATATTCAAGAATTTTTGTATATATATATATATATGTTTTATATATTAATAATTACCTCATATCCACTGCTGGAATAGAATTTGCCTGCTACATTGATGCTGTTTTGATAAACCCCTAAGTGACTACGAGCAAACTCAAACAACTCTTTTGCGTGCTTCAAAAGCTCAGATGCATATTCAGGGTTTTTGTCCTTGAAAGCAATGGAAGCTGCAGCCAAAGCAGCAGCAGATTCACCAGCAAGGTCAGACCCCGGATGCTCCTCATCGATCTTGAAGGTGGTGCGCGGGGTGGTCATGTCTTCCGGTCTCTGCCAACATTCGTGATCAGAGTCGCCATCACCAACTTCGCCATAGAGCACATTTGGCTGAAGGTGTGCTTTGAGCAGATAGTCTGTGCCCCATTTGATGGCATCCAATGCATTTGAGAGCTCATTCTTGGCCTCAAGTTTGTTCATGAACTCTATTGTGCTCCATGAGAGCATTGTTATTGTGAACGCCATGGGGAATCCAAACTTCACATTGTCCCCAGCATCATGGTATCCTCCCACAAGATCAACCTGCAATTATGTAAATTCATCATGGACAAATTAAGATTATGTACGTAGTTACTTATGAAAGAATAACAATTATAATCAAACAGATCACGCACATGGATAACTGACAATCACTAAATATTTGATAGGATGGTCACCTTTGAATGATGTGGTCTCACACCAATTAATGAAAATATTTGGTACAAGGCTTAGTTATGAATAAAAGCAGTTGATTGCGGTTTAATGACATGTAAATTTTTCCAATGAAAATATTTGGTACAATTATAAAAGGATTTTCTTATTCATATATTTTAGGAGTATGTACAAAATGATCGATAATACGAATGAGATGACTAAATGTTCACTACTACTTTTCTTTTAAGGGTAAAATTAATCATAGTATATATTACAACTTACACGACCATCACTTCCATCTTCGAGCCCAGAATCTCCACGCCATTGCACTCTTTGGTTAGGAGGCAAAGTGCCAGATCGCTGAGACTCATAATACAATAGAGTCTTGGTAAGAGCTTCACCATAATCTATTGAAGCAAGCACTCCATGACTCAACAAAAAGATGGAGAAGCAAAGCAAACCAAAGACATTGCCAGAACACATGACTCTTGGAAATTCAGTATGACCAAGAAATTAAGACTAATGCAATTGCAGTATTGCAAGGCTGTGGTAAAACAAAGCCTTAATGCCTCAAATTTATAGGGAAATTTTGGGTTCTTGAGGCCAATGAGGATGGCTATGATTTTGGTTTTTGAAATAACCTTCTATAATAGAGCAGTGATTGATTATTACAGTATATCCATTCCAGATTTCTTGGTTCAAAATTACGTACATTTTTTTTGGGCGTTCCGAAATGCATCTTACACTTGGAGCAAAAAATTGAGGACCTTCCATGTGGGTTTTGATATGGAATCTTGTTGAATATCATTACCATATTTCAAATTTATGACTTACTCAATGCAATTACTGGGTTGTTTTTGTTTTGTTCTAAACTTGTTAATTATTAAATTATTCACCTCAATTTGTGTGAATAAAAATAGGCTCAATTAGTGTGAGTAAAAATCAATTAGTGTTCTAATATGATAAAACTCAGTGCAATTAATTAGTGTGGCGTCGTGAATTATGTAAGCAATTTGAGCCTTACAAAAAATTGGATGGTCAGAGTCGTCAGACATTAAATAATGGCGTCAATTTGATTTTTTTATTAATTTACAAAGTTTGTGGGTTTTTTTTTTTTTTAAATGAAACGACATTTTATTAGAGCTCATTAGCTCAAGCAAGAGTACATAAATCCTGTAACAAAGTGTCCCGAATAATTTTTTCACTAAGAAAGTTCACCATATCAAGGCAAAATTAAGAAGATTAATTTTGGCGCTAATTAGGAATTACCATGCAAAGGAAATATATATGCATGGGATATTGTTTAAATGTGTGAAGAAATGCAACTAATTTAAGGCGAATATGCCAATTCTAGCATAAAATTATGAATTATTCAAGAAATTTCGAGACTTGATTGGGGCAGTGAACTTGGGAAAAGTCAAGGAATGGGGAGAAAATCTCATGAAATTAAGCTAGGGGTGTATAAAAGTTCATGGAATGTTGATGAGAACACAATGAATTTGCACATGGAAAATGCTATTTTTCCATTTGGCATGATTGCTAGTCTATTTGACATGAATATAGGGAGAAAAGTTGTGTGATTGTAATGCTACATGACATGCATGTTGATATGATGGAAAAGTCTAAAATGGGGTATGGTACGATCACTACTCAATGCTATAACGCCATGTGTTTTATTTGCTTTAAAAAAAACCGTAAATTTTAAAGATATATGCCAGTATATATCAATAAAGATCGCCCCTTACACATTGCATGACTACTCTACTGAAGAATCTCTATGATATGTTATGAATTTAATTATTCAAACTAAAACATATGTACACAGTCTTTCTCTATGCATAGTTTAATACTTTAGGGTATAAATCATCAATCGAGACATGTTCATCGGTATTAACTCTCATGGTTATGAGCTCCCATTCTTTAATTATAATTTAATCTACCCTAAAATATAACTTCAAACGTTAATTCTATATCCTAAAATATAGAACCTTATAACCTAAAATGTTGAACCCTGTCAAAAATGACCTAAAAAATGTAAAAATATCATAAACAAGCCCATGTCTGTTTCTTTAGTAAAAGAATGGATGTCTTGTAGAGATAATTTATGCGAATGGATGTCTTGTAGAGATAATTTATGCATATGTACAATCTTTAGTATTTAATAACAATTCGCGAACTTTACCTCGAGTCTCACTTGAGTCCGAGAACTTTACTATTTTAGATTCTATGGTCCATCAACTTTTTGACATTACTCACTTCAACTATGTCAGTCAATTTTATACAATTTTTTGTCAAATATATGCACGTGACAAGTACGTGCTTAACTAATTAGTGATGATTTTGCCCCACGCCCCCCCCCCCCCGGCCCCCAAAAAAAAACAGGTCACATGCTTGTCATGTACGAGAATTCAAATAAAATTGATGACAGGATTGAAGTGAATAACGTAAAAAAATTAGTGGACCATGGAATTTAAAAGTAGAGTTCGGGGACTCAAGTGAGACTCGAATAAAATTTGCAAATTGTTATTATATTAAGCATATGAATAATTATATACGTATTACAATTTAAATAGATTTATAACATTATGTCTACATGGTATGTACTGTGCTATGTAGTGTGAAGATCACATATAATAATTTTTTAAAGATGACTATTTACGAAATCTTCACCAGTTCGTATGAAAAGAATTCCCTTAGAAACATATAGAATATAGATTAACTAGGAATTTGGGATTTGGAGCATCTCACAACAAAATGTTTTTGGTCTTTTTAACGACTCAAATGTTGAGTGGGTATGTGCAAACAAATGAACTTCATATTACACAATGATGATTGCTTATTCAAAGTCGTCTGGGTGGTGTAGTCGGTTATCACGCTAGTCTCACACACTAGAGGTCCCCGGTTCGAACCCGGGCTCAGACAAATTATAATTTTGTTTTCTATTTATTGAAGCCCTGCGATGCAGATTTTATCATTTTGCCATTGCCATTGCCAACGATTTTTTTTTTTTTCTTTTTTTTTCAAGGTTTTCTTCAATTTTGGTTGAGCAACAGGTAGAGCCTCCTGAATGCTGGGTTTTTAAAGGGAACGATTCACAAGCATTTGCACCCATTTGAAGTCTTTCCACAGGTAATAGTTTTGCTCTCTCTGTGTTACCAACTCTTCTAACTTTGATCTATGAAACTGGTTTCAAGCTTTGCTCTCTTTTTGAACCACTCTTTAACTTTAATCAATTAAACTTGGTTTCATGTGGGTCTTGACTGGAATTACGGGTTTGGCACACCTGCAATTTTTGTTTATGATTTTGGGTTTTCGTTTCTGAAGGTAGTTAGTTGTAAGTTTGTAACATATGAATGGTGCTACCAAGCCTGTAGTTAAATGAATCAAAGTTTTCATGAGGCATATACAGGATTATAAGTAAGTAATAGTCTGTGTTTCCGGTGCTTTATTGTAGCCAGAAACAAATTTATTAATTTTTTTTGTTTGACAGTGTATGTTGAATGTAATGTGTTTGATGAAATGCATGTGTAAATTTGTTTCCTTGATGTTAATTTGGATCTTTTTTCTAAAAAGGAAGAAATCTTTTTGCTTGGGTTAAGCTTATATGTGAAAAATACTGTGTATAGTTTGGTATAGCTTGGTGGGCAGCAAAACTGTTCGCTCACTAATGGAGTTTGGGATTTATAACTTAGATCTTTTCACAGTTTATATTTTATATCAAGTACGTTTAGTACATTTTGTAGACTGTGGACGCATAAAAAACCTCAGCTGTTTTAATTTAGCATCCTTGCGCATGTTCTCTTCACATGTTGGAGGCTAGATTAAGCACCCTTCTTCAATAAGTTACGATATGTCGATATCTACTGTCAAAAGATATTGTTGATGCATGCGCAATAGTATAAGCCTTGGCCAACCATTGCTAGGAGGCTAGTACACCAGAAACCTATGGGCTATTGTTTATTTGGGTTTCACTCTTTTTCTTTTGGTTTTGATTTTTCTATATTGGCAGAAACGATTTCTAAGAAAGTGAAACGGCGGCATCTCTACATTGCTTGCCTTTTACAGGAGACATACACCATCGAAGAGGAAAAAATAACTGAGGTTCACTCAGAGAGTTGGAGTTGCTTTAACTACACTTGCTGAAATTGCAAAATTGTGATCTGAGTTTTACAAAGAGAAATACAAAATGCAAGTTCAAAGGCTTTCACTCCCAAGTTACACTCTCACTCCACCCACTGTCTCACCACCACAGAAACTCTCGACCAAGCTTTTGAGGTTGAATCCAAATTCCGAATCTGGGTGTTGCAATCTGCTTAAAATGGGGTTCAAATCACCAACTGGTTTGAGGAACCATGGTGGTTTGGCTGGAATCAGGTGTGGAGTGGCACAACAAAAAGATACTGATGATGGGTTTTATATGAGGAGGTGTGTGGAGCTTGCAAGAAAGGCTATCGGGTGTACCAGCCCCAATCCTATGGTGGGTTGCGTTATTGTCAAGGATGGCAAGGTTGTTGGTGAAGGCTTTCACCCTAAAGCTGGCCAGCCACATGCTGAGGTATACTTCTCTTTTTGGTTGTTTTAATTTTCCTTCTGAAACATTGGTATGTTATGTGAGCGACAAAGTGTGCTGGAATTTTCAGTTTTTACTCTTTGTTTGCTAAAAAATTAAGAAGACAAAAATAAATAAAAGAAAAATAACGAAACACATGGATGCTGGTTCTTTCAAGTAATTTTTTTTGGATACTGTCTTTGAAGTTTGGTTCTGTTCTTTCTGTGTTCTTCTCTTCCTTCTTGTTAAATTTCCCCTGGTATTTCCTTCACAACTCAGTGGAGCATTTAGTTTAATGATTTGTTTAGTCTGGCATTTTCTTTTTATTATACTGTACTTGGTGTTTTGAAAATTAACTTGGAGTTCTAGAAGAATTTTTCTGCTTGCATAATTTTGAAATTAGTTTAGCTTTGGTGGGATCCTTGTGTGTGCATGTGCAGAGAGAGAGAGAGATTACTTAGTACTCGGTACTTAGAACAACAAAAAGAGTGATGATTACTAACTGATGACTTAGATTTGTATAATTTCGATTTGGTAGGTTTTCATGTAGCCTGCCAAAATTCATCTTCTATCATACATTCTCTTAATTGTATTTTAATTTTCCAAGAAGCTGTTAATGAAAATTTATACCAGGAAGTTAAATTTCGCAGGTTTTTGCTCTGAGAGATGCTGGAGATTTAGCTGACAATGCAACAGCATATGTGAGCTTGGAGCCATGTAATCACTATGGGAGAACTCCACCATGCACTGAAGCTCTAATTAAAGCCAAAGTGAAAAAGGTGGTCGTCGGAATGGTGGATCCGAATCCAATTGTAGCATCAAAAGGGTTGGATAGATTAAGAGATGCAGGAATTGATGTTACTACAGGTGTAGAAGAAGAATTATGCAAGAGGCTAAACGAGGCTTATATCCATCATATGTTGACGAGGAATGCTTTTGTCACTGTCAGGTAAATTTTATTCTGTTTTGATTAATCAATAGTAAAAAGAAAATCATTGAACATAAAATTGCACGGAAATGATACCTTATTGGACACCTATTTTTCCCTTAATGTTTAGATGCTTTAGATTGTTATTCTTGGATAATTCATGAATGGATGTTGCGCTATCTGTTCTTTAGAATTTGCTTGCTAATCTGAAGTTGAATGTTGTTCTTACATATGAAATATTTTTCTGACAAGCAGATACTCTATCTCAGTAAATGGACTCTTTTTAGATCAGCTTGGAGAAGGAGTTGCTGAGTCTGGTGGTTACTACTCACAATTGTTACAGGAATATGATGCAATAATACTTTCTTCTGCCTCAATAATTGAAAACCCCTCTATTCCAGCATCCCAAGAAGCTGGAGCCAATCAACCGCTCCGGATTATATTAGTTAGGAATAGTAGTTCTCCAATCCAAATCCCTGGTCTCACCATGGAACCAACTGGTAAGCTAATAATCTTTGCAGAGAAAGAGTCGGCAGTAGAACTAGAAAGAGCTCAAACAGGTATTGAAACTGTGGTGTTGGATCAGATAAATTTAAATGCTATTATGGAATATTGTAACTCTCAAGGATTGTGCAGTGTTCTGTTGGATCTAAGGGGAAATTTTGGTGATTTTGAAGAGCTTCTTCAAGATGGTATTGAGCAGAATTTGTTGCAAAAAATCGTGGTAGAAGTATTGCCATTGTGGGATGTAAATGATGGTGGGAATTTTCCTATTGCATTGAAGAGCCTGAGTAAACGACTAAAAGTGAAGAATTTGCACCCTAAAATTTCAAATCAGAATGTTGTGCTTGAGGGGTATCTCTAGTTTAAGTGATTGGAACACAAATGAGATTTTACATGATTATTTTCATGTGGATGTTGGAGAGAAATAGAAGGATTTTTGACAATGTTCGGGGGATGAAGTTCGTTTTTGGTCTTCCTTGTGGGCTTCGGTTACCATTTTTTGTAATTTATGCTCATTGGGGGTTGCCATAACCTAGAAGGAAGGGTTGTTAACTTGTTATTGTATTGCGATTTACATGCATTGATGGGTAGCTGTAAGGTTTGGTGATCAGAGGACTACTGTAACTTAATTATTGTAAACTCCGTTTGTAACCATTGACTACTGTAAACAAAATTTTGTTTTTCATAAAAAAATAATTTCATGTGGATATAAATTGTTTTTGGAGTTTTGGCAATATTTTAATGTATAGCATAAAAATTGATATAAATTACTTTGAGAAAATCGAGTAAAAGGATGTGACATTTACACTCATTCGTAGTTGAGTATGCGACATTCAAAGTGTTCTAATTAAGGACTACATTTTCACTTACGGTTCAACCAAAGAAATTTTGTCCAATAATGCTAGGGATCTCAAATTTATAATCCAAATTTGGATTCCAAATACACATGTCAGTATTTTACTTGTAGTAAAATTAATAATCCTTATGATGGGCTATGTATGAATCAATGAAGTCTGACACATTATTTGAAATCTAAATTTGGGATCCCTAGCACTGCTCTATTTTGTCACTTTCGTTAGCATTTTTATTAAAAATTGATCATGTGCCAAACACAAGACCAATTTTAAGGGTAAAAATGTCTATTCCTCTATAAAATAATTAAAAAAATAAAACTAAATGAATTTTAAAAATAAAAAAAGGGTTCGAGATCCAACCCAACCGTCACCCCCTGCACCATGCCCCCCCTCCCCCCACCACCTAGCCCGACCCTCCCTCCTCCCCTATCAGCTCATCTCTCACTGCCTCTCCTCTATTTCTCTCTCATCTCTCTCATCCCTCTCATCCAACCCCTCCCCCTTCTACCCCTCATTTTCATTTTTCTTTCCTGCACCCTCTCTCTCGCGTGACTTTCACTGTGCGTGCAACCAGTGAATGACACTATACCCCAAAATATATTCATAAGAATTTTGTAAATTCACCTAGATATTTAAAATTAGAGTTTATTTATTACGATCATGTTAATCACTTATTGTTGGAATATGGGGTTTTACACATTAATCATCATCACCAATTGTCTTTGACTCTTTGTGTCATATCTAGTTCTTAAATATTTTTTTTGGTTTAATTTAATAGAGGGGTTTTAATTAAGAAATTGGGCTTTTAAGAGGTATATATAGTTCTTAGAACAAAAGAAATTATAGGAATAAATCATCAATAGTGGTAGAAATTACATACAAATATTATTAAAATTACATACAAATATTAATGCTAGGAACAAAAATCCTAGCAAATCATGGTTTCTTGTTCTTCTATTGCTATGAGCCTGTCAGTGGGTTTCCGATTCAACCCCACCAACCAAGAACTGGTAGGCTTTTACCTATGAAACAGGGTGACACCAGCAATGGCGGTGGCACCGCTGCCACCCTACAAAGTGCCGGAGTTTGAAAAATTTGGAGAAAAGAAACTGTGAGAGATATGGAAGAAGCTTGGAGGGCCGAAACTATTGAATACATATGTCTACTTGTTCGCCAAGTTGAAGAAGGCGAGCCGTTCGCGCTGGGGGTCGGCAATGGGCAGGGCCGGGCTAGCCCGACCCAATTTTTTCGGGTTCGGGCCGGGCTCGGGCTTGAATTATAGAAGCCCAATAGGGCTTTTGGGCCAGGCTTGGGCTTTAATACAGAAGCCCAAGGCCCGCCCATCGGGCTTTGGCTTGCGGGCTTGGAGGGCCGGGCAGGGCTAGACCCGAACGGGCGGCCTAGATGGGCCCAAAGCCTGTTTAGACACATATATATTTTCAAAAAAAATATAGGATTTTGGCTATGTTGTGATTTGAACATGAGACCTCACATAATAAATTTCAATTCTCAACCAACTGAGCTGACTAATTTATTTGTCAAGTTTGTGAATCATAACATATTTAATAGCTCTTTCGTTTGTTTACTTCAATAAATTATTAATATGCTTATTAAGTTATTATATAATACTATTATGTTAGTAATAGTGTAATACCATAAATAATAAACTTTTAAAATTATATACAACATTACAACTATAATAAAATATAAATGTACATATGTTTTATTATATATTTTATTACATATTTTTATAAACAAACGATGCAATTGTGTTGTTAACGATTCGAACCGTTCAAATTTTAGTTCCTCACTCAAAGATAATTCGTGCAAAAAATTAGCTCAATCGGAGATGTAAAAGTGACATAATGGTGGTCAAATTAATGAACGATCGTGGTTTTTCTAATGATGATCGAATGGGTAGATGAATTTCAATTTAGCTGGTTTTTTGTACAGATGATCTTTGACTATGAACATAGAAAATGAACGGGTCAGATTGTTGAAATCACGTTGTGGTCTTCATAATTATGGAAACAACAAGGTTTCAACGCGAAAGTTATTATAATTATACTCTTCTAGTGTATTTATATGTAGAAGCTCACATATCGATCGTGTTTTCAACGATCTGAACCGTTCAAGTTTTAGTTCCCCACTCAAAGAGAATTCTTGCAAAAAATTAGCTTAATCGGAGATGTAAAAGTGACGTAACGGTGGTCGAATTAATGAACAATCGTGGTTTTTTTAATGATAATCGAATGGGTAGATAAATTTCGATTTAGCCGATTTTTGGTGAGGATGATTTTTGACTATGAAAATAGAAAATGAACGGTTCAGATCGTTGAATTAATGAATTGACGATCGTGATTTAATAACTTTAATTATAGTTGTATTATAAAAGTTATATATATACATATACATTTATGTTTTATTATAGTTGTAATGTTGTATATAATTTTAAAAATTTATTACTTTATTATTTATGGTATTACATAGTTTACACTATTACTATTTGCTAACATTATAGTATTATCTAATAACTTAATAAGTATATTAATAATTTATTAGAGTAAACACACAAAAAACATATTAAATATGTTATGATTCCCAAATTGGGCTTTGGCTTGGGCTTTGGGCTGGGCTTTGGGTCAGGCTTTGGGCAGGCCTAAACGAGTCGGGCTCGGGCAGCCCATGGGCTTCAAGGGGATGGCCCAAGCCCAACCCAAGAGACTTTCGGGCCAGGCCAGGTCGGCTCAAATTTTGGGCCAAATCGGGCTTCGGGCCTAATGGGCCGGGCAGGCTTCGGGTGGACTTCGGGCCTTGGGCTTTTTGGTGAGGCCTAGTTCGCGCATTGATCGTAAGGTTGGGTTGGGGACTTGGAGTGAGGGAGAGGCTGCAAGTTGATTTATGAACGAGAAGAGGAGGAGGAGGAGTTGGACGCCCATGTTGAAAAGGTGGCCATTGGGTGGAAGAGAAAGCTAAGATACGAATAGTAGGGGTTCTCGGTTGATCGTAATTGTTTAATTCTCACCAATATCTCACCAAATAATTTGAATAGTCTAAATTTTTTTCTTTAATTATTTATATTATTAAAAAGAATAGTATGAAATTATCAAGTTGTGTACATATACATATATTAAATCCTCATATAATTAGCATGAATAACATGACATGAATGACACTACACCCCAAAATATATTCATAAGAATTTTGTGAATTCACCTAGATATTTAAAATTAGAGTTTATTTATTACGATCATGTTAATCAATTATTGTTGGAATATGGGGTTTTACACATTTGTTGCACTAATCATCACCACCAATTGTCTTTGACTCTTTGTGTAATATCTAGCTCTTAAATATTTTTCTGGTTTAATTTAATAGAGGGATTTTAATTAAAAAAATTGGGCTTTTAAGAGGTATATATAGTTCTTAGAACAAAAGAAATTATAGGAATAAATCATCAATGGTGGTAGAAATTACATACAAATATTAAGTTGCCGAGCCAAAAATAAGATACAAAGCAGGAAAGTAATTAAGGTATGTACTGGGTATGCACAACTTGATTTATTGTTTGAGTTTTTCAAACACCTTAATGTAGTTAATTAATTTTGTCCATGCATACCCTTATCGACGGGTGTAAATGAGTTGAATACTTCAAATAAACCCACTCATAACACACACAAAAATCAATATTAATAAACTAGATACAAAAAATGAAAAATAATAAATTTGTATCACCCGTAACCAAAAAGATTAAATATGCAAATGAAGTTAGTTAAGTGCATTTGATTTTTTTGTAATGTTCAAAAAAAAAATTAATAATAATAATAATAGAATAAAAAATAAGAAAAACTGTATTTACAAGTGACACGTATGTTGAACTATTCATGCCTTAATTTATCCATGACTTGGAAATGACACGCAAGGGCATCTACACAAGAACTACACATTGTAGCTGTAGCTAATTTTGACGCAACGACATGTACGACTTGTTTAATTTTCTCAATTACTTTCTTATTTACTATGTTTACATGTTTATTTGATTTCAATTAATAATCTTGAAGTTTATTCCATCCAAACCCAATTGTGAGGCCCAAAGGCGAAGCCCAGCGGAAAAATAAGAAGCCACAAAAAATAATAAAAGGCAACCTGAAGTCTGAAGATGACCGACCCACGCCCCCATATATATATACCCTGTCTAATTTCCTAATCAAAAGAATAAACCCTCTTAATTAGTTCAGTTCTTTCCTTGCATTGTTTCTTTCTCTGCAAGAAAGAAAACTCAAAACCCTAGCAATCTTTTTTCTCGTTCATCTCGATCACTTAATGGACACAACAATGGTGGTTCGTAAGTATTCCAGTTCGTACGTGGGTGCGCCGGTGGGTTTCCGGTTCAACCCGTCGGACCAAGAACTGCTCGGTTATTACCTTTCGAACAAGTTGAGAGGAGCAACGGCAGCGCAACCATTCCATCTGCCAGTAGTGGACGATTTTAGCAAAACCAAACCCTGGGAGATATGGAACAAGCTTCGGGTCCCCAAAGTCTTCACCACAGATTTGTACTTCTTCACCAAGTTGAAGATGGCGAGCCGTTCACGCGTTGATCGAAGGGTGGGGTTGGGGACGTGGAGTGAGGGAGAGGCGTCTAGATTGATATATGATGATGATGATGATGATGATGATGATGAGAAGGAGATTGCTGACAAGGTGGTGATTGGAAGGAAGAGGAAACTGCGATATGAAGAGAAAGGGTCCGAACACCACGGAGGGTGGTTCATTGACGAGTACACTCTTGTTGATGCTGCTGCTCGTTCATGTTATGATCAGTTGGTCATTTGTAGGCTCAGAAAAAACGACAGGTCGTCTTCTACTAGTGCTAACGGATCAAACAAGAGGAAGTCATCATCATCATCATGCGCCTCAAAGAAAAAATCAAGGGTTAATGATCATCCACAACAACTAGGGCAAGACTGTACTAGTACTCTGACTACTTCTACTTCTACTTCTACTTATCATGATCATCTTCCACAACTAGGGCAAGCCCAAGAGCAAAGCTACCGTACCACTGATCATGATCAACTAAATAGTGCTGTGGTTCCCGTCCTTGATGATCTTATTAATGGAGATGCCTATGATCAAGAATTGATGAATGATCTTTATTCACAACTAGGGCAAGGGCAAGAGCAAGAGCAAAGCCATTATTCTAGTGGTGCCACTGCTGATGATGATGATGGCCTATTCATGTTTGATATTGCTGATCTGATATCCTTGGACGACGCTGATTGCTTTGATTATAATTCTGCGTTGATGAGTTCTGATCCGGTGGTGGACGTTCATCAAGCATTACAGTCACTACCCAACTACGACAACAACCAGACCACCGTCGTCTTTGAAGACCAACCCTTGACCTCCACAACAACTTACTCAACTTACGCTGCTGCAGGAATGGCTCAGGGTCAAGTAGTAGCAGGAGGCTACAGCAACCAATACCAAGTAGCATTGGACGACATGATCATCAACGACTGTTGGTCCAACTCCTTTGTCAATCAACCATTCATGCCTTAATTTGTCCATCACATTCACAGCTTCATCATCATCATTGGATCCAACGTAGCTGGAGATGACACGCAAGCATGTACACAAGCTAGCTATAGCTAATTTTGACACACAGTACTACTTATTTAATTTCCTCAATTTTTATTTCTCATTCCACTATGTATACTGTTTCTTTCATTTCATTTATTGATCTCCAATCTTCATTTAATTTTTTTTGGTATAGACTATTATATATATATTTAATTTGCCATTAACATGTGCTACTAATTAAACACTTAATCTATCAGAAAACTTTGCACATGATACAGATCAACTAAGAAGATGAGAGAGAGAGAGAGAGAGAGAGAGAGAGAGAGAGAGAGAGAGAGAGAGAGAGAGAGAGAGAGAGAGAGAGAGAGAGAGAGAGAGAGAGAGAGAGAGAGAGAGAGAGAGAGAGAGAGAGAGAGAGAGAGAGAGAGAGAGATTGTTCTCTCTATATACAACTTTTCTGAATAATCTACAAGGATGAACAACATATGTACACTGGCCAAAATTGGAAAAGAGTAATCAAAAATTTACAATCATCATCATCTGAGCTGAGAGCATCTCTTGAGCTCTCTTTTAAAGTTGATATCCTTCTTCGACAAATTTAAGATGCCTGATTGTTCCTCAACTTTCTCGATAAGAAGCTTCATCAGCAGAACTTTTGACAGTGTTTTGCATGACCCTACCATTATCAACTTTTTCTACACAAGCAAATAATATAAAATGTGTTATGAGACATTACTCCAAAAATATGCATGGCAGCTTCACCACTCAGTTCCCCTTTCTCCTAAATACAAATACTGAGGATGCTCTATTTTTTCCCTTTAATCTCAAATTCACTCATTATAATTCATTGGGCACGGAAAAAGAAGATATGTCGCATATATAAACACATATCATTATATATAGCAACCAATATACTAAAGTCCTCTTGAAATCACATAGGAATGGGATTTTCTAAGCAAGTGAAAACACCAATGTGATTCTTACCTTTGCACGAGTGAGAGCCACATTAATCCTATGCCAGTCTCCTAGCAGCGAGGAAGAGCAATTTCTTGGGTTTTCAGTTGACCTAACAAAGGAAACTAGTATGCAATCCTTATCTCTTCCCTGGATAAACCAAAAATGCATGTAAGAGACAATAGTGGAGTCATGATAATTTAACTTCCATAACAAAGCCATATTTGATATTTCTTTTCCTTCCAAAGCAACCCATAGCTAGATCAAGGATAAATAGTAGGGTCAAATACTAGATACAATTTCTCCTTTTTAATTTTTTTTTTTTTAAAGAATTCCAAATAGACTCTTAAACTCTGTCAAAG
The DNA here is from genome assembly GCF_963921425.1 of Dryas octopetala. Lineage (NCBI taxonomy): Eukaryota > Viridiplantae > Streptophyta > Magnoliopsida > Rosales > Rosaceae > Dryas > Dryas octopetala. The sequence continues at coordinate 13,395,950 of NC_141368.1, forward strand.
GTTTATTAAAGGCCACAATATCGCATGAACAGGTTGTATAATACAGGTATATTACATAGAATTTCCATATATTTAATCAACTTTAGAACAAAAAAAAAATAGCACATCAATGTAGAAAACGAAGGCTTCCATCTGACCTGGTATTTGTCAATGGTATGTATCTCCACAGAGGTAAGGTTGATGGCAAGCTGAATTATCTCTGCCTGAGAGTTATATGGGGTGATGATGCCAATATCTTCTCCCCTGATTCCACTGCTAACTAGTTCCTCCACAACCTAGGATCAACATGAGGATTTTATTTCAGTTTGTAAAACTACAAGCTACATTTGCATCAGACAAGAAAAGTTGAAAATAAAAAGTATTTTTTCATCAAGCAACAAGATGACTCCAACAAAACAACCTTGAGTGCAGAAAGTGTACACCTATTAATTTATAAGCAATTTATGTTAAACTTGTACAAACAGATTTCATGTGAACTACGGAAAAATCACATTATAAAAGTAACCATACCACAATGTCACCACATATTAGTGTGCAATCCGCATCCGTTATTGGAGAAGATGCAGCATTCAAAAAATCTCCACCAGATGTTCTCCCATTGAGAGAAGGCAAACCATTACGCAGAAGAAGATAAACAAATCTGTTATCCTTTTTAGACTTCGAATATGGAAGTTCAAAATCAAGAACAACAGAAGAAAGACAACTCGTGGCATGATCACTCTTTGAACTATGTGGCCGCCATATTTCTTTCTTTACAAGCTGCAATAGCTAAATTTAAAAAAGAAGGAAAGAGAGGCTATAATGTCAGAATAATTAAATTTGGGAGTTAACTATTTATACACTATGCAATAGTGACTTCACAAAAGGCACCTGCATCTCGTTAGCTTCCAAATCAATTAACCAATCCCACAGCCTTAGGAAAACACCATGCGCATTTGTTAGGTGGTGAGTATTTGAATAAAATAAATCTCCCAGTCCACTGCTCTCTGTGCTTCCTCCATGTGCCTGTGGCATTAAAGATGATGACCATTGATAAACACTGATTCTTAAAGTATGACTATTAATGAATATATTTCTTACATTAAGGTATCCTGTGGAAATATGCAACTTTTTCAGGGGAAAACAACAATTAAGACACAATTCAAAGCTAGTTTAAAATTTTATATTTCATGGCTCATGAAGTCTGTGGGAAATCCCTGTAAAGTTGGAGATTAGCTTTGTCGTTGATCAGTTAAGGGAATTAACTTATTAATTTAATTTTCAATGAAGGGAAGCTAGATCTAGTGATCTTCCTCAGTCAGATTCTTCTGGAAGGCCTGACAGATTGAATCAAGGTTAAATTTAATTTTTTTTCTTAGCATCTTCGAGGTCAAATGATATAGAAAGTATTGCAGGAATTTCTGGATAGCAAAGGAATTATTAGGTTTTCAATTTTACAGGTTGTTAAGTCCCTGCAGGAACTAAGTCTCATGTGAAGACACCCCCTTGAAGATTGGTTTTCAAGGGGGTTGTGCATATGAAGTAGAACTAAGGTTCTCCACAAGTCAATCTCTTGAGAGGCCTACAGCACCCAATAAATGTAATATTGGCAATGTCCCTATTTTTTTTAGAAAAAAAAAAAAAAAAAAAAACAAAGAAAGGATAAACTCAACAGGAAAAGGTTGCAACAGTTTACAATTTAAATGATAGTAAGAAATAAAGGAAGGGTTAGATTTATTAATCAGACATGTAAAGTTCTAGGGAAAAATTCAGTCTAAAGATGAGACATATAAAGATTTTCAGGAATGAAGTTAAGAAGGAATTAATTGAAAAGAAATGGGAAAAATGAGAAAAAAATAATAGAAACATGGTAGCTCATCACAACCTTAAAGGTGTGACATATAAAGATTTTCAGGAATGAAGTTAAGAAGGAATTAATTGAAAAGAAATGGGAAAAATGAGAAAAAAAATAGTAGAAACATGGTAGCTCATCACAACCTTAAAGATGAAAGCAGAATGCAGAAGTTTGCAAAGATTCTCATTAATTAATTTTTGTCTTAGCAATGTCCGCTTATTTAGAAGCAAGGTAATACAAATAGAAACTATATATATACAGAGGTTAGCAAGGTTACAAGCTGAACGTAGCAAAGCTCAACTTGGACTCAGTTCTAAATGAAAGAAATCTGGGCTTGAGCTCAAATTAATGAACGCAAGCCAAGCCAAAGTCACACCAATCTCAAACAATTTATGAATGGCTCAATTTGTTTGAACCCCTAGTTAGGAACGATTATTCATGTTCCTTAATACCTTACAAGAATAAATCAAATTACCTTGTGATAAATGGTACAAACATTCAGATGGTGACAACCTCTGCACATGCTTGGACGCTACAACAGAGAAAAAAAGGGAAGAATTTTAAAATGGCAGTCCAGTAAAGAGTTTCGTGAAAACACTGCTAATAAGTCAGCAAAAACCATTCAGACCTGTAACATTGGGGGCAGTACTTGTGTTCTTGATGCCTTGAGAATATTACTTGCAAGTTTATTACGTTGCATGATTAGCCCAACCAGGTCAGATCTTCTAACAACAATTCCCTATTTTATTAAAAAGAAGAAGACTGAATAGACTAAACACATACAATAGAAATAATGATGTAGATACATTGGATACTACCTGCGTCTGATCTGACAGGAGATAACATAAAAGACCAGTATCGACATGCTTCTGGTACCTGAATACAGGAGATGCAGAGCAAATAATGAAAGCTCTTCAAAATATCTCAATAATAAATTGTAAAATACCCCTCTGGAAACCATAAAAAAAACTATGGGTAAACCATAAGCACCTGTCCAACATAAGAAGAGTGTACAAGATCACCTGGGCACTATGCTTCATAGATGACTGCACACATAATAAAGCATTAATCAGAAGAAAAATAACTTTCGGCGACAAAGTTAATAATATGATATACATCACTCAAGTTCTATATCATTCTAGACAAGTTTCAGTAAAGGCAACAGACTTACCTGGCCATTGGGTACTTTCCCACTTTGAACTCTAAAGGCATAACCTTCTCATCAGATTCATTTTTGTTAGATTCAACTTTCACTCTGACGGAAGCATCAATCATGCCTTTCAGACCATACTTCGGAGCCCAGGCCATCTCCTCAATATCAATTACCTTCAACCAAAATGGATCTGGTTCAGAGATGGCATAATGTTTTGGAAAATAGTGCACAGCAGTTACAGAATAGCACAAGAAAGCATACCACAATTTCAAATTACACCATGTTCACAAGCAGAAACTACATATAACCAGACGTGCCTATGACTGGTAAATACAAGTGGAAGTAACCATTATAATGTCCATTAGCATATCGATGGACAAAACATGCAGGTAAATATTGACATTATTTACTGCAATGTCAACATAAAAGGGAGAAATTTTACTAAGATGATACATAAAATTGACAAATCAAAATTTAACAATAGCAGTAACTAGCAAATTTAAGAGAATACAGTTCTGCAACAAATATAAAAATTAAACTGAATGATTATGAAAGAGAAATTATAAATTATTTCAAAGTAACGTCTTTAAAAATTCCAACCTCCACAAGCATACATGTTCTCAATGTTTTTCTGCAGCACTGTTCTTGCGTGTTCCTCCAAGAAAGATATTGTAGGCATCTCCTCCACAAGTCCAGCCTACAAAAACAGATAAATTTTACAAATCATAGATGAACAAATTAGAAGCTATTTCATGGAGAAAGATTCTTGACCATGTCTATTTATCGAAAAGTTTGCAAAGTCATAGGTATGTTCTGAGACCTGAAAAACTTGGTGCAATATTGTACCAATTAGTGCTGCAGTTGAATGCTCACTGCTTCTCAGCCTCTCATCCAGGACAGTTCGCCTAGGGCAAAAGAAATTAGCTGCAACCTAAAAAATGTTTTTATTTATTAGGACCAAGCAGGGTAACAATAACCACAAAACTAGTCACCAAAGATCAGAGCAGTCACAATTACAAAAACACAATATATAATGACATATGAAGAACATTTGAACAAAAAGGCAGTATACCCGAGTTCCCGACACCAATTCATCTGGGTGAACAATTAGAAAATTATTGTGACTATCCACATGACACTGTCCTTGGTCATCAAATTCACCAATAACATTGACAGTATCTCCAGGTGCAATGACACTGTAAAGCCTGAGAAAAATATAATTCAAAAGGGAAAAGAGGGGGGAATATTAATAATAATATCTGGAAAGAAATAGGTGTTTGCATTTTTCATGTTTTATTCTTGTAATCCCACCAAGAGCATTCATTTTTAATTAAATGTACAAACTACATTTTTTTAGATAGAGAAAACAAAGACTTACCAAAAAAACCCAAAAGTTACAAAAAAATTTCCTAGCCATGGCAGCAGTTCACAATCTAGGCCAAACGAACAAAGTTAGCCAATTACATCAAGGAATCAAACTACAAACTTCTCTCTAACTACAAATGACAAAGACTAAGATCAACTAATAGCTACCCCCAATCCAAATGAAGAATATTAAAAGGAATGTCTCTACAAACAGCTGAAATTGATGCCCATAAAGAAGCCCAAACCTTACTCTATCCCATAAAGATGACACCTGATCCCCTAGCCTTTCTTCAAAAATTCTAGTGTTCCTCTCTAACCAAAACACCCAAAACACAGCCAACCAACCCCAATTCCATAAAAAACTTTCCTCCCCCCCCCCCCCGGCCGGTCCAAAAGAAAAATAGTAATAAGAATAATCACAGTGCTTCTCAACTAATAAAGACACACAAGAGACTGGAATCACCCAACTCAACCTTGCCTCCTCAAAAAGGTGTTGCCACAATCTAAGGGCAATTGGGCAATGGAGAAAAAAGTGCAATTGGAGAGAAAAGTGACCAAATATTTACTCTCCTCTCTTGCAAATAACTCATCAATAGCGTGACAGCTACATGTAAGGCCTCCTCTGCTGAACATTATCACAAGTATTGACCCTCCCATGGGGTATAATCCAAGAAACCTTAGCCTTCCAAAAGCATTCTATATTTCTAGTCACATGTAAGTGCCAAAAATGACAAGGCTGGAATGACATGGCACAAGATAAGTATGCTCTAGCAGTGGATGACTATGGAGATGAAGTCATGAAACTATAAAGAGCCATATAAGTTAATAAAAGAAAATAATAATAATTATTATTATAATAATCATTATCAGGAATGAACAAGTTAAAATCGCAGAGAAAATGCATTATTGGGGACCAATAATCGACCTCTAAATAATACACAAAAGATAGAGTATATCATTATTGGAAAATGATTTCAGAAAAAAAAAAATAGCATAAGTATTAAAGTGCTTCAAAGCAAGATATCAAGAAGTACTTACCACTCGTCCCGTAAATACACAGACGCTCTTCTCCAGTTTGCTCATTCAGTAAGCGAAGAACTTGAAAATCAATGGATCTTTATTATCATATATAACCTAAAGAAGGAATGAATTAAATTTGAATATGTTGCTTACTAGAAACCTTATATATGCATTTGGCACCAGATGAGTCAGCAGGTTTACACTTCTCAGATGCCTAGAGCAGGTTACAAAATGATTAATCTTGAAGAAACTCACTATTCTTTTATCATAAGAGATACTGAATTAGTAAATCATACCTCCAATACAAGGAAATTACAATTGGAAGATGCCCAAGTAACCTTTTCTTTTAGAGCTGCCACAACTCTTTTTACTGCATGATCCAATTTGGCAGGCATCTTATCACCTTTTCCATCTCTAACTTGGGGAGATGCCTCCACATCATTAGATACTGAATTTTCAACAGAAATAACATCTTCTACTTGATCTAAGAGTTCAAGAAATGCCTAAAAGAATAGATAAACAAATAAAAAATTGTAATTATTACCATGGCATGAGAACATATAATTGACTCACTCCTGCCATACAGATCAACAAAACCAGGGGAACTTGCAACTTAAAGAATAACCGAGCAATTTTTTTCTATGAGTAGAATTCATGAGATAACCCATTTATTAAGTCAGGAAACAGAACACAGATCATGAATATTGATTGACCGAAGCAGGATAACATGATCCAAAAATGGGTATCAAATAGATAATTTCTTTCATTCAAACCTTTTTATGCTGCCTCGACCTAGCTGATCAGAAACTCCATTACACGCAACCTCATTAGCAAGCCGCATTTCAGTTACAGCATCAGTTAGAGAAAGATGATTCCACACTCTCTACTTAGCAGCTCCAAAGACAGAAAATATATATATGTATATATATATATATAAATAAAATGATAAGAGTGAATATTAATTTAGAAAAAGAAAATGATGTAAACAAAACAAAGTATCCTTAGTTTCCTTATGTTTGTTGCCTTTTTTCTTTTTGTTGTCTTCTCTTGTGCCCTAATTAATCACCCTTGTATGAGAATGTTCCCTTTCTCACTTTCTTCATTTCTATGAATTCCAAAGTCCAAACAAAGCCATAAACTATGAAGTTTATCATGGCAGTAAGATAGAGGGTGGAGTTCGGAATGGACTCTGCCTACTAACTATTCCAGAGATAGTCATGTCGACCAAAGTTTCATTACTATCCATATCCTGATCCAGGTTAACCCTTTTTACGCCAACCCTGTTCAGGGATACCAAAGATCTGTCACAAGTATTCAGTGTCGGCGGTGAAGAAACCCTCTTATCAACCTTTTCGGCTTTAACAGGAGAAGTCTGTACATTTTTCATTCAATAATAATCTGATATTGGACGACATGATCATCAAACAGTAGCAGCTATGATTCTTTCTTATTCACTATATGTATACTGTTTCTTTGATTACATTTATCAATCTTGCATTTTTATTTAGTTGCTACTTTTTGCATCTAAGTTCATCGATCATGATCTTTACCAATGTAATTAACATTATTTGTCACCGGTAATATCCTATATATGTGAGGATTTCTCGATCATCATCAATACCACCCTTAAAATTCTTGGTCTAACTCCTTTGCCAATGAGTTCTTAATGTTTCATTAGACCACATCATCATTAATGCTGTTTCTTTAATTTCAATTACTCTTACAATTTTTATTTAGTTACCATCATTTTCTGCATCCAAGTTCCTGGATCATGATCTATGCCAATGTAATTCAAAATTAATTACTATTTGATCATATTGAGTCAATTTGTGTTTACATTTCCCCTTTAATTTGCTCCAAAAAAAAAGAATCTTTCTAGTTAAAGTCAATGTAAATAAATACAATATAGCATAAGATCCAAGTCCCATACGCACAATACAGCTTTAGCTTAAATACCGAACATTATCACTAGAGTACAATACTATCTGTGGTGGGCTTAATTCTAAGTTTTCTAACCCACCAAAAAAAAATGGTGGGCTTAGATACAATGTTCGCACGTGCACCAGCCCGAGTGTGCTCGGATTGGATTAAAACCCAGCAGGCCGATAGGTTGTGGGTCTAATGCTAATTAAGGCTGAGAAAATTTGCTCCAGTTCTCTATATCTCATTACACATTGGTTTTCATGTGTTTATACCATACTTGTTGCAAGAGAAGACTTCCCACATTATACTCCTATAAGGGAAAGAATCCCACACAGTTGTTTTACAAAGGAGAGGGCTCTGTTTACAAAATCTGCTCTGCCAATCTGAGTAGGGGAACACTTAGTTCGAGCAATCTCATACCCTGTGGAACTTGCTCAGACTCACCTTGCTTTGTTCAGATCGTTTCTGGTAAACTTACATTTAGCCTCTTTTTGTTTTTGAGAGGGCCATATTACATATGCAAAATGCGCCACACTAGGTATTCTTTTCTCAACCTTCCATTAGGCTGACCCATTTTTCAGAAAACCCAAAGGCTTCAAAATAAATTCTGCTTCAATTCAGCTTGAACACAAAAATCTTGAGAAGAAAATCAATTCCATGCCCAACAGCTTTGCCAAACATATTTTACACATTTCGAAACAAATAAAGATGACTTTTGTTGTCTTAATTTTATTTAGTCCGACATTCAAACGGTTTTTCATCAGAAATACATGATGACAATTAAAGCCAAATTAAGATAGTAATGGTGGACTAGAACATGTCCAATGATTGAGACTGATGACATATAATTAATGAGAAAAACAAAAGGAAAGCACAAAATGATTGATTACTTGATATCATACAACGTCAAATAGTGATATCATATAAGGTCAAATAGTGATATCATACAACAATTCGATTATGTAGATATAGTTTACCAACCATTTCCTCAAAAGGGGGAAAAAGGGGGAAAAGGGAAATGAGATTCAATGAAGCCCTAGATGGTTCAATTCAAGTACCAAAGATTATCTTCCAATCAACCTCAGCTTGTACAAAGTTTTTGAAACAAGATCCTATAAAGCAATGCATCTCTTTAGAAAACTTCTATTTTCCTATTTACAATTCTGTTCCCAACAAGGTAGCTATTTTGGCAGTAACAGAAGCTGGGAGGGCACACCACCAACATGAATTTTGATCAATCAATGCCCAAGGTGGAATAGGGTTCAAAGCCACCCTGACAAAAATTCAAAATGAAACAACTCTCAGCGCTACTTTCCCGACTTAAATGATAACATTAAGCTATGTAAACATTGATTCATCTCCCCCAAACTAAGATAAATTAATTGTATTAGTAAGATACATGGGAAGTATAGAGCTAGAAATGCATGGTTCAGAACATGGATTAGAGACATATGGGATATCCACTAAAGAATTTGGAGGATACATGGCAATTTTTCCCTCTGGTATGACTTGATTTAGGTTATTCTATTTCAACAGGACCCATTTCACCAGTTGAATGTAGAAGTAGAACTAAGGCTTTATAAAGGCCAACCACCATATACATGGACAAATAAATGAATTGAATTTGTTTATGTATCAGGATAGAATGAACTGATTTCATTCATAATCATATTAAACCAATTTTACTGAAATATGCTACTCACAGAACAGTCATCATGAACACGCCATATGGTTTCGCCCAGAAGATTTGCTACTGACAAGACCGTTAGCTGGGGAAAATAATTCTGCTCTGACACTGGAATGGTATTTGTTATGATCACCTCTTGAAACAAACCACTTGACAGCCTCTCTATAGCAGGAGGACTGCAAAAAGACAAAAAAATAAAGATAAAGTAAATATTCATTTAAATAATAATTAAATGCATTTCTCAAACAAATTGTTTTTCAGTAAAGTCGCAACTAAGTCTCTAAAGGAATATGCCAGCATTCAATTGTAAACTGTAACTATGGCTTATATAAAAATATCAAAACTCAGAACTAGTTTCATGCAGAAAAGAGGTATCAACAGAATAAAGGGTTTGGCGAGAACTCGTTCTTCATATGCCATAACAAAAGAGTTAAAGCGGAAATTCAGGCACTAGATAAATTCCACATACCTAAAAACCGCATGGGTACTGCATGCATAGACTTCCCTAGCACCCTCCTGATGTAGTAGAGCTGCACCTTTGGTAATAGTCCCTATAACCCACCAACCAAACAATAATACTTTGTAGAAAGAACAACAACCAAAATGGCTGCAAAAACTAGTTAAGCACAAAGGACATGATTATGAGAACGTCAATCAATTCAAAACCCATGATAGTGAAGCAATTTTATTTGTGGAATATGTAGCTAATTGTTTACATAATGGGCATTGGTGATAGGACATGCGTGAACAAATTTAAAGTTTCATAAACAAAATATCGCACAATTGAGAGGATATATTTTCTAGTGTTTCCTGCCTCCCAAAGATTGTAGGGTTCGGCGTGGGGGCCCAGTTTCAAATCCGGATCCGCCTGGGGGATTTCTGGGTATCAAAAAACAGCTAATGCACTAATGACAGTGGAAATGCAAAATTGGAAATCAATAATTGGATTTAGAGGAATGGTAAGGGCTGAGTGCAGGTACATTTGACACCAGTGGTCTCAGAATGGTGCCCATTCATGCATGGAATACAGGCAAATTGAACGGTCGCAACAAGGACAGCTACCCTTAGCATCTGTCTTGGATTTAAGGATTTCCAGACTTTCAGATAGCATCCTTGTGTAGGCTTTGACACAAAATACAAGTTAAACCCACCTAAAAGACTATCAAACGAGGAAAACCCACTGCTCCAAGCCTCCCAGATGCATGTAAAAGGCTGTGCACATCAATCAAGTATCTCCACCAAAAAGGAAAACCATTCCAATCATAATGTACAGTTAGATGTCCTTTACAAGTAATATTTATGAAGAAATTTAAACTAGTAACATCCAATACTTCCTAGGGTTAAGAGGCAATCCATGTTTAAGATACTTGCAACACTTTCTATGGTATTCTTTATCTCTCCAGGTTGAAATATACTTGTCCTTTTCTTTATAACAGAGATATATTAGTTCTTTTAAACAGCCCCATTTCTTATTTAACTATGCTCATGATGAATTCTCTGTCACATAACATTTACATCATTGGCAAGATCCTTTTTTAGCACTAAAATGCACCTCTCTTAATCAACTATGTTCATTATGATTCTCCAGAATATAACTTTACCATCAAGAGCAAGGCTCAACATTGCTATCTAATGTTCTACTTAATTTGCAATTATTTTATTTAAGGTACTGTTTATGTTCTATTCATAAAACAGTTCAAACACATATAAACTAACCAGCTGTGTCAATCATGTCGTCCACCATAACGGCTACTTTTCCCTTCACGTCACCTATCAAATTCATCACCTGAAAAATAAATGACATTTGACACAAAATTGAGGAGTTCGAAGATATTTTAAATATGGAACCAATAAAGAAAATAAAGACTAAAAAGGTACAACTTCTGCGCATGTTGACTAACTAAACTTTGTTTGTGACTAAAATTGAAGTGAGAGAGAGAGATGGGAGAAGAAAAGAAGAGAGAAAGAAAAATGTGTCATTTTCAACAATCAAGAGAGATTTTTAAGGAAATGTTGAGAATTTTGGATACAGATTATGGTAACCATAGGGACTTCCTTTGAGTGGTTAGGAATTTTGAGAAAATGATGAAGGGTATCCTTTGGGAGGGGATTGATGCGGGGAGGAAGAATGATTTAATTATTTGGGCACTGGGATATTGTGCAAAGTTCAAACAAACAAAGTATGTATGAACAAACAATTATTATTACCTTTAACATTTACTAGTCATTATGAAAAAGTTCAAAGAGCCATTGCAATTTGTAATATCTTATTTTGGACTCTAGAAAGAAAAAAAAAAGTATATCAAAGAGAGACATTATTGGTTTGAATTGTTACAAGACTTAGAAAACATGAATTAGTAACTTATTTGGAGTTATGGGTAATCACATCTGGCCTTAAAATATATAATTGTAAGGTTTTCATTTCTTGTGCGACATCATGAAATTAACTTGGTCCTTCATAATCTTCATCAGTGTATCTAAGCTTCACATAGGACGTGACAATATTATCAGACTTCACAATAATTTCTCTTTTTTTTTTTTAAATAGACTTCACAGTAATTTCTCTCTTCCAAACAGTTTCGTATGTTATTTTAAGATATTGTGACAACATGAGAATCATAGGAGGTAACTGTAATAGTTGTCAGCCTCATCTGAATAGAATAGATCATACCTCTGCCACATTGTGCCCATGACGTCTTTTATCAACGATGGCTAGGGGAGCATCAGATAACTTTTTTGCAAAAGCCCGAGCTCTAGCAACACCTCCAACATCTGGTGAGACCACTACCAAATCATCAGAACATATAGTCTTGCTGGCGAGGTAATCAAGAATCACAGGCTGGTTGTTCATAAAGAAAACAAATATCAAAAGACTAAATTAATAGGGCATCATTATTAGAAATAAACTTTGCCCATATTTATAATACAAGTGTGCAATGAGACTTCTTGTTTTGAGCTACAACAAGAATAAAAAATACAAATTTTCCAATATCAGCTCCAAGGAGTTAAAGGTATAAAACCATATATATGTATCAGGGTAAATATCTAATATTTGCACAAGAAATTTTTTACATATAATCCATTTAAGAACTTATACATCAGGACATCGCTAGACAAACTAAGCATATCAAAACACTCAAATTTGTTAAATCTGTCTGCATATGTAGTTTGTTAAGAAGATGATAAAATTTGTTTCTTATCATCAAAAAGAAATTGTTAATATCCATGAGATCCATCTAAAACTAGTGACGATTAACATTTCTGATATGCTACATGAGAAATGACATCTCATTTTGATAATTAGGGTACTGAATCTTGAGAGTAGCCACCTCATGAATAACACAGAAGGGTTTGACTACAACCATGACTTCCTTTCAAGGGCCCACCTTATGTAGGACCAACACTGGGTTATGACCCTCTAGTTGAGCTGAAACTATTTCAGCATTATGGGGCCAAAGACTCAAGTTGAGGAGAGAAAGAAGACATACAACAGTCAATATAACAGTTTCAAGAGATTCAAGACTAACAGCTCTAGTTAACCTGCATTCCAAGATTTTAGCCTCCAATATCCTATCAATGTAAAAGGTGAAGCACATAAGAGGAGGAGATGTCCACAAAGTAGAACTCCATTATTAACGATACTTAGAATCCAACTAATATTATTGTAGCATTATTTCCTAGAAAGATGCCTAGATAAAAAAAATATTTATAGTTCAAGAAATATGTCTTTAGCAAATTTTAAAATTTATCTCAATTCAACTTTATTTCATTTCAGGTTGCCAAGTTAAGGACTAAACATTCTTGTAAGAGTCCAACACCCTGGTCTGTGAACAATGAAACAAAAGAAACCAAGTATTACAGATTTGCTACCTGACCATATACATGATCCACAGGAATATCAAAATATCCCATAGACTGCCCAGAATGAAGATCACAAGCCAGAACACGATTTGCACCTGCTTCTGTAATCAAATTTGCTACAAGCTTGGCTGCAATAGATTCACGCCCTTGAGTCTGAAACAAACAGTATTTGCAGATAATAGTTAAAACAAACTTGAACTTCAGTTAAACTCTTTAAATTTCAATTTCAACTACAATTTTGGAACTTATTACAGAATGCATTTGCATATATGCTATTATCTTAGGATTCCAAACTTTAAATAATTCATAATTTTACAATTCCTATTGGGTAGCCCAACCTATTTACTGAATATATAGATACATACAAATATAACTTAATGGTCCTAAAAACCCCAATTTAAGGAATCTAACTTAAGCTTTGCCTATAAGTATATAGATACATAAAAAGAAATAATTCTTTAAATCATAAAGCACAACAGATGATTGACCAGGAATTTTATGGGGGGCAAAGGCAAATCTGATGAAGGTGATATGATTACATGCAATTAAATGAGGAACAATTTTCATGTTATGAAAATTAAAATATTATAGCCCAACACCCATTTATTTGTATTATTTTAATCCCCCAATTTACCAAAGGACAAGGACAACTAATTTAGGCCCATGGTTAATGGTTGATATGTAAGGCAATAACTCTTCATTAACATATTTAGTCAAAATTTGTACCAGGAGCCTAGGACAACAGGCATCAATGATTACATAAGCTCTTTATCTTATGATGCTCAAGCTATACATTTACCAAAGATGAAATATTTTCCCGATTCATTGCTCATTATTCTAAGTTACCTTTCTGTCAGCCCTGGCATATCCAAAATATGGAATCACAGCAGTGATATTCTTGGCTGACGCCCTTCGACAGGCATCAATCATTATCAGAAGCTCCATAAGATTCTCATTTGCAGGAGGACATGTGGGTTGCACAAGATATACATCACACCCTCTGACACTCTCTTGCAACTGAACATATATCTCTCCATCAGCAAAGCGTTTTATCTTAATCTTTCCAAGTTCCAGACCCATGTAGCAAGCAATCTCCTATAGAAACACAAGAATGCGTCAGACATTGTGCGATTAAACGGTTCATAAATGTATAATACATTATGGCTCTGTTTTCTTTGGCAGAAAATAGTTCCGTGGAAAATTCTTCTAAATTAGAAAAAATTTCTGATGTTTGTTTGAATGGAAAACTTCCTGGGACATATGAGCATTTTTTATTTTCTGTCAGGAAATGTTTTCTTAAAAAACAAAATCAGGAAAACTTTTCCATCTCATGGGTGAGTAAGCCTAGATAAGACCATAATCAAGAAAATATTTTCTAGAAAAAAATTTCTAAATTCTACCAAATAGCAAAAGATATTTCCAATAACATTTTTCCAGTGGAAAACTTTTCCTTTAAATTCTATTACTAGTAGAAAGAAACAGAGCCTAGGAAGAAAGTGCATTTGCCAAACATACCAACACCAAAAAAGACAAAGGGGTTAAGCAAATGAATATCACCATGAGCTATATATTCTATAGAACGGAGGAAATTCAAACACATTTTGCAAACCAGGATTAATGATATATTTCCCTCTTATTTTTAGTTAATTCTTATTTCCGATCTTAATGTTAACTTTTTTCCTTCTAGCTATCAAACATGGTGCACTGACAACCGAAGCTCATAAAGCAGGAAACTACATCAACACAGAACACGGTAGACCTACTTTCGAAAATTGAGCTTATTTGTTTTTAGCTGAAATCAAATAAGTCATCAATATGCAAATAAGTCATAAATTTTGGTTTGCACAATTTTTCTTGCTATCCCTTTTGGATAATCACCTTTCTTTTTTCTTTTTTCAAGGGTGACTCACACCAAATCCTAAACATAATTTCATAGAGATTTTTCATCACAGAAAAACAAAAAGTCTCATTAGTTACCAACTGCAAACCATCAACAATATAAAAAATAAAACAAATAAGTAAACCGATGTTGTATCTCCTATAAAATCAATTTTTGAGTCTTGGCTGGAAACTTGATCCTTTACTTCTACTTTAACTAGTCTTCCTTGAATCACTAGTGCAACTAATGGTCTACATTGTATATGTTCATACCATTCAAACCTATTTTCCGTAAACTTATCATTAGCGGTATCACTGACTATGTTTCTAGTGACTCCTATCATCCATCTTAACATCCTCATCTCCGCTGCATTGCATATCAAAATCAAACAACCCCACATGAATTTTGGCATATAAATATCTATCCACATCAAACCTTAAAATGTGAGATAAATTATTCCTAACTAAAACACAGAGATACTCTCTATCATGATAAAACTCAATGAATTCAGTTTGAATAACAAAATAAACATATGCGAAAAACAAATATAAATAAGCGCAAAATCGTAAATTCATCTAAATGTATACCTGAGAAAGCGCAGGGTTTGCAGTGCCAGAAAATATCCTGAGCCTGGTATCGTTCTTGGTAGCGGCATTCACCAAATGGGTTTTCCGCACCAAGAAATTCGGCACCATCTCTTCGCTCCTGAGGAGGGGCATGCAGGGCTTTCCATTGTCGTATTTCATAGGCTCTCCCACATTACACCTCTAGATAAATTATTCATGATAAACATATTTCATACTTATATTAACAAAAAAAAAAAATTGGACTAAAAAATTATAAATATCTCACATTTTCAGACTCTTGGCATTCAAACTGAAACAAATTTACTGAATATTCAAAATAGAAAGAAGAAAATTCTAGAACAAAGAAAAAAAGTAAAATGAAAGCGAAGAAAGCTTGTGGTGACTTACGACGCTGTTTGGGGCTGGGATTCGAGAGCGAGAGTGGTTCGGAGGGAGACTACGAGAGCGTAGAGAGGTGCGAGAAGCGAGAGAGGACGGAGACGCTGAGTGCAGCAGCGAAGCCATTTTCTTTGTGAGTAGCAATCAGTTACACAGCGAGAGAGAGAGAGAGAGGTCTTCCGGTTTGGAGATTAGGGTTTTATTAGAGAAGGTTTTGGGAGTTGATCGGTGGAAACTGGTCCCGGAGTCGGAGTGAGTGTGAGTGTGGTTTCTCTTTCAGCTTCTTCCAGTGGCGGGATGGGGTTCCGGGGAATGTAAGCGAGAAACAGAGTTCGTTGGTCCCATCAACATTTCTTTTTTTTTTTTTTTTTTTTTCTTCCAATATTTTTTAGATCATGCATTTTTTCCAAAAATGCATTTCACACAAATTGTTGTGCCTTCCTCGGTTTGTTTCTTAAATTTTTTGGATTTCTTTCTTCTTTTTAGACTACCTTTATAGTTTATTGCAATTAAATCCAATATAATTTGATCAATTTTGAAATTGTCAAAAAAAATAATAATAATATTGATGCCATTGGAATTTTGTTGGCGAAAAAAAAAAACATTGGAATGTACATGAGTAATAATTATAACCATCATTGTTAATCAAAGTACCAAGAATAACCATTTGTAGCTTATTGGTTTTGTGAGTGGCAGAGAGAGAGGAGGAGGAATGAGAAAAAAGCAACTCATCACTATAATCTTCAAACTTCAACATCACGTATACCCTTCAATTCAACTCATCAGTTACCTTAATTACAATATTGAGAATTGATGTGCCATGCTTCCAAAGTTCCAAACCAGTGACTAATTACATGGTATATGGAGGCATTTTATACTCATGTGATCAGGAGATCGATTGTTAGTAGAAGGATGCATCTTGCAATGGGTGTAGGCATCATGAAATCCCATATGGCAAAAGTGCAGCAGCCACAATCCTACCTTCCTCATTCAGTATATTGTAAGTTGAGACAGCATTTTTCTGTTAAAAACAAAAACAATAAACAAAAAAAAACAAAGAAAATATTATGAACTTGGTAGTAGAACCAACCACTGTTATGAAGCTCATTTCCACATCAGTTTTATGTTTCCCATTTGAACACAGGCACCAATAAATAATGGAAGAGGTAAAATTTGAAGAAATGCAAATAGAAAACTTATTGAATCCTCTGTTACTCTTGCTAACAGCAGTAGTAGTATGGTAGTTGGTCATGGTACCAATCAATCCCACGACTTCTCTTCATTTGTCATATGAGCATTCTGTATTTTTGTTCCTCAGTTCCCAATTAATCTTTCTTTTTTATGTTTTTTTAAGAGTTCCCATGTAATCTCTATCTGTTGGTCAATTACTAAATATATCGACTGCTCCATGGTATTTTATCCTTCATATTGTGTCATTAGGACCTCCAACAAAGAGGTATGGTTTTGGGGAGATGTGCTATGAAGCCTATGATGGCAATCTTTTGGGTTATTTGGATGGAAAGAAATAAAAGAGTCTTTGCGGATGCCAAGGAGGAAGAGTTGAATCAGCTGCGGGAAAGGGTTCGTTTTTTGGCGTCTTTATGGGCTTCTATTTCTTCAGAGTTTAAGGAGCTATATTTTTCTGTAATATTTTCAGATTGGAGAGCATCAATGTTATAGGGGTGAGGGGTTGTTATTTGGTAGTTGATGTACTTTTCTAAGGGTTTATAGTTTTTGTATTGCTCTTTCTGTTTTTCGGTGGATTTCTTGTCCACTGTTTTGTACTCTTTCATTTGTTTAATAAAAGTTTCAGTTTCTCATAAAAAAAGAAGCTGTGAACGTGATGGTCTCTAGTCTCTACTACCTGGATAGCGATCCAACCATCAAGGATGTAGCACTTCACTCTACTATCATCCTGGTCATCTGTCCTATACAGAGACAGTTGTGCCATTTCTTAAGTCAGTGTCTAGTCTACAATGTGATGCTTGTCAATTAGGCAAGCATCACAGAGTGGCTGGGAATGATCCAATTGGCATTGAGGAACTCAAAAGATATTGAGTAAATGCTTTAACATGAAATATTTGGATTCATTGAGACTAGAGATACTTTCTGGAATAGAAGTAGCAAGTCCCAGAATGGTATTTGCATATCTCAAAGATAGTATATGTTAGATTTATTGGGTGCGACTAGCACCCTAGAAGCAGGAACAAGTTTGACTCCTATGGACCCAAATACCAAATTTAGTCCAGATGAGGGTGCTCTTGTGGATGATGCGGGGGCCGATAATGAAGACTTGTTTGGAAATTGGTATATTTGATTGTGACAAGGCCGGAATATAACCTTTGCAGTTGGATTAGTGAGTCAGTTTTTGCAACAGCCTGGCAACCTCATTTAGATGCAGTATATCGTATACTTAAATATTTAAAGGAGGGTTCCTATTAGAGGACTTTTCTTTAAGCCTCCAAGAATTTAGAATCATTGGTTTCACAGGTGCAGATTAGCCAGGCAATAAGATTGACAGAAGGTTTATCAAACCATATTGTACTTTGTGGGAGGTAACTTATTAAAATGGAAGAGAAAAGCAGAATCTTGTAGCTAGGTTGAACGCAGAGCCGCAGAGGCAGAATATCAAGCAATGGCGCAAACAACGTATATGGGAAATGATGTGTGTAAAATCTTTGTTGCAGGATATTTTATTTTCTGGTGATAAGCCTATGACAATGATTTGTGATAATTAGGCAGTTATATACATTGCTTGTAACCCTATGTTTCATGAGAGAAACAAAACATATTGAAATCAGTTTGGGGATACTAAGGTTGGGAAATGTTCACTTTTTCAGAGTTAACAAACTAGACATGATAGATATCTATACTTCAACTTGAGGGAAAGCAATGGGAATTGCATGACTGTAAATATGTTAATATGGAAATATTGTAATACAAACTTATTTAAGGAGGAGCAATCCCAAGATTTCATATGGGCTGTTTTTCTCCCTCAAGTTATCTCTTCTTCCATATTATCCCACAAGGTCCATGTTGGACCAAGAGAGAAACTATAATTAAAGCACCAAAATTACCACACTGTATACTACTCCATAGTAAGTAGTATTACTCAAAATTTTATCTTCTATTTTGAATGTTAATCAAAGATCAAAAGTTCAGCATCCCTGATGTCCTCCACTTACCCTACTGCTTCCTGTATAACACTAGGAAAGTAGCTATTGGTATTTGATAAATTATGCCGTTATATCGACTTGCTTACAAAACTATGTAAGTTATTTTTTTGTCAGATCATCGAAATATTAGGTGGCCATGGAAAAGCATAATATGCAAGAAAGAAAGAAAGAAAATAGAAGCAACAATGAAATATACCGTGTCAATGGCTTCTAACTTCATTCCAGTAGACCGGATGAAGCGTTGTAGTTCAGGACCTACAGGTTCAATGTGCCTTCCACAGCCAATAATTAAAATCTCTGAAATAAATTATCAAAAGAAGAGGTCAATACAAAAAAAGGCGGTTAGCAAAGCAATAATAAGAATTAGTACTGGGGTCAGAACAACAACGATGAAAACGTAAACTTCAGAGCAACACCAGTGATTTTATTTCCAGTGATTGTGACAGGATGTAAATGCTATTAACAGATGCCATATGTAGAAGCTATTAACACACATGCGATCATTATTTACTTGGGGCCATAAACTTACAATACAACTATATCAGTGATTCATCTCTGCATGTGTGGGGGGAGGGAGGGAGGGAGGGAGGGAGAGAGAGAGAGAGAGAGAGAGAGAGAGAGAGAGAGAGAGAGAGAGAGAGAGAGAGAGAGAGAGAGAGAGAGAGAGAGAGAGAGAGAGAGAGAGAGAGAGAGAGAAATAAGCTAGCATCTCTGCTTTCACCAGGACATTAGCGTCACCCCCAGATATGATAGGACCCAAAAAACTATATCCATTGTGTTCCAAGTTTGTACAAGTTTATTTTATTAAATTTGTCTTCTCAATTTGTGTGCCCTAAATACATCTCCAACACCAACTATATTTCTCAAAATGGAGACAGAAAAGGAGAGACATCCTACCTTCCTCACTCCCTAATAAAATTAGAATCACAACAGACTTTTCTTAGAATCAATTAAAAATGGCAGTTTGAATATAGTGTTAATTACAATTATAATTAACCATGGCAGTTTAAAAGACTTGGCGCTGACAGTTTCGATTTGAATATGGATTTTAAACTGCCATGATATATTGAATATGGATTTGAATCAATAGTTGTAAGAAAATGCAATTATAAAACTATTGATTCATTCTATATCATACCGCTTCAATTTGAATATGGATTGAAAACACAAAGAAATAAAGAGGCAAGTAAAATCGAATAGTCTTCACAATCTACATACTATGACTGCAATTTGAAATTTACCTGGTACAGGCCGCACGGTTCGGAAGATGGACAAGCTGCACAAAGCATAAAATCAATTAAATGCCAGTTACTTCTGCCTGACAAACGCCATACTTCACGGTTCTAGGTAACTAAAAAACAATTGCCTGCTTGCATTACAATGTATACACACATACATATAAATAATTAAATATTCATGTATGGAAAAATGGCACGAAATAATTTAAACATCCACTATGTTCTTTGGGGGTATAATTTCTCAAAAAGAAAGAAAGAACAATAAAATTGAAATGTTATTAACAACCTTGAGCCACATCCTTCATTTGTTCTATGTATGATTAAGCTTTCTCATTAAAACAACAATAACAATTATAGTCATTTAAAAAATTCATAGTATTCCGAGCAAAGTAAAAACTTTTACTATACACAAACAAGGGAAAGAAAAGATGTAGTAAAGACCTGTCAGGAGTGATTTCAGAGAATTTCTTGGGAGCCCAAGACATCAACATGTTTCCAACACAAAGCAAGCTTCCTTCATACTCCACCCCATTCACAGTGAACCCTGTGTCGGTGTACCTTCAAAAAAGAGTGGCAAAGTGGTAATTAGTGCCTTAGCGGTGTTGTGGAAGGGCAAAAGTGAAGGAAGAAGGGAATGCAGAATAGGAGTACCGTTGAAACCGAAGCTGGTCATTGGGGACGTTGTCGATGAGATTGATCTGGTCGTAGAGAGAGAAGGCGCGTCTGAGCGACGGAAGTGATTGTTGGGTAGTGGGCTTCGGGTGGGCTTCCTTTTGGAGGCTCCGAATGAGGTTTGGCAGTGTCCTCATTGCTCTCGCTCTCGTCCCCATTCCTGTCTCTGCGTGTTTGTTGTGTGTGGCAAATGGGTTGATACTAGATCAAACATGAAGTTCCCAAAAGACCCAATGAATCACATATCTGAAACTAGTCAAAGAAATTTATTTTCAGCTCAAAAATTCAAGTGGGAATCGAAGAAAACGAAAAGGCAAACATGGGTTTAATCTCAAATCTCGAAAATGTTAAGAAAGTTATAATTTTTTTGAAGGTTGGATGATAATTACCGAGCAGAGCATAGGTTCTGCCATTGACAAAGAGCTCAATGGCGGGTCATACACCCACAGAGTGGTTTGGCGGGGGATTTGGGTCTGGCCCACTTCTAACGGGTCAGTCGTTGGTCCACCTCAGGCAGATTAATAAATGGGCTTAATTTCAGGACTGAAAGGCCCCAAAACCAAAATTTTATCCATCTATCTAACTTCTGTACCTGCTCTCTAAAGACATCACTCAATATTCTATTCACAGTCCGACTAATAGGATAGACTAATTATAAAGAATGGTAAGGAACAGTTTTATAATAGCTTTTAGATTAATCAAATGGTATTTAGTTTGTCGGCTTTATATTAGGTTTTAATTATATCAAAAATTACAGAGTTAAAATCTACCATTCAGCCTCCATAAAGTTCATATATTATACACTTTAAGAGGGAATAAAGTGAATATGTCATCAAATGAAATATAAAAAAAAGACAAGGAATAAAATAGGTTTGAGTGAAAGTTTTTTTTTTTGGACAAATTACACAAAAGTATCTCAACTAACCACCCTATTTCACTTGAGTACCCCAATAAAAAAAAGTTGCTCGTAGATACCTCAATTACTGATTTTGCACACCCAGTTACCTCTGTCAACTATTTCGTTAGAGAAGTCGTTAATTGTCCACGTAGCACACTAATATACCTTTAAAAAATGCCACGTGAACAAAAAAATAATAAAAAATGAAATGAACTTTAAAAAGTGAAATAATTATTTTAAAAAACTAAAAAAATTAAAAACACAATAATTAAATTAAAAAAACAAAAAAATAAAGAAAAAATGGAGCACTGTTGCAGCACCCCTCCCACCTCGCCTCCCACCCCTCCCTCCGAGACCCACCCAACCCTCCAACCCCAGCCACCTTGTCGCTGACACCAGCCACCACGCCGCCGACCCACTTGGCCACCCGCCCTCTCTTTCCCCGCCCCTCTCCTCTCTCTCTCTCCTCGAAACCCCAGCCCAAAACGTAGGCTCTGGATCGAATGACGAAGTTCAATTTCAGAGGCACCGGCAGCGCTGTCGTGCTGGTTGAGATGCTCATACTTGGTCCGCTCCCATACAGGGGAATTTGATCACCGATTACTGACACAGAGATCGATCTCTAGCTCTTCCTCAACTAATAAAACTTCTTAATCTGCAAAACCACTCATTTCTAATTACAATTTCCCATATCAAAATTGAAATTATGCAGTACAACACCCAAATGGGCTTTGGGCAAAAATAACCAAAATTTTTGCTCAAAAATTCAAATGTACAATACCAGATTTGGATTGGCGAAGTGATAACAGTCGTCTGATGCCGTGTCCAGTTACAGCAGGATCTAAAGGGCTCGGGGCTGGGGTTTCGGGGAGAGAGAGAGAGAGAGAGAGAGAGGGGCGGGGAAAGAGAGGGTGGGTGGCTAGGTGGGTCGGCGGCGTGGTGGCTGGGGTCGGCGACAAGGTGGCTGGGGTCGGAGGGGTGGGTGGCTGGGTTGGGTGGGTCTCGGAGGGAGGGGTGCTGCAACAGTGCTCCATTTTTTCTTTATTTTTTTGTTTTTTTAATTTAATTATTGTGTTTTTAATTTTTTAATTTTTTAAAATAATTATTTCATTTTTTAAAGTTCATTTCATTTTTTATTATTTTTTTTGTCCACGTGGCATTTTTTAAAGGTATATCAGTGTGCCACGTGGACAATTTAACGACTTCTCTAACGGAATAGTTGACGGAGGTATCTGGGTGTGCAAAATCAGTAATTGAGGTACCTACGAGCAACTTTTTTTTATTGAGGTACTCAAGTGAAATAGGGTGGTTAGTTGAGGTATTTTTGTGTAATTTGCCCTTTTTTTTTTTCCAAAAGATTATGACCTGTTTGGTATTCTATTCAAAAACTATTTTTTTTTTCAAAAATAAAAAACAAGTTTTAGTCAAAAAAACCTGTTTGGTAGATCATTTTCAAAAACAATTTTTAGAAAAAAAAATTCAAAAACATGTTTTTTTTTTTAAATGATAAAACATCGTTTTTCTCTTTTTTTTTTTTTTACATTTCATTCTTTCTTAGTTGTCATCATTTTTAAAATTTAAAAATTGTTTTCAAATTTCATACCAAACAAGTTTTCAAATTTTAAAAATTGATTTTGAAAATTCATATTTAAAAAAAAAATCTTAATTTTTGAAAAAAAAAAATTTTAAGTAGGATACGGGCCCTTAGTAATTTAAAACCTGTTGTACTATTCCAATTATGCACCTCTATGACTATTTTTCTTTTGATTGGTCATATCCATATACAGCTTCAGCTTCCTGCATTAGAAATATGATTTTTCTTGAATTAATCTAATGCTCTCATAAGGTCGTGTTATACAGATGTACAAGCCCAACAAATGATTGCCATGGAAAATGGACTGTTGTGGCTGCAACCATAGCAACCTTGAGTTTATTTTTTTCTTTTTAAAAAAAATTAAATATGCCCTTTTTTTTAATTTCATAAAAAAAAAAAGTAAAATTATAATTAATTTTTTAAGAGAAAGGGGTATGAAAATATGATTGGTGGATGAAAATAGTGTCACTCCTTATAACGGATTATTGAATAATAAAATAAGTATGAAGGAGATTAAATATGTGATATTTAGAGCGACATTTCCTCATATTAACCATTTTGATTCTATTGATACCCTGTATTAAAAACAATGTTTCAAAATAAGTTGTTTAAAATATGAAAACATGCTAGTCAATTTCAAAAGCCAAAGCTAAAGTTGATTTGATTTAAGTAATCATTTAATTAATCCATTTTACAACAAGAAAATATATCCAAATTTTTAGTTGGACTTTGTATTCCAAATCCCTTTCACAAAGAATTGAGCTTGAAAGGCGACAGCTCATATTCAATTAATCAATTCATGCACGGCTTATATGTTGACCACTGCTTATCAATCCTAAGAAAATAATAATCAATACAAAGAAAAAAATGGCAGACTCATAGGTACGTGTGTATGCATCTTTTGTGGCTGTCATGTGAGGACTGAGGGACTTTCATTTTGCTACTTCCAATTACTTTGATGTGTTACACTTTTGCTGGTAATCACTGCTTGACTTTGGACCGGAACAGAAAATTCATTCATATTTTAACTTTGATGATATGGAGGATTTTCAAAATGTGTAAGTAAAAAATATATATTCTCTTAGAATTCTTGAAGAGGATTTATATATTTAATTAGTACTTAAAAATTAAGGATTTTTTTTTTTAAGTTGGAGAAGGAGGATTAAACTTGGGTGCAAAGTGGGCAATTCGGCCCCTTCCAACTAGGCTACCCAACAACTACAAAATTAAGGATTTAAACTTGAAATGCATAACATGCACATTGGTTTGGTTTTTCTATGGCTTAGTGATTTAAAAAATTAAATTATAAATAAGACCAAGAATAATTCAGGCATAGTTATAGTAAGGGAAGGCATTTTATTTCACACATACGTTGAAGATTTGATTAGAAAATACATCTGGCCTGACCATATATTGTACAACACCTTGTGCTCAAATTGGAGAAATGAAAAAGGCATTTCTCTAGTATCATATATTGCAAGCATTGACTCTATTGAACTCATGGCCATGAAGCCTTCTCCCCTCTTTCTAGCTATAAGAAATATTTGTATCCTCCTACTATATATATAATCTCTCTTTCACAAAATACATGTAGCCTTAATTATTTATAACAATGCTATGATATGCATTTTGTGAGAGTAAGGTTATATATATATAACTGACTGACACGTACATATAATATACAATAATCTTTTCTCATTTCTAACCCTCTCTTTAGTACCCCACATTCCATTAATTGCACAAAAACATGGCAAAATTGGAACCAAAATCCATCATACTCTAAGTTCAGCCTTCTCATTGTCATCCCCACCCTTTCGTTCAAACTTGATATACTTGTACCACTTGGCACACAATATATACACTATGAGATCAGCTGTAGTCAAAGCTGCCAAGAGAAAGTAAAACCTATCAAGATGACCTCTGTTAAGGTTCCCAGGGATCCATCCAGGCATGTCATCTTTAGTAGAAGCCTTCATCACAATTGTAACCAACAAGCTACTCACATAATTCCCAAGTGATATTGAAGTCATGCAAAGTGCACTCCCAAAGCTCTTCAACCCATCAGGTGCTTGCCCATTGAAGAACTCCAATTGACCCACATACATGAACACCTCTGAAGCTCCCACAAGCACATACTGAGGAACTTGCCAAAAGATGCTCAATGAACTAGGGCTATCACATTCAATGCAGTCTTTTACTGCATACTTTAACCTGAAACACTCTACAACTCCTGCTGAGACCATTGCCATGATTGCAATCACAAGACCAATCCCCATCCTCTGAAGTTGAGTGAGTCCTCTCTTCTTTATTCTGGCAAAAAGTGGGTCAAGGACTCTTCTGTAGATGAAGATGAAAGCTGCTACACTGATAATGTCAAAGCTTGACATGCTGGCTGGGGGGATGTGGAAGCCTGAAATGGTAGTGTTCATTGCAGCACCTTGCTCTACAAAGAGGGAGGCCATTTGAGTGAAAACTACTGAGTAGAGGATTGTGCAGAGCCAGATTGGGAGGAGTCTCAGTAGGCACTTCACTTCTTCTACTTGTGTCACTGTGCAGAGGTGCCTTGGGTTTTGATCTCCCTTGTCCATTTGGTTCAACTCCTTTGATGTGATGATTGCTGCTCTATCCAAGAATCTGGTGATGAAATAACATGAATACTGTTGATCGAGCATTTATACCATATGTTTTTAATTGAAAAACAAAAACAAAAATTCACCGTTTGAATTTAATTATTAGTAAAATTCACCAATATATATATATATATATATATCCATTTAGAGTGTTTTTCACAATGCGCAAAGGCAAAATGTGTTTTTGGCAGGGTTAGAAACCCTTTTAGTATAACTTGCTGGTGAAGCTAGCACATACTTATTGGGTTAGAAATAGGCAAAAAAAAATTTTTGGGACTAGAAGCACTGTTAAGTATTTCTTGGTAAAGCACTTGATAATTGTTTTTCGAAGAAGAACGTTTGCAATTAAGTGATGAATTTGCAAGACACAGTTTGTAATGAAAATTTTATGTATTTTTGATAAAAAACGTTATTGAGTAAAAGCGTTTCATACAAATTAAAACACACCAAATAATTAAGTTTATATACGATTATTGATACTATGTACCAAATTTAGATCCTAATGATAAAAACATTATTGAGTGAAAGCTTTTCGTACAAAAACACTCAAGGGTTTTGTGACTATTGATACTACCTATTAAAAATGTAATGAAATTATAATTACTAAATTTAAATTTAAAAATCATATGAACTTACTTGAATCCTTGGGTGTGAATTATTTTTCTACTCTCATTTTGAGAGCATTCCTTCCCATCTTGCCCCTCATACAAATCTTCCCCTGCCATCATCTCAACCTTCCATTTTCTTGTGGCAGCAACCATCACCCTACAGAACCTAGAAAGAGGGTTGCCCTGAGGTTTGAAATGCCTGTACCTTGGTGTGCCACAAAGAAACAGGACCAATGCCAGGGCAGCAGAGCCAGTAGACGCCCAAAACCCTAGAGTCCACATCCCTTTATCCTCAAAATAGCCCAAGATTGTGTTAGAAAAGAGAGAACCAAGATTCAAAGCCAAGTAGAAGTAGCTAAAGAAGGCTATCTTTGAGTGCCCCTCTTTGGGGTCCCCCTCATCAAATTGGTCTGCCCCAAATGTAGCAATGGTGGGCTGGTAACCTCCATTTCCTAGTGCAATAAGGTATATAGAGATGTAGAACAATCCAAGTCCAAAGGCCGAGTGATCTCCACATGGAGATTGTTTATCACCACACCCTTTAGGCTTCAGTAAGAATATGTAGGTAGACAGTGATAACAATGCCAAACCCTATAAAACACAAATCGACATGAGTATATTTGCAAGAATTATTGTATATAGGATTCGCTACACATATTTACTATGTTGATAATGTATTTATGAAAAAATATTGTTTATGGTTTAGATCATTAAGAATTTAGGGGATTAAAATTGTGTTATTTTAAGAAACAATTAAAAGAAGACTTGAAACAATGTAAAAGATTCGAAGTAAAAGATTCGAACTAGTGTTACATGGATTTGATGACCCAGTGAAAATCATCTATACTAAGTAAATCATCTATATTAAGTAAATCGATCTTTAGTTTTGGTGTGAGATAGTTATTATTATTTTTTTCTTCAGAAACCATGGATTCCAATTTAATTAATTATGTGACAAAAAACAAAAATTGCTTTATATTTGAGTTTCAAATAGTAAAAAATTATATAGTGAATATAATTTTTGAATGTTAGTAAGTAACTTACAGTGACAAAAATAAGTTGAAAGATAGCACAAGTCTTGTACCTCCCCCAGTAAGAGTCACTGAGGAAAGCGCCAAGAAGAGAGAAAATGTAAACAGTTCCAGTCCATTTGCTGACGTTATTTGCAGCCTCAGCATTGTCTTGGCCCAACACCCTTGTCAATAGCAATACCAAATTCACTCCTACTCCAAAGAATGCCAATGTTGCCAACCCTTGATTCACTGGGAGAGATTAATATTATTGTTGTCAATAACAAATGTATTCACTAAGTCCAAGTGGCACCATCTCAATCGATTATTTTGTGTTCCACTTCTGTTAAAGAGATGACTCACAAAATTAATGATCAGTTAAGATGATCTAAATAATTTTTTCAATAATGCTAGGGATCTCAACTTATTTTCCCAACTTTTATTTCCGAGCTTATGTGTTATTATTTTACTGGATACTATACTTCTTTTTCTTTTTTAGATTTTATTTTTTATTTGTTAGTATCCAATGTCATGTAAGTTGAGAAAATATATAAGTTGAAATCTCTAACACTACTGTAGTTTTATTTTTCCAACATGAGTACATGCACATAAAATTAATTTGTAGTCGATGTAAATTTTAAATAAATGAAATACGGTCCTATTATTTGGTATATAAATTTGGTGAGTATAGCAATATTCTTACACCAACTATATTGTCAATTAATTAGTAGAAGGAGAGAGTTGATCACCTAATAAGAGAATTGCAGCAACCCATGTTCCAGTTCTCTCTTGGACTGCAGGGCGACCATACCAATCGACAGTTCCATCGAGGGTACAAACTTCTTTCATATTTTCCTTCGTTTCTTCTGCATACCCCTGAAAGTTTGTATTTTTATGAGAATAAATACTTTTAGAAATACAATATATCCATACTCTAAATGCAATTTTTGAGACGATAATTTAATTGGAACTTGTCACTAAAGAAATAAAAAAAATAAAAAATAAAAAACCTGAATGATTTTGGTGCGCATTTTGTTTAGATTTTCCATATCCTTTTGATTAATTAATTAGTTTAAAATCTTATAGAAAGTGGTGGTCCTTTAATTTACTCAACAATATGTCAATTAATAACATGACCATTACTGGCTCTCTTTTGGCTTGGTGGTTTGGAATGTTAAAATTTCACACAAAGTTAAAGGGCTGGTAGCGATCCTGACAATTAAAGCAAGACTTTACATTTCTGATATTGGATATTCTCTCAACATTATGATGATCGTATATTAATTCAAACATGATTTAATAATTTTTAATTAAAAAAACAATTAATAATATAATAAGCCAGGCTACTTAAAAAGGAAAATTAGTTGTCTGAGCATTCATACTCTTAAGTCTTAACATCAACAAAAATTGAAAGGACGTAGAGTAATAAATCTTTCCACAAAGCCCCTTTCAGCTTACATGTCTTATCACTTTCAAGAAGCATGTGGGTCGGTAACTCTTTCCTAATATAAGAAAAAATAAAATGGAAATGAAAAAATAAAATGAAAATGAAAATGAAAATAATCTACATCTTAGTGCGCACACACACACAGGTGCACTTTTAGAGTACGTGATCCTGGTACGTCCGATCCATATATATACATGATGTTATATAACTTTCTTTATAATCATTTCACGGGAAATGCATGTCAGTTGTATAATCTTAAAGGTTGTGATAACAACAATTTTTTCTCCTATTTAAGGGGTTTAAGAGAAAAAGAAAAACGTTTGAATTCAAATTATTCTTAATTTGTTAGATTTGAAACAAGATTGTCCTTGTAAAAAACCCAATTTTAAATATACTTTTATGTGAAAAAAAATAAAACAAAATATATATATGTTCTATTCATGTGAGACATTATGCTCGAAAACTCAACAATTAAAATACGAGTATATATACATATCAAGCTAATAAACCTCAACATATAATAATGTGCGACGATGAAGCTAGTATATATATCTATAGTAAGTACCATATGATCACCTTAATATGATATAATTATGAATTTATGAGAGAGAAATAAAACAATAGATGATGAAATAGAAAATTCACATACCTGATCTCTGAAAACTTTTAAGCAGGCCATTGCTATATGTATAGCTGAAGTCTCTCGATCACAAGAACTTATAGCTATAGCACTACCCAAAAGAAAAGGAGAGTGCACCAATTGATCGAGGAACAAAGAGATGAGGGGTTTGTTTGGAGGTAGAGGTGAAGTAGGTAGGAGAGTCATGAGAGGGTGTTGTATATATAGAGGATGGCAAGATCTAATGGACGGTTGGGATTACATGTGGAAATTAAATTAAAGTACGTAAGAAAGATGACGTACGTACCCTGGTTCACAGGAATTTAAAGTTGAGCAATTGAGTAAGTGAAAAGAAAATGTGTAGGAAGCAAACATGAAATCGAACAGGGATTGAACTAATTAGGGTACGTGGAGGGGGCATAGCTCGGGGTAAACCGTAAACGAAAAAGAAGCGTGACATTGTTGGATACAGTCATTCACAGCACACCTTCACCTCCATCGTTATCGATCAGTGACTAAGTTGATGTCGATCTTTTTCTCGTGAAGACAATGGCTGTGTCTGTGACTAGGCTAGCTGTCTTGATATTGACATTTTTGAAACATGTATATATATATATTTACTGAGAGATATGATTTGGCATGGGAAAATAAGTTGTTGAGCTTATCTATATATTGTCTGCTGATTTTGGATTAAATTAATGCTCTATCTTAATTAGTGCATGTTGGGTCCAATAGCCACTTACATATATGCTCCTATGACAGTGTTAAGTAATGGTATATTATATGTGAAGGTGTGTGAAGAGAAATTGAATTTCACATAAAAAAAATTAGGCATTTTATAAAAATATATAAGGTCTTGGATCTCTTCACTCATTTCTAATTAATTTTAGATTGAATACCTTAATTTCTTCATTTATTATTTATATTATCTAGAAATTTTTTTTAAGGTTGTTTTTCATTGTGTAATTTTTTCTTTTTAAATTGGTGGGATTTTTTGGCTTTTTATGTATGGTATCTCTTTCTGCGCAGTACAAACAAATAACATTATGCCCAATTAATTATTTGTCCATTTGCTTTGGGCTGCTATCTTCTGGGGGCTTAAGTTGACTGCGAAATTAAATCCATATTTAATTTGTTTTGAAAGCAGCCTTCTAAATATGGCTGATTTGGATCGGAGGACAATGGCCGGAGTAGTAGCAACGCTATTACTTCTCTGTTGATTTACTTTCTTTGCGCCGATTTTATGTATAATATATGTTCAAAACCGGAGTTTTAAGGGTTGAGTATTATAGATTTTTTAATTATATAAAAAAACATTATTTTATTTTATTTTATTTTTATTTTAAAATGACCTAATTTTAGACATAAATATATGTACAAAAGAATCAACGGAAGATCCGAACTAGCTTGTTGGTTGTTACTATTAATAATTCAAATTTCTTTTTGGCTGTAGGGATTGTATATACTATATATATAGTAGTATGTTAAGGTATATATGTTACTAGTATACCGAGTATTATCGCTAGCTCAGGCTAAGCTGAACAGAAATTCGATATCTACCAACAACAATAGTACGTCATGGTCATTTAAAAGATATATCATTCTACAGCTGTACAAAGTACAGTATTTTCTCTGTACCAACAAGGTATGTGTTCAGATATTAACTCAAGAAAACCAGTACTAAAAAGCTAAAATTAGAATGGACAGGCCACCCTATAATAATTAATAAATTTTCTTGTAGATTTGAGTCAAACCTTTGAAATGGGAGTAGGGTATAAGGTACAATAAGGACAAAAAATATTGTCATTGTATTGGACCCCAAAAAGATATGTGGTGTTTGATTAACTAGACATGTACGCAACAAATATATATAAATATATATGTATAAACATGTATTCATGATTTTGATAGCCATACAAAAAAAAAAAAAAAATGGGGACGGCCAGAACAAAATATAATGTATAAACTTTAAATGGTGCACGAGTGCGATTTTCTCCAATTAATTAATTTTGCGAATAGAACAATTAAAGGTCATGCATCTAAGAATTTTGTAGGTGCAATGAACAAACTAAATGAACAAAAATGGTCGTGATGTTGAGAGAAATCTCACATTAAATATATGAGGGCCTTGCTAATGACTTATAAGGATTTGAACTACTCTTCTTATTACTAATTGGCTTTGAAATAGATGCCTAAATTTCTTCACCCATGACCATGAGTGATCATGTTTTGGTATAAGGCTATAAGCAGCTGGGCCAGCCAAGCTTAAAGGTGGAGTACAGACTGTACAGTAGCAGTCAGATATCCATTATGTGCAATTTGTGAGGAGTAGCCAGCCGACACTTTATTGGAAAATCTTAGTTCAAAGCACATGGACATTAGGGTTTTAGCTAGTGCCACTTATAAATAAAAAAAATTAAAAAAAAAACCTAAAAAAGTAGATAGTGAAATTCAATTATGTTTTTTTTAGTCTACTCCGACTAGTTTCCTCCACCCAATAAATTCTTTTTAGCTACTTCATTTATCGAGCAATTGAGTCACAATTGATTTAGCTTGTTCTACTTTAAATGATGATCACGTACGATGCGTCTCAGTCGAATTGTCGATTTTGATACTGTTTTTTTTAGGCTCATGAGTCCATGACCTTCAGTCTCCCATATTATATCTGAATGATATTATCTCCAACTTAACCACTTACAAACACAACATATATTCAATTTTATCTCAAAAAAACCTGGAGGCTTTGTAACTTCTTTGGTAAAGTTCTTACTTCATATTTATGGTGAAAAATCGACTTTGGCTAGCTCCCTCACTTAGTTAAAAAAATAAAAAGTGATAGAAAGAGACTTAGGTAGTTAATTTGTCTATTCTCAAGTGGAGCTGTTGCGAAAGATAGCTATCATAACTAGCTAGTTGCCTCCTATGTGCGTATTTCTTCAATTATTATTTGTTTGAAGGCTTAGCGGCTACCTATATAAAATTGATTTCCTTTGAATGCAAACAACTTATATTTGAAGGCTTAGTGTTACCAACAGCATTCCTTCAATTCAGGTCCATGCAGATACGCCTAAAGTCTAAGAGGCAGAACAAAAGTGAGGCTATCTATATATAACTGGTTATCAAAGCTTTTTAGGCCTTCTTCGATCATCAACTTTTTGTTTTTGTTTATTTTTCTTGTTGCTTTCCACAATTCCTGCCGACAACTGAAAATCCTTCTTATATATTCTTGGTCTTAGTTCAGCCTACACAAGCTGAAAATGAGGTCCATAAATATTAATTGATAATATCATGGAGTCCTGGTTGGTCTCCAATAGGCCCCCTTTATAGCTTAAAATTCCAGTCAAGGTCCTGGTAATAACTAATAATAACTATGGGACAATTTGTTATGCTGATCATGTTTTCGGTGTTTCAATTTTGATAATTGGTGTGCCTAATTCTTTTAGCTAGGAAAACTTTTCTCACTATACCGTCAATCTAATTACTGATCATGTATAATTAATCCTGTTTAACTAGCTATATGTGTGCTGATCAAGTAAAATATTCTTATTTAAATGTGTGTTGATCAGGTAGGTAAAATCTTGTTTAAGTGGTCCAAATTTGCATTATCGGATGATCATAACACACTCTAAATTAATTATCAATGAGCGGTCCCTTTAACACCATAAATTAAAAAGGTATACTTGCAGTTTCGAGCATTAATAAAGCATCCTTTGCATGAATAATTTATAACTTATACGCCAATTAAGCAATTTCTTTGGAATTAATTAATATCAAAGTATTTCTATATCAAACTAAGCAACACATACGTTTGGAGCAAGGCAGATAGGCTAATTCCATGCCAAGCGTCTATATAACACATGTGACTAATTTGTTAATTTATGATGTATTTTGAGAATTTTATTACATATACGTCAAGCACTTTATTAAAGTAAGCAAAATACCAATCGTTAATTTGAGATGTAGGTAGCCCCTAGGACATACCACATTTGAACAAAGCCATGAATTTATTTAATTTTTATAATTAATTATCATAATAAATAACAAATAAGAAAAATGAAGGATCAAACACAGTTTTTCAGATTTTTTTTTTTTTCAAAAAAGTTGATTTCCTGATTTTTACCTCTTTAAATAAAACATGGAGTGCCCAAAGCCCTTATCGGCTCCGGGACATATATTCAAAACCTTAATTACCATAAGTACTTCTAATTTCTATCATCTTTTAATCCTACAAGAGTTTATCTTTAAATACCATTTCATAAAGAAGGAAAAGAGTAAATTACGCAGTGTGAGTGTGTTGTGACGTGAGTATCAAAAACTTTGCAACATCTCAACAAGCTAAATGTGTCACCTCCTTCAAAAGAAATTGTATTGTAAGTATGATGCATGCATGACACAATACGCAACGTGACTCTAAACTGCAGAGTTGTAATGGAGTAGTACTGTGTTGGAGCAATGTTACACTTGTTAAAGTTTACTAAATAATGTGATCGATTAGTATTTTATTGGGCTAATTAAAAAGTACCTCTCCCAGGTTTACTTCATTTTCAATTCCCTCTCCATAGGAATTCAATTTTTTCAATGTAGTAAATATAATTGTCAATTTAAATCAATAGATCACCAATTTTCAAACTTCCTTTAAGTTAACAATTTGGTCAACCGTTAAGCAATGACACGACATGCATGTGGTCCTTTTTTTCTTATGTGGAAACTCAGTTGGCACTATGTGGACAATGACAACATATACTAATCTATAAAAAGAAATAGAAGTAGGGTTTGAGCGGGGGTGGATCTGTAGAAGAATGGGAAAGCTAGAGAGAGAAAAAAAAGAAGGGTTTGAGGGGTGTGGATCAGGAGAAGAAGAGTGGGAGAATGGGAGAGAGAGAGAGAGAGAGAGAGAGAGAGAGAGAGAGAGTAAAAAGAAGAAGAAGGGTTTGATGGAGGATGGATAAGCAAAAGAAGAGGGGGAGGAGAGAGATTCAATCCTTTGTGTTGAGTCAACATCATCTAAGAGGCGAACCACAAAGAGTCACACCTATTAACGGTTGACCAACTGGTCAAATTTAACGGAAGGGTTGCATTGATTATATTGACTTAAATTGAAAACTACATGTAGTATATTGAAAAAATTGAAACCTTATGGAGGTCGCGAGAATTGAAAATGAAGGCAAACTTGGGAGGCCGGTACTTTGTACGTAATTAGCCCTATTTTATTTATTTAAATATGATAGCACTCATTTAAAATTTCATTTATTTCTAATAGGAAAAATGACCTAAATGGAAGTCTCCATTTCTAATAAGACACTGTACATTATTTTATGAACAAATTTATTGACTAAACTGTATCTATAAACTAAACTCATCATTTTCATACATCCATACATAAAAAAGAAAAAGTACTTTACTCATTCCAAATCAAAACCAAGGGGAAACTAAACCTCTATTAATCTGGTAATTGATAGAGTTTGCAGAGAAAGCTAAGAGAGTTGTTGAAGGTGGATCCATGGCAGATGGCCGGGGAAGAAGAGAGAGGACAGTGCAATATATGAGGGAGGGTGGCGTTTCATTTCGGGCAGAGATTTTTTTTTTTTTTTAACCTCTTAGAAAATGAAATGATAAAAGAAGTATAGAGTTTTTTTAAAAAAAAAAACCATGTCATAAATCTTTTCTACTTTAGCTAGTCCATATAGCTCCATAGTATAAAGTTGAGAAACATTATAATTCAATTATGGCAAGTTGCTATATAACTAGTACATATAGCAAGTTGAGAAACATTGAATTAAATTATACCAGGCCATATAACTCCATAAGTACTTTAGCTACTTTAGCAAGTTGCAATTATTATTTATATACAATATATAAAGTACTTTAGCAAGTTGCAATTATTATTTATATACATTATATATATATATATATATTCACAAACATGAAAATGTTTTTGGCTTACGTTCAAGGAGACAACATACAGTCAGTGTCATGCTTAAAGCTAAAGTTAATAATTATGCATGCTCCATTTATTTTGAATTGTATGCAATCAGTCATTTTCATACTAAACTAATTTCAATGGGTAGCTAAGCTAGGTAGCGTTTGGCTGTTTGTATAGGGTTAGACTTGGAGTCTAGCTGACTCCCTTTCATATCAATAGGAAATTAGGGTGAAAAGCAACTGCTCCTATTCAATTCATGCACGGCTCTTTCCCATTTCACCATCTTGCTTATCACTTTTTTAACATGATAAACGAACGACTAATCAGCATGCACTTGAATATATAAGCAGGTGCAAATATAATCTTGTTGTCTTGGCGGAGATGATTTTTTGCTTTTCTTGTTGGTTGGGTCCATGCAATGCGTCAGCAAGTTGATTACTGATAAATAATTTTCAAACATGTCCATCTGATGGCCTCCTTTCATTTTATGGGGATAAGCATTTGTTGACTTAATTGTAGGATTAATTAGAGGAGCATTTCATGTGATAGTTACTCTCAAGATTTGATAATTACTGTCGAATTAAAAGTGCTTAATTAAGCTTTGAAAATTTGTTCAGCACTGTTGGAATTTGTTATGGCGTGTGGGCTGTTTGTATGCCTGGAAAATACTATAGGAAACCTACCTCTTATCAGTACTGGTTCAAAACCAAATGGGGCCCAAGACCATATGTTATGGCCTAAAAATTGCCTGGGCCACTTGGACAGCCGAGATCAACCACAACACGCTTCGCCCAGTAGTGTTAGACATTCCACATTTTTATATCATAATTTCATTCCACCTTATGTGGCAATTTACATGGCATTCATGCATTGGACAGTAAAAAATAAAAACAAAAATCCAAAAAGAAAAAGAAAAACTTTGTCCAGTAAAATAATGACACGTAAGATGGTATAAAAATATGGTATACGAATGTGGTAAATATAGCATTATTCGATTAGAAAAAGATAAAATAAAATACGAAAAATTGAAATTAAATTAAATGCGCCAAATTAAATATCTAGTTTCTAAAAAACGATTGTGTGATAGAGAAAATGAACGAAAAACTTATCTAGGTTATTTTCTTGCCTAGATCGCCTAGGATTTTGAAAATAAACAATCAAAATGTAAATAAAAGAGCAACATGAATTTAAAAGAGAGTTTAATGGAAAATAACGCTTAAATAAGTCTTTGATAAAATCCAAAATACAAAGAAATTGCATAAGCATAAGGAAATACAACTAAAAAAGTATTGAAAGACTTTGCAAATAAAAATAAAGAGAACTTTAAGAAAAGAAAAAAAAAAGCCAAGGGGCTGAATTGGGAGAAAACAGGTTGCTATAAATTTTTACATTATTTGTGAGTTTCTGGGGTTGTTTTGAGGGGGAATGTTGTGGTTTTTTTTTTTTTTTTTTCGATTGCATTGTCAACTTCCTTTTATATTTATATTGGTCTATTTCCGCTAGTCCTATGTGTGCCTTAGAATGACTTGCTTTTTGGAGTAGTAAACAACTGTAGATAAATTGCTTTAATGGTGAAGAATAGTTGATGAGTAGAAAATAGGATAAGGATGATGAGGCACTTGAACATATATTCAGCCGAGAGTTTGGGTTAATAGTCCTTCTTTTACTTCAATTTGCTGACATCCACTTAGAAATATATCACCGCAAGCTCTCTTTGAATTCAAAGAATATTCAGGTGGGCCATGACCAATTTTGGATGGGGTATAAACACCAAATTTGTAAATGAGGTTTTCTTTTTAAGAAGCACTATTTGCACTCCAAAAATGTGATCCTACATTCTAAAATATATAAATTTTCTTTTATATTTGAAGTGTAAAATAACATTTTCTTTCTTTTTTTTTGTTTTTTTCTGGTCCAAACCTAAATGAGACCTCTTTTAAAGCCTCAAACAACAAAATTGTCATATGAGTCGACAGAATTTGGCCTACTAAAACTTTCAAATGGACTTCCATTATTATTGTAATAATTATTATTAGTAGGCCTTCTTTTTTTTGGCCGGTATTAGTAGGCCTTCAATTGGCTCTGATACCATTATTTCTTATTGGGTATACCTAACCACTATAGAAAAGTTTCTTAGGATTAGGCCTTTATCTAAATGGAGGTCCAAGGCAACTGCTCTGCTCCCTTTGGACTTGGCCGGCCCTGCCTTTAATTAAACTGCTGAGTACTATTCTCACATTAACTGAACTGTCTAATAAGGTCATAAATGCTTTTCACCTGATAACTTAACCTTTTGAGATGCATAATTAATATAAACTCAATGAATTTTTGGCTGAATTACAAAAGTCAATCTGATGAAGAATGTTTCTCACAATTCACAAAGAAAAAGAAGAGAATGCTTAATTGGCTTCAATGTAGGAAGTATGATGGATAGATAACTTAAATCTTGCAACAATTGGGTTTAGTCCAAATGGTGAGAGAGAGTGGAAAACCGAGTTAGAGTTAGGATATGTTAATGGTTTTATATATACTTTTCAATGTACCAAAGAAAAAAAGCTGCAACAAGAGTTAATTAGTTAACTCACATATGGGGTTATTTCTCGAAGAATAATGGTTAACAGATTAGCGTAGCAGGTTATTAACAATAAGCATGTTTGGCTCCTCTAATGACCGAACTTCTTTATAAATTATTAGTTGTCAAACTCTGATTGGCTTGTAAAAAAGAATGATTAAAATGATTCTTTACAAATAAGGAGGGAAGCATTGTTCTATTAATTAACATTATGCAATTAAAAAAAAAAAAGAGAAACATTATGCAAGGATGTATCATTTTTCTGAATTGAATTGTAACTATAATTTTCTGGTCCAAAAAAAAAAAAAGAATTGTAACTATGATTTGCAAAAATCTCATTGGTGCCAAGCACATAGTCATTGCTATTTCTTGTGAACCTCGTTGGTGGCCTAGACTTCCTGCAACAATATACAAAATACCAACAAAAAAAAGGAAGGTCTATTGACTTTAGGTACCAAATTATAATGTTTTTTTATTTCAACTACTAAAACATTTATGTCATTTCACTTTAGGTACTAAATTTCAGTTTATGTACCAACTTTAAAAAAAATGATTATATCGAATTGTGACTGTCTAACAGTCATAACTTTTTTATTGATTTATTGTTTTTTCAATATTTGCAAAGCTTAAACTTTAATATTTAGTCTTTGGGTTATAGGACTTCATCTCCCAAACCTAAATCAAAAGTATGAAACCCTTAAAAATTTTAATTTTTTATAAATTTTAAATAGTCACAAACTGTGACTGTTCGACAATTACAACTGTAACTGTTCGACAGTCACAACTGTAAAACAAACTGATTTGTGACCTAATCCAAAATGTTTTACTCTAGGTTAGTACCTAAACTAAAAAAAATTAGTGTCTTGTTGCTTTATTAAAAAACTATTGATATTTGGTATTTAATCCCAATTTTCTAAAAAAAAAAATCGATCAAAATCAAATAAATTTTTTTTTTTGGCCAAGAAAATCAAATAGAGTACAACTAAATGTATCTTATATGGCTCACAGTTAATCCCACCTCTCATCGACTGATCTTTTCCGTAAGTCATCACATACTCTTTGTTGGCCTTTGCAGGCTCCTAAAATTTTTGGGCCTCTTGTTTTCGTGATTTTTTTTTTAAAGTTAAAATTCAGTCTATTTTATAAGTATTTCTTAAGCTAACACCAATAGTGATTTAAGATTTCTAATAAAGTCTTTTTATATATTTTTTTTTAACGGCTTTATGTTAGGTTTTAACTCTGAGATTTTGGGTAGCCTCTACAAAGCCCACTCTACACCCTAAGAGGGAAAATACCCTTCAAATCGAAAAATGACTTTATTATGAATTAAAAAAATTTTCTTATAAATTTTAAAACATCCTCGGTCTACATCTAAAAACTGTTTTTTTAAATGACCTAAATCTAATTATTTTTTATTTTATTTTTTGTAATTGTGTATTTTACCCAAATTAGTAGGCTCCACCATTTTGTGAAAATGTGAGTATTTTGAAAATTTCTGAATTATTTTATAAATATTTTAAGGGGTTTTTTTTAAAGTCCAAATTGAAAAATGCCCTGATTGGCCGGCCCACTTTTAAAAACATTGTGACTAGCCGATCCACTTTAATGAGCCGAGCATTCTGCACCATTACCAAGCACTCGGTACAACCCATCGAGCGCTCAGCAAAATGCCATTATGCGCTCTGAAATTTCCATTATCAGATAATGACAATCATTGTTAGTGTGCGACAATAGTTATTTAAATTACAAAAACACCCTCTAAATTGCTACTATGAGACAATGACAATTTTCTCACTTTTTTTTTTTTTTTAAAGATAAACCCACCGAGTGCTCGATGCTAAAACACAGAATAGAACATAACGTGAGTTTTATTTGTACAAAGTGGATCTATTCATTATTCCACCTTTTTAGGTGCCTTTTTTTAAAATTATTAAGGGCTGTAAAATGAACTTTGGAGTAATTTACTTAAATTTTAAATTGTGAAATTTCAAAAATTTATGGAATTTTTAAAAATTCATAATCAAAATGAGAGATATCAAATTTCGAAATTGGAATCAAATGCAAAATTGTATTCCAAATTTTTTTGATTGGAATTGAGAAGCCTTAATTGTGATTTAATTTAACCAAAACTCATGATTATTTAATACTTAAGATGGACAAAAAATTTAAAGGGTGTTAAGACAGTAGTTTAAGTAGGTCAGAACAGATTCACTGAATAAAATTTAGAATTCAAGTATCAAAAAGAGAAAAACTTGCATGCAATAGATGTATACATCATTTAACTCATAAAGAATAGTTGCATGACTAATATGTGAACAAACATGATGAGAGTATGGATATATTGTACACACCCGTTATATATGCAAGTTTTTATCATAAAAAAAAAGTATGTTTTTTGTTTTTTACGGAGCTTGGGGTTGATTGTACATTTGTACATTAGAAAAAAGAAAATATATATGGAAAGAAAATTCTAACACGCGTTGGATCCTCGGTTTCGCTACACGTGCTGATTGTCAGCATATCATGTGCTTCTTCATCTTCTTGAGCTTGATGTCTCAGTTTCCCATTTTGAACTGGACGGCCGAACCCCACATCATAAAACTCCCCCACTACTCCTCTTGTTGACTATTTTCCTTCGTTTTCACACACAAAGTCTTCTGACTTGACTTCACTTCACTCAGTCCTATTCAATAGACACAACTCAGAAACTAAAGAAACAAAGAAAGCAGTGAGTGGCATGTAGCACTCAGCAATGGGCTGCTTCCAGTCCAAAACCACAAGCCTCCCTTCCCCAGACCAAGACCCTCCTCTCCCAGATCCAGGTTTTTATTTTTGCTTCTCTTACTCTTTTTCTTTTATGGGATTCAATATTTGTATTTTATTTTATTGACAAGACCCATATAAAATATAAGAAAGAAAATAATTGATTCGTGTTTGAACTTTGAACCATTATGGTGTGAAAGCCAATGGAGAGGAAGAAGATGAACAAGCAGTTCCTGCATTCAAAGAGTTCAGTCTAGCAGAGCTAAGAACAGCCACCAATGGGTTCAACTCCGAACTTATAGTCTCTGAGAGTGGAGAGAAGGCCCCCAATGTTGTTTACAGAGGGAAGCTTCGCAACAATCGTTTAGTGGCCATTAAACGCTTTTCTAAGCAATCTTGGCCCGACCCACATCAGTTTTTGGTATGCCAATGCCACTGGGTTTGTGTATTGTGTGTGTGTGTGGGATTGATTGTGAGTTTAACTTAATTGGGTTTTTCATTTTACTTTATTGTATGTAGGCGGAGGCTTCTGGGGTTGGCAAAGTTAGACACAAACGATTGGTGAATTTATTCGGGTGTTGTGCTGAGGGAGATGAGAGGCTGTTGGTGGCAGAGTACATGCCCAATGATACTCTCTCCAAACACCTCTTTCACTGTATGTTTCTGTCTTCTTTATACATATTTGTGTTTGTAATTTGTAAACTGTTTACTCTAGAAAAAACATGAATGTTGCTAATTTGCTATAAGCCTCATAATGTTGGAACTTGTAACATAATTTAGTTTTGCTTTGATCATTCCTTGAGTAGTAACTTATCACAATGCTTTGGAAGTGATCACCAATCATAAATCAACATCCTTGGCTGTGTCCAAGGACTCTCACTAATCAATTAGTCTAGATAGTCTGCTATTGCTAGGGTTCATGTGTCTGCTATACTTATTTCTGTAATTTATTTATTTATTTCACGTTTTCTTTAGTTTACTTCTTAGTTTCAAGTTTCCCCTCCCACACCCCCCCCTCTCCATCCAAAGGGTGCACCCTCCTCAATCCTAACTTCTATTAAATCAATGTCCTCAAATAATGCATTGACAATGGATGATCCAGACCATGCAAATATTAGATTCACTGTGATGATATCTCACATGCTAGATCTATGAAGCCTAACTTCTTGTGGGTTGTCACAATATCATTTCTGTTGGTGAGGATTCCCCATGGGTTTGAAACCGTATTTGTTTTCATAGGAAGAAGTTTTAACTAAATTTTGATAGTTTAAATGATGTGTTAGTGCAGAAGAATTTTTCATTTCCTATGTAGTGTTGAAATTGTAGTTTCATCAGAAGGGTTCATTTTTTCTTTTTCATTTCCTATGTACTGTTTCTCTGTACATAATCTTTTAGTTACAAAGTAGATTATTTTCTGTGTGCATATTCTCATATCTTTGACCTTGGATGACTTGATTATGTCATTATTTTTCCTCTTAAGTTTTTGTTTTCCTTTTTTTAGTTTTCGATTTTTTTTTTTAAGTTAAGGCTCATAGTTGATGCTTCCAGATGCAGGTTCTCTTTTTGGTTTCCCTCAGTGATAATTAATTTTTGTAGGCATTATTCTTCCCAAACCTCCTTTTATCATTCTTGTATTAATGGTAGATACTTGTTGTAGGGGAGAAACAGCCATTGCCATGGGAAATGCGCGTGAGAGTTGCATACTATATTGCAGAAGCCCTTGATCATTGCAATACAGAAAACCGAAAACTGTATCATGACTTAAATGCGTACAGAGTTCTCTTTGATGAGGTACACAATATTCAGACACAATCAGTACCTTAGCGCTTCATTGACTCAAAACCTAACTATTGATGCACAAGGTTGGGGATTATGGAAATTAATGTAGTTTATACACTTGCATATTGTTTATGTATTGTGCATTCTGTATTACAATATAGCGCAATTATGGATATCAAGATAGAAATTGTTCATCAGGATATGATGATTAACACAAATAGAATTGTGGTAAGGGACTAAGGGCGATATTATTCTCCTTGTTGTTCAAAAACAAAATCGAACTAATGATCTATGAACTGCAATCTTCCTTTTCGGGGCGATCCTGATGGGTTCTCACTCAGAAAAGAAAGGTCCGCCTAGCTAATATGTGATTTAAGGCCAGGGGCAACCTCAAGGCTCATGCTATTTTTTATGGCCTAATTCAGGAGAGTGACCTAATTTTTATTATCAAATAATTCTTTATTAAACTTCATTGAAAAAGCAATTTCCTTTTTCTGGACTCGTTGAATGACTTGTGACTAATTATCTCTTATACATCGAGGGAGCATATTCTGTGGTGTTATTATTTGAAGTTAATTTTGATTCTTTGCCAGGATGGTGACCCGCGGTTATCTAGCTTTGGTCTGATAAAAAATAGCCGAGATGGAAAAAGCTATAGCACTAACTTGGCTTATACTCCACCCGAATTTTTGCGGACAGGTATGCCATTTTTTGAAACATATATAATTGGAGTTTGTTTATAGACTCTTATTTGTGGCAGTATTTCAATATTATGATATTTGATCTTATGTCTTAATAGTTAAGGATATCTGTTAGAGCAGAAAATTAAGTAACTAGCAGATGGGGTGATAAGCCAAAAGAAAAGGGGAAAAAAAACCCAGTTGTTACAGACAGTAAAATTAAGGGAGACTGCCCCGTTAAGCAACAAGCGAAACTTGGGAGCCTGTCTCCATGAAACCTGTTAGGTTAGAACTGCAAGTTAGTGGATCAAAATGCGAAAAATGGTCCCTGGAACTCACATTTTGTTATCTTGTGCTTTCTGTTGTGTGAGCTTTGCCATTTAGCAATGATTGACAGACCCGAAGAGTTTTATTCTCTAGTCTCCCCTAAGCAATGCGTAGTCTTCACTTTCTCTGCCTTCCAAAGAAAGCGAAGTCTCTTGGTCTGATTTGACAGAGAGGAAACATCTCTACTTCTAATGGTTAATATTGTTACATGATGAGTCTTATAAATAAAAGGAAAATATTTTTATATGATGAGAAATGTTGCATTCTGAAATTATTCGAGAAACTTTGGTAGAATCTACAGTTATCTATGATAAAATGGTAAAATGCAGTTAGATCTCATTGAAGTGCTCTTTTGTTTTCATTAGTATTTTTGTTATCATACTCTAAATTAAATTGGTAGCAACACTGTGTGTAATTCATGGTATGTTTCTGATGGGGGTCAAAAATGAAATACTATTATCCACTGTAAATGATAAAATGTTATGTTTTTGCAGGTAGGGTCATTCCAGAGAGTGTAATCTACAGTTATGGAAGTGTTCTGCTTGACCTTTTGAGTGGGAAGCATATCCCTCCAAGCCATGTATACATTCTTCACATATTTTATCT
This sequence comes from Dryas octopetala, assembly GCF_963921425.1. Taxonomy (NCBI): domain Eukaryota; kingdom Viridiplantae; phylum Streptophyta; class Magnoliopsida; order Rosales; family Rosaceae; genus Dryas; species Dryas octopetala. The sequence goes on from NC_141368.1 coordinate 13,440,179, forward strand.
TGAATTTTCTTCACTATCTTAAGCTTCAGGGCATTTTCACTCTTTAGTTCAATCATGTTCTTTTTATCTCTATTGTCAAACCATGCTTGACAGTCTTGTGAAGATACCTTTCTCTTATGGGTACAAAACCATCATCTCAGATTGTTGTCAATAAAAGGTCTCACACTGGGTATTGGAATTGAAGCCTTGAAAATTACAATGTATAAAATCTCGGGCCTCTCCATGGTCCACCCATAGCTAATTGTTTTTGAATTGGATGCTCTAGCTTTAGCATGGTATTAGAGTAAGAGACTCTGAGTTCGAAACTCTGTAATTAAGTACATCCTCACAATGTAAGTTGAATCCCAAACATTGGGTCTAATGGTGGAGAGAGACCCATATGTGAGGGTGAGTGTTAGATTATAAAAAAATGTTGGCCCACATCCTAACAATTAAGCTTTTGGGAATAGTATAGTGGTAAACCAACTTTATCTTGGTATCTAAACATACAATTTGTCTATGTGCCAAACCAATTTGGCCAAGTGCTCCACATCAACCAATGTAATTGATTCATGTGTTTGACTCAGTCCAGCCACATGTGAAGTGGCGTGTTGAGAATATAGAGTCTCACATTGGGTATTTGAAGGCTTTCATCAGAATATATAAAATACTGGGCCTCTCCACCTATAACCAATTAGTTTGGGTTATATGGTCTATCAAATTTAGGCTGTGTCACAAGGATGATGATGGTGACAGTAATTATTGTTGCTATTGTTATTGTTTTTAATACTAAGTCATAGATACACCTAACTAGTCATTTTCTTTTTGGCTGTACAACCTCTTTCTTTTTTTTCCTTAATCTCTCATACTTTAAATCATGTTCTCTGTGGCTTATCCCTACCATTGTAACACCTTCAACAGGAACATGATTACTTGACTTCTTATTGGTTCCACCATAGGTCTTAGGTGCACTTTTGCTTAAACCATCGAAAATCACTCTCATGCTTATTTTGATTAGTGGTACCCTGATTTTTGTGTCTCAACCTGAATACAGTTGACACTATCTGCATTATTTCATTGACCTACTTTGAGGTAGTCAAATGCTAGCATACATTGGATTAAAGAATGTAATAAACTTAAAAAAAGGAAGTTTATCCGACAAAGGGTATGCTGACTAATGTGTATTAGGAAGTTCATGCTCTCAGACCACCAGTTTTCGTCTTTGATTATAGACCTAGGTTGCTCCATTGGAGCTGTCTAGAGGAAAATGGCTAAGATGTTTTGTTTGAGATTGCAAAGTTGTATGTAGTGGTTAAGCTTGATACCAGGGAATGAAATTTCGGCTGATATATTGAATTATCGGCCAAAATTTCAGTTTGAAGTGGGTACCAAAATCAATAACACGTTTGAAGGAGTTTCCTTCCACCTTGTTGTCAATATTTCCGCCTTTGTGCAGCTATTTTTGGTTTTGTGGCTAGCCCTCTCAAGGAGAAGGCTATCAAGGGCTGTAAAGTTGGTTTAGAATTGAGTAGCGCTGAATCACACCAAATCCCCTTGGCCCTTGACACACCTCTCTCATTTGGGAAAGTAACCAACATGATTGTGGCTACAATGCTCACTATGGTCTACTTGACTGCAAGTCTAAGAACTACATATAGTCTTTCTTTGCAATTAAGTATGTGTAAGATTGATTATTCTTTGATGTCATAAAATTATCTATTATTTAGGCGTTTCATCACCTTTGATGGTTGAGGCACACATGTCACTGACAACTTCTTACTAAGTGGAAATAACAATTTTATTTTTTTCCCCCCAGGCATTGGATTTGATAAGGGGAAAAAATTTGTTGTTATTAATGGATTCATCTTTAGAAGGACAATATGACAATGAAGATGCAACTGAGTTGGTTGAACTGGCCTCAAAATGTCTTCAATATGAGGCTAAAGATCGACCTGACATCAAATTTCTTCTGTCAGCTGTAGCCCCCCTCCAAAAGCAGACAGAGGTAGAATTTTGAAGAGCCCTTGAACTTGATTGAAAGCTAGAATTTTGTGATGACTTGATTTATAATTTATTCATATATTTTTATTAAGATGTTCATTTGTCACATTGGTATTTTAGGTTTCATCACATGTTCTAATGGGTTTAACAAAAACTCCAGTAGTGCTGCCAACCATGCTTTCTCCTCTTGGGAAGGCTTGCGCACGGATGGACCTTGCCGCAGTTCATGAGATTTTGCTCAAAACTGGTTATAAAGATGAAGAGGGTGCAGAAAATGAAGTGAGTTTTTATTCTTCTCTATGTAGAACCACATAGATATGAAAGTAGCCAGATATTAATTAGAATAGTCTTACCTAAATAAAGATCGCAACCTTCCACCATTGCATAGGGTTTCTTGAACAATTGCCAGTCTTTGACCTAAACATGGTTGATGTTCCACATCAGTGTTTGATTAGCCTCTATAACATCTACTGAACTATAGTCTTCTATCTTAAAATGTGTATGTTAGGACCATTGTTCCCTTTCTATAATTTGAAAATGTGTAATATCATATGCCATGTAACCTCTTTTTTACATACAAATAACATCTGTTTCTTCTTAAAAAAAAATGAAGTATAATATCATTCCAATATATCTTTAATTTATCTATAAATGCTTGTGAAGTGGTAATTTTATTGACGATCCGTGTCATTGCAAATGTGTGCTATGTAAAGCTGTCATTCCAAGAGTGGACACAGCAAGTACAAGATATGTTGAATACCAAGAAATTTGGGGATATTGCGTTTAGAGACAAGGATTTTAAAAATGCTGTGGAGTATTATTCAAAGGTATTTTAATATTTATTATTGGTTTCATTTACTATTGTCTTCCAAAGCAGAATTTGATTCCTAAAATGTCATGGTCTTGTTAGCAATTCCTATTATTAAAATCTTGAACTCATATTTCCCTAAAGCATCTTTTTACTATTTCATCTTCTAAGTAACTTCTAATATAAACTCTTTGGCTCTTAAAATCATATAAGCAGTAAATGATTACAAATACTCCAGAAACTCCTACTTTCAATCATGGGAGGTACCACTGTTGCAATTGGTGACAAGGGTAGCATCTGATACACAGTCCACAAAGGAATCCTTCTATTTGGGGGACATGAGAACCACTGGACCTAAAAAATTTAAGCTATCAGGGAATGGGTCAATGTTGTATATCAAGTACTCTCCCTTGTGTGTAGCCCCATCCTGAACGTGGAGAGAAACAAATTCGTACAGGATAGGAGCAACCCCACCCTACTTGTTAACATGATAAATGATAAGCGGAGGATGAGGGTTGGAGGTTGAAGGTTTCGAACGCAAAACTTCTTAGAACCATTACTATGTTAGATAACCACTAGAGCCGAAAAGTTTAATCTGTTTGGAAATGGGTACAGTGTATATCAAGCTAGCCAAATCAGTTTTATGTACAAAATCCTAGACCTCTATGGCTAATTGGTTTTGGGTTGAATGCTGTAACTTTAACAAGTAAAACTGAAATATATCAGTATATTTGTATCTTTACACATGTATTTTTAACATTTGATCATTGTTGTACAGTTGGTTTCAATGATGTCGGTTCCTTCGGGTACGGTATTTGTGAGGCGAACGCTCTGCTACCTGATGAATGAGCAACCGGAATTAGCTTTGAGAGATGCCATGCAAGCTCAGGTGTGCTTGCCTGAGTGGCCAACTGCCTTCTACATGCAGGCTCTTGCCCTCTCCAAACTTGGAATGGAAACTGATGCTCAGGACATGCTTCACGATGGAGCTTCCTTTGAAGCAAAGAAGCAAAACAGCTGGCGAAATTAGATTATGATGCACAGTTGAGATGGTGGTAACCCAGGTCATTGAATTTTATTCCCCTTTTCACCCTAAAGCTTAGGGCACAGGATCACGTGGAAGCAGGTTTTATTTCAGCTGGGTTGAGGGTTATTTTCAGTTGACAGTTTGACACCATCATCTTCTAGTTAGCAAAGTAGTTTTACACAAATGTATAAGCAAATTTGGAAATAAGAAATAACGAGATGTGTAATCAGCTGTTCAATCCAATTTACAATTTTCAGGCTTTGACCTTGGATTTTAAAATGCATTGAGCAATTTGAAATCCTCTATAATTCTAGAATCATACCCATCAATCATTTTATTTCTCTATGTGCCAACAACTTTATTTGGTAAAATTTGTTGCTGTTGCACAAAATAATCATTCAAATCCCGTCGCATCAGAAAATTTCTTGCATAAAACGGGTTCTATACAATTATTATCTTACATTAATCTCTGCTTATTGTGTTCATGTGATCATTTTATTGTGACGTTGAGTGTTGGATGCAAAGATATGCGGCTAATATTAATCTAATAAGTGAAGTTTTAATGCAAAGATTTCTTCCAGGTCGCATAATGTATAAGCCAAAAAGATATACTTCTCTCGGGCTTCATCTCATTTCATTTCAGGATAGGTGAAGTTTTTGGCCCACCATTGTTAGACGAAAAATAAAAGATATACTTCTCTTGTAAAAATGTTTAGTTTTTTTTTTTTTTTTTTCTTTTAAAAAGAAAATCAAATTCTATTATAGACTATCTAAGTTTACCAAAAAAAGTGGCTTGTCTTTAAATCTTTTGGTTGATAGGTGACGAAGAAAAGAAAAGTGAAAAGTTTTGGCTAATGTAACTAGTCGATCCCTTAATTGCAATGCTCAATTGAAGTTGCTGGATTGCCTTCCACTCCTTGAGAAAATTCAATCAAGGATCCGCAAATATATCTTTATGTTTAGCAAGGAGACTAAACTCATAAATTTGGTATGTGAATCTAAATTGCCGATAAGTTGACTCTTAATTAAATATATGGTTTAGATTGTGGTAAAAGAATATCACACACTGATTCACATACTCGTTCAGTTTGTCTAATGTTCTATCTAAGTTAGAGGTGTCAAGCGGGCCAGTCCGTTCCAGCCTGTTTAAGTTGAGCTCAACGTGCTTTCGTATCGTGGTCGGGCCGGCCTATATAGTTAACACCTAAGCCCGATACGGCCTGCGAGCCATTCGTGCTCGTGCAGTGCCTTAAATAGGCTGATCCACGAACCTTTTTTTTTTTTTTTTTTTAGAGTAATAAATTTAATCTCATGATATTTTTTCTTATTTATAATTAAATATTAACATTATTTTTCATAAAAATTGAATATTTTTGTTGAAAAGTTATTTAAAAATTAAAAAAACAATGTTAAAAGAGTCGTGCCTAATTCAGGCTCATTTCGTGCCGTGCCATGCCGTGCCTATTTTAATCGTATCGTGTTGTGTTGTGCTCCGACCGACCCGACTTGTTTGACACCTCTAATTCAAGTCTTTTGGGCCTCTCTTTGTTGATTGGGCTACTATCCATCACAAAGTCAAGCACCTTCACATCATCACCAAGATATTGTGTTTGGCAGCTGCTGTTAGTTATGTTCACTAATGCTAATATCTCTCCTTCAAGAGTGGAATGTTCACCCCACTGGTTGAGGCTTGAGCTGGTATGGTTGTTGGGTTTATGCCTCTTGAAAGACTTGGTTCTTTGGCTTGGCTCCAGTTGGCCTTTGTGTTTTTCTGCATTGATTTGGCTGGAAGTTTCTAACTGCATGCTGTTGTGTTTGACTTGTTTCATGTTAGTACAGTTTTTTTAATTCAGGAAAGGAGGGAATTGAGCTTAGGTGTAAAGGGGCAAATTCTACGACCCTTCTAACTGGACTATCCCAATAACTGTCTTTGTTAATACACTTGGTTGTATACAACCAGTCTCTCATATTCATGGGTTATGTGCCTGCTATATATTGTTGTGTATGACTCATTTTTTTGTTAGTATACCGGTTGTATACAACGAGTCACTCACATTCAATGGTTATGTGCTAGCGTGGTCTAATTCATTTTCTTGCGGTTGTTAGTTGGGTTTGCAGGCATTTGCTGTTGTATTGGCCTTGTTGCCTTTGCTTTCTTTCTGGGCTAGCCCATTTTCTTGTCTGTGTTTAGTTATCAATAACTTTACCTTGAAAAAACAAAAAATTGTAATGCTGAGGCTAGGGTAACTTTAAAAAAACAATGTGGTAGTACTGATTAAATTCATTTATGTTTTTTCTTTTTCACTTCTATTAGTGTTGCAAGTTGCAACAAGTGTGAAGCTGGTTTGCATGTTACTTAGTATTGTTTTATTATATGTGCATGTTCATTATTATTAGTTTTATTAATCACGATAACAACATGTTATTATTAAAGGATAAATACATAATTAAATATTCTAAACTCAAGATCATGTTAGATTAACCATGTGAAGTTAAAACCCAACTCAGTTCTTGCTAATCAGGTTAGATAAATTGTGCTGAAGTTAGCTAGCATTGCTCTTTCAGGCCACTATGAGATTTCTTATAATGTGGACACAGAAGAAGCATCTACCAAATTGAGGCAAAGGACAAAATTTATAAGAGACAATTGCTTTAATGAAAGTTCACTGCCAAATCAAAGTGAAAAAGACTTCAACTAGTTTTGTTTCATTAATTCATATAGTCGGTTTATTTACAACAAGATATTTTATTTAAAATTTAAATTTAATACACAAATTTGAGATTCCTAATATTATAGCAAAGTGCAAAAATCCCCTCCCACAATGAAATCACAAATAATATTTTCAAATATTAATAAAAAATAAATTTAAGTTTGCAGGTAAAAAAAAAAAAAAAATTGTTTTTGGTTATAAACTTATAAGTTATAACAAAAAGATAAAAAGAAATTGTTTTTGTTTATGGTTGTAACGAAAAAACACTTGTTTTTGGGTGCAAGTAGCGGTCAATCTTATCCTGCCACATCAGCATGATTGTTTTCTCCCATAAAAAGATTGATTTCTTAATTATATAAATCTTTCCGTACAGAGAAAAATAATTATTTAGGGAGAAAAAGAGGCGGCACAGAAGGCAGAGGTGTTTCTAGAGCCTAGAGGAGAGTCACTTCCAATGAGGTGGGACCCACATGTGTGAGACATGCCCCATGCCCCGTGGAAGTGTTAGTCGTTTCTAGAGTCTGAAGCCAACTTGCAACGTTTCCTCCTCTCTTGGAATCTTCTTTAAAACTAGACT